>NW_021620961.1:8776542-8837416 GCF_004785775.1 Grammomys surdaster
ACACACACACACACACACACACACACACACACACACACACACACACAATTAGATACTCACCACCCTAGACAATTAATACAATTAAATAGATAGTGAGAAAGTCAATTTTTTGACTCAGTGATTTTGAAGAATTTTGAAAATGATTCAGAGGAGCCATTTAACTTTGAGGCATCTAAAGATTATTTATAATTACCTACCTAGACTGAGTCTCATAAGAATAAAAATCTAGCATTATAACACTAGGGATGTAGTCTCCTAACAACATATGGGGCTAGTCCTTGAAATCAATGAGGGAACTTGACCTGCACATTGGGAGAAGGGAGTAGGATCTCATTGCGATTCCATGTGAAATGTGAAGAGATCGGTTTGCCTCTCCATCTTACCCTGTGCATGTCCACATGCTTCAGTTTATTAATAGGTTCACATGTATGCATTTCTTTCTGATAACTGACAGAGAAATTACAGTTAACAGAATATATTAGTGGGAAGTGCACTTGAGTTAGCTTTGTTTTTCTAAGGAGGCAGAAGAACAATTACTCAGACCTTTGCTTGATTTAATTGTTGTGTTTTACTGATTGCCTACTTTGTTGGTAAATACTGCCTATCCTTTCCTATTGCAGTTTCCTAGTGTTTAGCTTACCTGAAGAAGGCTCAGGTTAGAATTCTCATAAACTTCAGTTGCTTGGTCAAGAGCCTAAGTAACACTGTGAATAATTAAAAAAAAAATAACCGCAGGTCTTAATCACTATTACACAAATCAAAGAAAATATTTTAGAAAATTCTAGTATAAAATATGAATAATATTTATACATTCAATACCTTTTGATAGCTGAAAGGACTTTTCATAGCCTTCCATACTCAAAAGGCATTTCTGAGAAGCTATAATAAGTTTATTGCTTTCAGTTATGAAAGTCACAAACCTTAAGTTTCCTTTTCCAATTTTACAGCGCAGCAGCAGTTTTGGGAATTTTGATCGTTTTCGGAATAATTCCATGTCAAAATCTGATGACTCAATCAAGGTTAGTATTTTATTTTATCTTTATGAATATTATGATAGCATATTATAAAAGTTTATAATGTAAAAGGATAATACTTGTCTGTGTTGGGTAAAGAAATTAATTACAGTTTTCAGGTCATGTACACTTACACAGAATTTTGAAATAGATGAGCAAATATTTAGCTCCTATTTTGGATAGACTAGCACCCATATTGGGTATTAAAGTAAAACAGCTATTTAAAAAGCTTACTCAATATTTGGGCAGAATAAGAAGTTCAAGTTGGTTATAATTTAAAGATATTTATAATTCAAAGTTACACTGACAGTTCCAAGTCCTCTGAGCATTTCCATGCTGAAGCCTGAGTTGATACATGCCTGAGTTGATAGCATGCTAGGTGGGCAAGTGGAAAATATGGTCATTCTGAGAAGATGAGCATGTAGCTACACCACTGAACTCTGTCACTTCTGGTGTATAGACTAAATATCTTACTGGGTACTATTACATGCATATTTGTAAACTAAACACGCTATGTATATGGCCTAACAGTAATATTAAAGTGTGTTTTAACATTAAATTTTGTATATAATAATAATAGCAGTACAAATGACAGCTATATTTAATGCAGTGGTTGTCATGAAGGAAGTACAGTGTTACCAATTTGCTTATCTAATTAGGAACTATTGATGTTTTGATTTATATTGAAGGAATATATATGTCCACTCATTATAATTCCTTTTCTACCACAGAGTTATCAAATGATGAAAGCAGAACTAATCCTCTTATCTGACTGTGATGTCTGACATTCTGTTATGCTATCTTATTTACTAGGGGCCATCTGCAATGAGTGACTAAGGAAAGGCACAGTAGCTAGTTAAATAATAGGAGGGATGCACACTGAGAAAACTAAGAATGGAACACATTCATTATTAAGCCTAACCGTAACCCTGACCCTGACCCAGTGAATTTACTAATAAACAGGCTATATAAATCTCACATACAGATGCATATCTATGTCTATATATCTATGTATCTATATATCTATATATTTGTACATCTATATGTCTATATGTCTATATATCTATATATCCATATGTCAATATATCTATATATTTATATATCTGTATATCATCTATATATCTATATATCATCTATATCTCTATATCTCTACATCTCTATATCTCTACATCTCTATATCTCTATATCTCTATATCTCTTTATCTATATATCTATATGGTTTTTATTTCAGCAAGGAATATTCTAAATATAGTACAAGCATAAAGGAGGAGGGGAGATGGGATGGGGATTCTAGGGAGGGGAAATGGGAAAAGGGGATGAGATCTGTATTGCAAATAAGTAAAATATCCAATAAAAGATAATTGTAGTACATTAAAATAACATTTCATATATTATTATTTCTTAATATATCCATTAACATATGCCTATATATAGGATATATTTTATTGATTTATGTAATATATATATAGATAAGCCGTTACACACACACACACATACACAGACACACAGACACAGACACAGACACACACACACATGACTTAGTTTTTTCTATGCTGTTGTGATAAAATACACTGTCAAGAGGAACTCTAGAAAGAATAATGGTGGGTGTTTTCACAGTACAGTTAAGGATTACAGTCCATCATGGTGGAGAAGTCAAAGCTGTAGGATCTTGAAGCAGCAGGTCATATCACATTCATGGTCAAGAAGCTGAGAGCAATGAGTGCATGCTACTGTTCTGCTTCTTTCTCCATTTATAAAGCCCACCCAGGGAATGGTGGCTAGACTGGGTAGCTCTTCCCATTTCAATTATATAATCAGGTCCATCCTCCACAAGCACTCACAGGGACTCAATTCCTAAGTGATTCTAGATCTTTCCAAATTGTCTATAGAACCTAGCCACTGAAACCGAATTTTACAACCTATATATTTAATGGATGACTATATATAATTATATATGTACTCACATAGACATATATGTATAACCGCTTTTTTATGTATGTGTGCATATACACGTGTGTAGACACAGAGAGGAACTTACTTATATGATTATTTTCACTTAGTGTTTCAAATCAACTTTTATCTCTCTATAACTATATCCTGCTGTATTGTGCTGCTATTTAGTTTTTTAACAAACCTATGGAAGTATCTCAGGTTCATTCACTGTCAATGGCTTTGTAATTTGTTAAAGCATTTAGCAGAGCTAATAAAGTAGTTTCTCATTTTTTCAGAAAGCCAG
This sequence comes from Grammomys surdaster, assembly GCF_004785775.1. NCBI lineage: Eukaryota > Metazoa > Chordata > Mammalia > Rodentia > Muridae > Grammomys > Grammomys surdaster. The sequence goes on from NW_021620961.1 coordinate 8,779,792, forward strand.
CATCAAATCTTCATCCTTTTCATGTTATCCACACAATGGCAGGGTTTCAGTTAGGGACTCCAGAGGACTGTTATAATGGAAGATGGAAATGCCTACTCCATAATGCCTGGAGATTGGAAGCAATAGCACTTTAAAAGATCATGACAACAGAGCTGAGCTGTACATTCTAGAGAGAAAATGTAGTTCGGGCTATGGAGAACTTCACAGAAAAGAAAACTAATTCAAAATACACAAGACGGTTTCTTTGAAGCTTCTATAAACAATGATAGAAAAACCAAGCAGTATTTATATTGCATTGCTTTGAAACTTCAATAATAGTATCAATATCAGTTGTAACTAAATGGCATTTATGTCAGTTACTAAAATAAGTTTACAGTTAATACAAAGTTTAAACATAGGAAAGAGGGAAGAAAAGGCCAAATAAATTTTTAAAGTGCATCCCAATTCTATTTTATTCTGATATTTTGAACTAAGCAAAGACTCTTTGCCTTTGTAACCTTGAATGTAAAAATTAATAATGTGCAATGAGGGCTTAAATTGGCTGTCCATTGATATTTATCATATGCAATTTGGGGTAAGATATGAGGCAAAATATAATATTGATTAATAATGATGTTAACTATGTGCTTAAACTCTCATATTAAAATATTCATGCTCACTAAACAGAAGTTTCCCATCATTTTTTATGTTCGTATATGAATGGCTGTTCACCTGTCAAGCATGGGGGGCAGTACTCACGCAGACGACCTTCACAGGTCGTTGCTTCCACATCTGAGGTATCAAGAATATCTAATCCAAATATGTCCTCCAGCAGAGGTGGAAAAGCTGCCTCAAATTTCTACATCAGGAATTTCATTTCTTTAAAGGTTACTGAGAACCAGTTAATGTGCCTAGAAATATTCCTGAGACTAGAATGAAATACAGAGAAAGCCTTTACTCCTGTCAAGCATGTAGCACATGAGAAATGCAGATAAGCATTACATGAGCAAAACGTTGTCAAATAAAATATGAGCAGAGATGAATACTCAGGTGAAACAAACCTGTGTGGACAAAGATGGCGAGGGACCAATCAGATGACTTCTTTCCTGTACTATGCATTAAATGGAAACTTGGAGAGCTTAAAAAATGTATCTGTGGCTATCTAGAGAAGCCAATGCAAAAACAAGTCCAAACCATGGTGATAAGTGGATAAAGTCAGAGATGCATTATCATGACAGTATTTGATTACCATTTCTTTCAAGTCTTATCATACATCTGTGAGTCAGAATCACCACAAACTGTCCTCAAATACTGTTTTTTTTAAAAAATGCTGTTTTGAAATCTGATATAAGTGGCGAAGAATAAATTCATAAAGATATGTTATATCATATAGATTCTATATGATGTAAACATATATTTTAGAAACACAATATTGATTTAAATTAATGTTAATTATGTGATTAACTTTTATATTAAAGTATTTAAGATCTCTACCAAGAAGTTTCCCATAATAAGCAGTAGTATATTGTTTATGTTATGCCGTTGAGCTTTGCAAGGAAACACCAATACTTATATTTTATTCTGAATCAGAGGAGGAATCAGTTTTAGGAAGATTGCTAAGGAGTACCAGGTAACAGTAATCCAAATTTAAAAAAAAGATTTGATTAGTACCATGCCAGGTAATATTTACTATTTACTATTACTTAAAGTGAAAATGTGTATGCACACACATTGCATGAAAACATTGTAGAATTCAACTGATTTCATTAACTTCACAAATTCTTTAAAATTAACTTTGACCATGCCAATCTAATTGAGACCCAGGAGGCTACTGTAACACTCTTCCTTCATACGTGGGTGTTAAAGGCCTTTCTAATTCCACCATTAAGTGATCTTCAGTCTATAGATTTGTAATCACAGGATGCCTGATGGTTACTTCTGTTTTGTTTATCTCAAAGTTGAGAACTAAAATGATTGTTTAATACAGCTATTAAAATAAATGCTCAAAGAATTTCAAATATGAAGATGAGAACTTTCAGCAAAGTTACACAGGCAGACAGTTGGACAATATGCATTAAACCCAGAGGGTATACTGCACAAGAACAAAAAATTCCACCTTGGATCCTCCCTAAAGAGGTTGTCGATCAATGCTCTTCGGTTTGGACACAGAGCTGACATGTAGCTAGCACCCTTATCTAACCGGTGAAATCCCTAGCACTGAAAAACCCTTGACTCAAATACATGATCCTTTCTGCTTTACTATTCAGTCTTTTGTAAACAACTCTCTATCAGGTCCATGACGGGGAACTGACAAATGGAAGTGAAGAACAAAGCAAGACTTTAAGCAATGGAGGAAGTCTAGGTAAAAAAGTGAGGGCTATTTCATGGACAATGAAGAAAAAAGTAGGAAAAAAATACATCAAAGCTCTTTCTGAAGAAAAAGTAAGTATATTTTGTTATATATATATGAAACTCAATAGGCTCTTTCTTTAGACTTAGATTATTTGGTGTTTTATGAAGCACTTACACATATTTTTTCCTTCACCTATCATGACCAGAAGTTTTGCAGTTCTTTTAGAATGTGTCTGTTTGTGCATATGAGTACCATGAAGTGGTACAGATGTCAGAGAACAACTTCTCTTTGTATATCTATACAAGTTCCTTGGATCAAATTCAAGTCCTTGGGCTTGCACAAGTGCCTGTACCACTGAGCCATTGGGATGGCCCAGTTCTATGGTTCTGAAAGGATCTTTACTCACATTTTAAAAGAAGACAGAGCACACATCTAGCAGTGAAGAGGAGTATACTGCGTAAGTTGTAGCAAGCACCTGTACTTCATTTCTTCTTATTTCAAATTATCATCATGTTTTATAAATAATCTACATTTTTTCACATCTACTAATAAGTATTTGGGCTGTTTCTGCTTTGGATACATTATGAGTAATGCTGCTTTAAATATTTGCAACATTCTTTAAGGGCTGTACACAGTCGAGAGCTGTACACAGTCTTTTCTATTGTAAAAGAGTAAATCAAGTCCAATAAAGTCCTTTGGAATTTGTGGAGATCACTTCAGACAGCGAAACGAGGGGTTTCTTCAGATTAGTGATGTAAATCTCTAGCTATTTGATATCCTTGTCAATGGCCCATCGAAGGTCTGAGCAGTATAAATCCAGAGGACAGCATCAGGATTAGAACTTCTAACAGCAGACATCACGGGTGATTTATTTTTACCTGAGATACTGCCTGGGTTAGCACTCCTGGGATCCCCGCTTCTGCTGGGATTTGTGAGTTTGAGTGCAGAGCTGCCACCTGGGATCTGCTCTGTGCTCAGGCCCAGAGGAAGTCTTACCCATATTTTCATTTTTATAGTATTGTTTGTATCCTACATGTTTATAATCTAATAATAGTACAATGTTCTTGTTTTTCTTATTATTTGGGTTTTGAAATCATACTTGAACTATTGCTTAACACAGTATAATGAAGATTATTTCTGTATTTTCTCCTAATGGTTTTGTAATTTTCACTCTTAAATTATAGTGAATGATCTGTTTTGGGTTAGACATTCTAAGTTGTGGTTCATATGAGTAAAAATTCATTCTTTTTCTTGTAAACAGTAAACTCAACTTCGTTTGTTGAAGATTCTTCTTTCTCCATTATATTGCTAAAGTCACCTGACAATCATATACAATGTTGTTATAAATATAGAGTTCATACAAATAAAGGTTTATATATAGACTTTCAGTCTATAATTTTAATTTGTATGTCTTTTGTTCATTCTTTCTTTCAATACTCTTCTAGTTTAATTCTGACCCCAGTATTCAATCACAGTAATATTAATCTTTGGGTTGCCAAACACAATGCCACTTTACTTTGGCTATAGATACAAGTGGTGACATGCTTACATAGAAATATTCTTTTGGTTGCTTTGAGCATTTTTTTCTTTTTCACATAGTTCTTTTTGGCTTTTCCTTTGTTGTAATCTCTCTGAGAATGCTGCTGCTTCTTTTCTTTTCTTTTTTTCCTTTTGACATAGAATTTCTCTGTATAGCTATAGCTTTCTTGGAACTCACTATGTAGACCAGGCTGGCCTAGAACCCAAAAATCCACCTTCCTGTCTCCCAGTTTCTAGGATTAAAGGCATGTTCCACCACCACTACACAGCTCCAAAGCTTCTTAAAATCCTGAAGGCTCCACTAAATATATCCTGTCCTCTCCTGTGATTTTAGATATGCTCATTGTTTTCCAAAGTGTCTCCAGAAAGAACTTCATTTGATTGCTATATTCAATCAACCAACTGCTCATTTGATGCTCTCAAAGAGATGTCAAAGAGATATTACAACCTTTGCACTTATTAAAGTATGAAATTCTCAGCACTTCTACTGGAAAACAATTATTTCTCACCCATTATTTCCAGTGCCAAAGAACAATGTTTTCATGATTCTAGATCCCTAAAAATGTAATAGAAAAGTATCACTCTAAATTCTTTTTCCTACTCTGAACAATTAAACAATCACAATATCCTCCTGTTCCTAATATCCAAATAATATTTAAAATTCTAACTTTTTCTATTCAAACTGTCCCTGATTTAGACTAAAGCACTAGTCTCCTCTTCCTGCATTACCACATCAGCCAACTATGTTGTTTTTCTTATCTTTCTAATAAGATCCAGACAAGAAAGCCTGAAGTGATGTCTGAAAAGCAGGATCAGGACATATTAGGACCCAGATTAAAACTTCAGAATATCTTGTAAAAAAAAAAATCCCTTTACTATAGAGCAGTGAAGCTAGTGAAGCTTTTTGGGGGAGTAGAGTTCCAATAATAAGAACAACACCAAGGCTTTACAAGGGGGAAATGCCTGTGAGCTCTAAAGAAGGACAAGTGCAAAAGACAAGCCTTACCATGACAAAGTAAGCCTCACAGCTATAAATGGAGGGGGAAGAGAGAAGATTCAGTTTCTTTCAGTCCACTTCTGAGAACATTTTGGCAGATGTGTGGGGAATTCTTGAACCAAAGCTTCCACTAGAATCACCTTCCTTTTCACCAGAATAGGCATAAATGTTATTTTCATGTATACAGCCCTCAAAGCAGTCAGTGCAGGATCTGGCTTCAGCGCAAACTCACAGGTAGAGTGAAAGGGGGTGACTGATTGGAGCTGCTGAGGCATACTAGTCATATTTCTATTGCTAATGACATAGCACAATACAGGGACTGACTATTCACAAAAAGCCTTATTTTGGTCACGGTTGTGGTCCAACAGAAAGGATCACATCTCATGATAATCGTTTTGACTGTAGAGTTTCAAGACAGCAGATGTCATGCAGTAAGAAATACAGAAGGTGTGTAGATGCTTAAATGCCTATCCCTTTGCTAATAAATCCATCAATCCCAGTCATGGAGGCTCTGTTCTGATGACCTCACTTAATCACGATCACCTCCCAAAGACCCTGTCTCTAAACACTGAAGTCAGATTAAGTTTCCCTTTTATAATACTACACAGTGGAAATTGAATGCACATGTGAGTTTCTGGATGTAACAAACAAAACGGAATCCTAACACCCAGTCTCCAACACCCAAGGCTCATGTGCTTCTCACAACATACATCGTAGTCAGTAAGATGCAGTCCCATTGCAAGAGATGGAGGTATCACCTTCCCATGGCCAGCACAGTGCTCTAGGAAGCTCATCAGGATCTGGATACTATTATTTTCTGTTTCTTTCCATGGCTAGCACAGTGCTCTAGGATGATGCTCTTCATTCCCTGCTTTGAGAGTTAATATGTAATGCCCTCCTTTCTTTCACTACACAGGCCTGTGTATAGAGGCTATAAGTTCATGTTTGTCCTTTTCTTTTGCTTAGAAAAGTATCTTTAGAAGAAAATATAAGTTCTAATTTTTCATAGTTGAGGTCAATATACTATAAAAGAGTATCTTATACATTTTCAGGTGGATTCTGGGCATTTGTTATCTTAGAATTGAAGTTTTTGGTATTCATTTCTCCTAAATCAACTAAGCTTCTTCATCCTTGCTTGATTCACTAGTTCTCTCCTTCTACAGTCTATCTCCATATATATGTATCATACTAATACTTTTATGCACTGTTATTAATATTATTATTACTATTATAATTTCCAACTACTTTAAAAACATATTAACTATAGCTTGTACTGTATGCATGGCCCATTCAGACTAGAAAAAAATTTAATAGAGCCAAAGTACTTTTACTTTGTTACCTTGTTTATTAAAGTATACACAAATTTTAGAAAAGTCCCAAGTACCTAGACTATGCTTTATAAACTTTCCCTGAATGACTAAATGAAGAATAGATAAAAGCAGAAAACCAAACTAAGTCTTTGTATATTATAAGTTTTATCAATGCTCAGTAATGCTCAAAAATAAGACTATTGAATTACATTGTGATGAGTATTAAGAAATTCATAGGGCTTTGTCCAAACTTTCTAAAAATGGAAAACATTTGAGATGTTTTCAAGGAAATGTAATTTGTTTTGAAATTGTCTGTCTTTTCTAATTTTATGCAAGATTTGCTTTTCACTTGACTAGGTGGCAAGCACAGTATGAGATTTGTAAAGCTCCTTAGATAAGGCTGACTTTAGAATTGCAAAGTGAGCATGTTTTATTCATATCTAGTGATCTGGTAGCGTGCAAATAACTGACATGAAACAAATGTGCAGAGTTTAAAGCTATGGTATCAGATCTCAAAGGATTAGTAATGGTGGCAAACAGATAAGGAGGACATGAGAAGTAACTGCACTTTAGCAGAAAAAGCATTCATGCCAATACATCTAACATTTCTGATTAAGTATTCTTGATATGATATTCATCTTTATTTGCAAAAAATAGACCATTATAATTGCAGTTGAATTCCACAATAAGCAATGTCTCATCTAGGGAATTTTCCCAAGTATCCTATAAACTGTTTTCCTAGAAAATCAACTGAAGATTAATGACTCTCATATTTTATGCTGATGTATTCATGAGTGTTTTATTGTTTAAATGTGTCTTGCTTGTTGAGTCAGTGCACACAGTGAACTTCTCCATGGAAATCTGATCTGCACACTTAACCTCTGATACATTTTCTCCTGAAGGAGGAGGAAAGTGGAGAGGAAGCCCTCCAATATCGGAACAGTGATCCCGTGATTGGAACACATACAGAGAAGATCTCCCTCAAAGCCAGCGACTCTATGGACAGTCTTTACAGTGGGCAGAGCTCATCAAGTAAGGCTGATGAGTAAGAGGTGTCACCATAGACATGGAGCCTGGGATAAGCTAATCGAAAGCAGTGAATGATCTCTCTGAGGTTGTTTATCAAGTTAGAAACAGAGATCCAGTTACTTGATAATAAAGAAGTTAGAAAGGTTGGATACATTGAATATACATGGAGTTACTATTGACTGTGATACATAGCACAACATATTTTTGATGCTATAGCCTACAGGGCTCTTGTGAAAATGCCTCAGAATGTTGTGTTAGGTAATAAAACCTGATTTAAAAAATTGTATGCTCTGGAAACCTAGAGTTCTCTTGCTTCAAAAGACATAAAATTATTTGAAATAAAGAAGTAGGAATCTGTTCTTTATATTTCTCCTGCAGTTCTTTGATTTTTTGGCCCTTCTTTTCTCTCTCTTTAATTCTTCCCACCCCTCCTCTTCCTTCTCCTCATTTCCTTCCTTCCTTCCTTCCTTCCTTCCTTCCTTCCTTCCTTCCTTCTTTCTTTCTTTCTTCTTCTTTCTTTCTTTCTCCCTCTTCTTCCTTCTTTCTTAATTCCCTGCTTTTCTGCAAAGTGTAGGACACTTGCCTCAATTCTGTCATTTCCATTGACTGTTAGTAAGTAGAGACTGAAGCAGTGAATAATACTGTGTGATAGATATGTCACCAGTGGGGTGGAAAAGGAGATTAGCAGGAACTATAAGGAGTACGGAATCAACGCTGATATTGGTCTAAGAAGGACATTACTCAACATCAGTTACATTCTCTGCTACAATAGTTACAAGAAAGTACTGACAGTCCTGTTGCCTTATATATTTTATATAAGTAAACAGTTATCTCTGCCAGTCCAGTCTCTTCAGGACTTTTAAATGTCACTGCAAAGATTATTTTCCACTTGTTTTAAAATGAGCTACTTCTGTTATTCAAAGATGGCTGATAAAGAGAAGATGTTTTGAATATTCTCAATTTTCTTCCTATCACATATAGAACAGTTATTTTGTGGTGAAAAGGTAATGTAGAGACATTTGAAGGAAGTAATGTGTGTGTGTGTGTGTGTGTGTGTGTGTGTGTGTGTGCGTTATTCAGATTTCATAAGTATCTAGTTCTGATAGAAGTTTTCAAATTCAAGGTTGTGATACTGAATGTGAGAAGAATTTGATTAATCAGCCATACCATGCAAAACCAGCACCCACACATTAATCCAGAACAGAGGCATGGGGGGATAGTGTTTCATTTACATATGACATTTCTCTTCACACCCAATGTGGAACTTACAGGACTTTTGCCTTATTTCAAAACTCATGGTAGTGAAACTGCAGCTCTTGCCTCCCAGAGCAGCAGAAGGTCAACCTGAAGGAGGAAGTGAGGAGACTGTGAGTGTGGGAGAAACAGCTAGGCACTTTCACTGCTAACAGATGTGACACTACAGAAAGGAAGCAAGATGGAGCAAGATGGAATGTTCTCTCTGTTTGCTTTGCTCGTTTTTTGTTTTTCTCAACTGAACTTGAAGATCAGAAGGGAAGGGGACCAGAAAATAAGCACTCTGGCAATTTAGGATAGTTTGGAGATTCACACATTTGGGCAACTATCCTCTCCACTCCTGTGGCAAACAAAAGTGTCACCTTTTATAGGCAAAGATGTTTCTTTTTCCATGGACTTTGGTATACAGTAAGAATCTTGGGAAAATCTTTTACTACAATTACATAAGTTGTATGAAGCCTAGAAATGCCATATGTTGACTATTTATGATCAATAACAACACAAAATGATTAAACTGTTTCTATTGAATTTTTTCTTGGTTTTCAACTCAGTTTGTCTAGGTCAAAGTTTGAACCTATACTTTGCTCCAACTTAACAAGTGGGCATTGTTGAAAGCCCTCTAAGATAGATCAGATTTCAATGAGGAGATCATCCAAAATGAAATGGTATTGGAATAAGGATTGTTGAGAGTATTCAGACTGGCAAAGAAACCATCAAAACAAGTTCAGAAGAGAGGGTCCCCAAGGGAATGTGACTAAAGGCTACACAAGGCATCCATTGCTCCTGTTTGAGGTAATGGTATAGGAAGCTAAAATCCTTGGATAAGAACCTTTAACCTTTCCTTTACCAGGTGGATTAACCAGCTGTTCAGATGGAACAAGTAATCGGGACAGCTTTCGACTGGATGATGACAGCCCCTACTCAGGGCCATTCTGTGGCCGTGCCAAAGTGCACACAGACTTCACACCAAGTCCCTATGACACTGACTCCCTTAAAATCAAGGTGGGCCAACATTACCTGTTTCCTGGTTTGTAGAACACTAGTTGCATGATATACTTTAGGGACTAAAGGAAGTTTGCAGTAAGGTCCCATGATGTTGGTAGAATGCAGTTTCTCATATCACCCTAAGAAACTATATCGATGTAGCACTGAGGTGATTCTTTGGAGCTCTCAGAGAACATGATAAAGATCCCACACTTACCACTGTGGGGAAACTGACTGATTTTTTGTCTGAGTCAGCTGTCAGCTTTGATAAAATGTGCAAGTTTAAAAGAGATGAGATATAAGGCCTTGAAGTTAAATATGATAGGGAAGACCCAGTAAAGATTCACCACTCCTAGAAACTCATTAGTGTTTCTGGGGAGTTTGCTGATCTCCTTGGTGGATTGTACCTAGCTTGCCATTTCATTCTCTCAAGTAAAAAGTGGAAACACCAAGACTCACACCCAGACAGACATGCATACTATCCAAAATGAGAGAGACCATCCTTCAATCATACTCTATTTTAAATGACTATAACAAATAAAATTGTGTTTCACGTCAATCATACACTCACAGACCAGCAGGAGAATATATATTTAAGCATAGCTTTAGGGATAGAGCTTTAAAAACAGCAAATATTGGGATTGATCACTTCTTTTGGGGATGTAAAGTTCTATCTCAAATGGGCAATTATGACTCTTACAAATAGGCACTTATTTGCCCAGAAATCAAATTTCTTCACAAAGAAATATTCCCAGGAAAAATTTTTACTGTTGCCAATAACTGCAGCCTATGGCCAAATATAGTTTTAGATGTAAAATATACAAAACGCTAGTTCATGTTTCTATGAAAACTTTAAAAGTTATGGTTGTTGGTTTTTTGAGTTTTTCTTTTTCTTTTTTTTTTGTCTACATAATGTCTTCTATTGATGTTATCAGACATTTTGGGAAATCCCATTGAGGTCATCGTGTTACCTGGGAATTCAGGGTCCCTATATGGAGTCCTTAGTCTCCTTAATAAAATAATTTAAGAATTGCTTAAGAATCGAGTCAAAATTAAGGAAAATTTGATTATAATTCATAAAGAAAAAAACCCAGGACAGTAAGCTATAGGTCTCAGCAGCTACAGGGAAGAGAAAGAAGAGGATCAGAGAAAGAGACGCACTCTTTGAGTTAGTTCGGTGTGGAGGTAACCCATAAGGCAGACAAGCAGCCACATGGTAGAGATAAACATAAGGGAAAGGATGAAGTATTAAAGAAAACACACTTAGAGAAGAGATAGGAAGATGAAAAGGTAGAGCTATGCTTTCTTATGTAATTCAGTCCAACCTGGGCAGTTGTCTGCAGCCCTTTACTCGGGTGGACAACTCAGGGAAGTCAGCTCATTAAAGAGATCATTATTCCTTTTTTTCCTTGAGCATGCTTAATATCAACCCACCTCCCAAGGGCAGTCCTTTGATGAATGATTGGCCAGACCAAATAGATTAACCCTTTTATATTTTGAGTATATTGGAATGTTCGGACTCTACCCTGGCCAGAGAATAAGCTTTCCCTATGGGTCTCCACAGATCACAGTTCAGTGCTACTGTGACATGTATAGGAAGAGTGCCATCAGTACCTCAAGAACCAAGCAGTATACCTGGCTGCATGAATACTGTTACATACTTAGTAAATCTTATTCTTCCATTACTTTATGTGGAGAACACAGTTTACATGGACTTATTTTGTACTGTAAACAATTTGTGTCATGTGAGGTAAAATCATGGGCAGAGTCTACTGTTTCTTTCTTCCTTTCCTCCCCTTTAAGAGAGCACATTGAATGATGCTTTCATATTTTAGCCTATAATGATTGAGGAGGATAATATCACTGTTTCTATTCCTGTAATGCTTAAAGCAACAATCTGATACTTCATACTGTTTATTCAGCACATATGCAATAGTATAATATAACAGATATTTAATATATCATATATATTGTCCTACAAATGTAAGTTAGTGAGTTAATGTAAGGTCAAGAAAAGTATGGTCAAACATGCTGGTGTTTTCTTCACTGCATAGTGAAAACTGTCTTTGACAAAGTGAGCTCACATGGGTTTCTGCAATCTTTGTAGATTTTTTGCACACTACCCTCATTTTTCTACTTTTTAACAGTTCCCTTTTATTTACATATTACTACAGCATGATGGTGCTTCAGAATTTGATTTGTATTTGTCTTCATCCTTAGAAAGGAGATATCATAGACATTATCTGCAAAACACCGATGGGAATGTGGACGGGGATGCTGAACAATAAAGTGGGGAACTTCAAGTTTATTTATGTGGACGTTATCTCAGAAGAGGAAGCAGCTCCTAAGAAAACAAAGGTCCCCAGAAGCAGTAGGAGAGAGAACCCCCAGAATCTCCAGGAGTTCTTAGAGAGGATTCACCTTCAGGTTTGTAAACCTTTGATCTGTTTGCTTTTGTTGAAAGGGGAATAGGATAGTGGAGTAGGGAGGATCATAATTTATTCAGGATTGTTAAAAATAAAAGATACACAACAAGGGAAAACCTGTTTTCCTAGAACAGCTCTTATTTCTACTTTATTATTTTTATTAAGCAAGGACAGGACTTGATGTAACACCATTTGTACTAAACCCTAAAGGTACTTAGCAGCCAGTGACAATAGAGAGTAATGTAAAGAAATGGCAATGAAAAAAAAAACTACACACACACACACATAAGCACACACACAGAAAGAGAGAGAGAAAGAGAGAGAGAGAGAGAGAGAGAGAGAGAGAGAGAGAGAGAGAGAGACTCACACATATATATGAGAATACATCTATCTCTATTTCTATCATATATATATATATATATATATATATATATATATATATATATATATTATATATTGGGAGACTATGGACAAGTGTTTTAGTGAGAATGATTAAGAGAATAGGAAGAGTATAGTGAAATCTGAGGAACTGAAAAGAAAAATGGCAAAGAGCTTGAATTTGCACATAGAGAAATCAAAATGAAGTGCAAAGAAAATGATTGCAAATAAGCATCTCCAAAGTAATTCAAGAAACATTGATCACTGGTGTTGTAGTGATCATTCAGGGGAAGGTATGTTTTATAAGCACTTCTCTTGAACCCACTGCCCCACTGGCATTCCAATCATCTGTTTGATAGCCCTATTTTTCTTACATTAGTACATTTTAAAGGAGGTAACTCTTGTAAAATGGTATAAATGCACCATATAGTACAGTAGGCAACAGAGTCTTATTCCATTCACAGTCCTGCATTCCATTTGTAAAATTAACTCATCAGTGCTTTAATAATGTAAGTAACTCGGCAAGACAGTATAACAATTGATGTTTCCTAATTGTTGTGTCTGAGCTACTAAGTTACTCTCCTATCGCCAACATACTGCTTCAGTTTTTCTATTGTAAGACTGGTACAATGCGATCCTCCTGGGGGGAAAGGCAGTTTGAGTCCCACCTGGATGGCCCAGGGGAAAACACCTAAGGGTGTTGTGCTCAAGAAGTCACAGTGGGTTGTGTAAGAATGGACACTTGGCTATTCTGCATTCTTCTAAAATGCATGGTGTTTTTTTTTTTAAAGAATTATTATTCTTCCCTTTTTTTGGACAAAATGTGGTTTGTAATAAATCTTTTCCTGATTGTGAAGCCTAATTAGTTGCATGCATTTAGGGCTGAGGCTTCATTTTTCTCCCTCCCTCCCTCCCTCCCTCCCTCCTTCCTTCCCTCTTTCTCTTTGTTTCTTTCTTCCTTTTTTTCCCACTACAAAATAACTCTGCAGTACTTGGCACACCCTCAATTCTGGATTTGGAGGCTTGACTAGATTTAAGTAATCATATTCAATTTTGGGAACTGAAATAAAGATATTGAAAGTATGATCAAGTAAAATGGGAGGAATTTTGGGGGAAGCTTATAAAACAACTTCACTTCACTTTGCATACTCAATCTGTTAGAACAGGCGTTATAGAAATAACACAGATACTTTATTATCAGAAGTCTATGCATTTTAAACGAGTATATGTTGATGCAAATGATAGACAAAATACCCCTACCGAGGAAAGGAAATACGACTGTCTTCAACTCTGAGCCTTTCACGTGTAATTAAAATTTTAACTTAAAAATTAAACAGCAAGTCTGTGATTCATTAGATATATAATAGCATTTAATCAGCTAAAATAATGAACTCCCTTTGTATGCAGAATTCTGTCTGTTTTAAGTTTATTTTTACTGTTTACATTTATTTATTTATTCATTTAGTGTGTGTGTGTGTGTGTGTGTCAGAGAAAAGTTGCAAGCGTGAATCTCTTTGTTTATCCATTTGTGTTCAATTAGGTCATCAGCCTCGGAAGCAAAGCAGTTTCCCTACTGACCCAGCTTGCAGGAGCTCAAGTCCATTTTTAAGCTACACTAAGAAAATAATGAGAGTAGATGTTTCCATGACCAAGAAATCAAAAAGAGAGATTGGTTCAGAAATATTTCTGTAACTTAATCTATTAGAAATATTCTATTGACAAACTTTTAAAATGTCTGTGTCAATTTAACTATGTATGAAGTAAAAGTGCCAGATGGGATAGACGATTCAGCTGGTAAATGACCCACGATTTACCACTATTACAGATTCTAGTGATTGTTTCTGCTCTACATTTGCCCTTCTGAAGGTTAAGAACTTAGCGTTTTTCTCTCAAATGCCCCTGAGTTTGTTTGTGAGAAATCCGAGTAAATAAAATGGCGTTAGGCAAAAGTTTCATTCATGTTTTGGTTATCCCAGGCATTTCGTTCAATTTAGAGACAATAAATATTTGAGCCATACTAGTTTACTGATTATACCTGTTTCCCTCCTCCTACAGGAATATACTTCAACACTTCTGCTCAATGGTTATGAGACCCTGGATGATTTGAAGGATATCAAAGAAAGTCATCTCATTGAATTAAACATTGCCAATCCAGAAGACAGGGAGAGGCTATTGTCTGCTGCCGAGAGTCTCCTGGATGAAGAAAGTAAGTGTACACACTCATCCCCCGCCCTCCAGGTCATCACGCCTTAATGTAAACGCAATCAGTAAAAGCAAAGCCTCAGTGTCAGTTACTACGTATCATATATAGCATTCTTTCCTACAGCATGAGGCCGTTTTTACATGATACTGGATACAACTCTGGCCAAAGCTTATAATTGGAGGAAAGACTTCCAGTATATTTTTTGAAAAGGAAAAGATTTCTCTGAGTCTCTTGTTTTGATTCTGCCAAGCTATTAATTTACATGCAATTGGATGCCTGCATTCTCAAAGACCAAGAGGCTTAGAGACAAATATCCTAGTGACAGCATGAGCCATTAGTAAGTAATGCCACACATTTTCTTCTGTAGCACAACACAGAGCCTGGCTTTAGGCTAATGAACCTTTCCCACCACACAGGAAAATTCATTTCATTACCATATAGTCACATCCTGTGGGTGTTTGTGTGACTCTTTGTAAATGTTATAATAGCTTGCAAAAATATTCAGCGATCACTCTTATTACCAGAGATGGCTCTCTGTATTTGTAAATATAAACTGAAGATGAAATAATAAATGCAGATCCATTTATGGCTGAGTATAAGTTATAGCATCTGGGTTTTTTTTAAAACAAACAAACAAACAAACAAACAAACCAAAAAACAGAATAGCTTTCACTTTTACAATTGCCCATTCAGAATACCATTTCTATTAAATCTAGTCAAGCCTCCAAACCCAGAGTTTAGAGTGTGCCAATACTCGAGAGATTTTTGTAATGACAAAAAATGCTAAAAAACCAATTTTTGTAATGATGAACCTTCAGCCATATCTACATGCAAATAAGAAAAAAAGCTAATTAGACAGCACAGCTCCATATGCATAGCTGTTATTATTGTTGTGTATACTTGTGAACAATAATTATAGATGAGAGGTAGAGGTTTAGGGAGCGGTCGAGGAGGAAGGGTGGAAATGATATGAATACATTGTACTCATAGATGGAATTCTCAAAAAATTAAGACCAAAAAGACGAGAGAGAGAGAGAGAGAGAGAGAGAGAGAGAGAGAGAGAGAGAGAGAGAATATATGATGGAATCTAACGTCAAAGCTTAAAAATAATTTAAACTATCCAGTCAGCCTTCTCTTTCAAACATAGTACTAACAGTAGCTTTTCATTACTTTCTTCAAACATGTAAATATAGTAAAGCTTCATTTCAAGGTGTTTACATTTATTTTTGTCTTTAGTGCTGTTCCCAGCTCAGACAGACAGTGAACTTCCCTATTTAAGGTGAGAACGTGAGGCAGGAAGTGCCTTGTGTCTTGAACCAATTTCCTAGTGATTTCAGAGAATAAGGATTCCAACCTGCTTCTTGGGAAGCAGTGCTGGGCTTCTTAGCATTGCAAGAAACATCTCAGACACTGAGCAAAAAGGGAGTTGTGTATAGCACCCAGGCCTCTTGACTTCTTTGGTTAGTTATCCTGTATCTGATTTCATGTGTTCTCCTAAATTGAGGCATAGTGTGCCTATATTTGCTTCATGTGCAATAGGAGTTAGCATAAATCTCGAGACTCTTACTTTTTTAATACTTGCAGTCTTGGGTTTGCACAGATATTTATCCTTTTCCTACACATTTAGCATGAATGACTAACCTAACACAAGAAGAAATGATTGTAGTCTTGGGTTTTTTAACATTTTATTTCTGGGGACAAGAGATGTGCACAGGAGGAGGATGGAGGAAAAAGGCAGGAAAAGACTGACCTAGAAAGAGAGACAGCTTATTCAGTAGCATAAGCCCAGATAAAATCAGCCTATGCGAATTGATGCAGAGATACTTCTCAAGTACACACAGCTTCTTTTATCCTGTCTATACACTGTGAGCTCAGAAACTATCTCTGTAGGTTTCTCATGTTGATCTTGTGTAGTGAAATAGTTAAGAATCTCCAAAAGAATGTGAGTGTGAAGTACAAGGAGGAGAAGGCTCATCTCTGAATGTTTGAAAATACTTACTATTCTACAATTCAAAACATCTACCTTGTCATATTTCCAACTGATGAAACTATTCAGAAATTGAAGAAGGGAAACAACTAGACAAGGAGGAGAGGTGGGTCTGTGATCCAAGGCACTGCCGGAAAGTTCAGACTTCCATCCTGCAGGTGCAGCCCAGTCAATATAAAATAATAAATATTTTAAAATGGAAATTTTCTGCTACTTCATCAGTTTCCTAAAGGATGTTATTTGAGCAATGCGGTTCAGAGAGCAAGCACAAATTAAGCTCAGCACTCAGTAGGTTGAGGCAGGAGAATGGAGAGTTTAGGGTCAGTTAACTTTATACAGATTGCTATTAGTTTTGAGATAGGAGATAGAGATGGAGAGGGAGAGGGAGAGGGATAAGGAGACGGAGGGGGGGAGAGAGAGAGAGAGAGAGAGAGAGAGAGAGAGAGAGAGAGAGAGAGAATTGGTGTTGAAGAAAAGTGGCAATATCATCATATCACCCTCTGAGAGGAAAGAAGCTACTGGAAGCTGTCTTGCAGCAGGGTTTGTGAAGTGAAGGGCATGGGTCCCAGCAAGCAGTGCTTTTAGGGATGAACAGTATTCAGAAGGAGACAACAAAGGGAAGGTAGAGTCACCTATGTCCACTTCACTTCTTCATTTGTATCTCTCATTACCTGTCTATGCAAGCCAGAGAATGACTTACAGAGGTACCCATCTGAGACCTGGATGCCATTTTATTAACTTCTGACCCAACATATTAGCTTGTAAGATAGAAAAACTAAAGCATAAATAGTTAAGTAGATTTTTCGAGCTCATATACCTGTGTCTTAGTTCTCCACACCTCTGAGATTATATATGTTCCAGACTGGTCTCTGAAAATAAAACACTGTTGTCTGGAAACATTGTGTGTCATTCACTGTTAGACATACAGAAAGGACAAATCCCAGAAATGACTTCCCTATATAAGATTTTAGAATGCGGTACTTGAAAGTCAAGAGATGCTAATTACTCAATAAGTGCCTCTTCTGTATAAGCATATACACCAAGACTCTACGTTCAGGAGACAAACTACAGGAAAATGCAGATTTGACTTGTGTCGCTTTCAACAGACAACTCTGAGGTTATTCTTATTTTAACCTTATGGTATAGAGTAGTGTTAGAATACACATGTCAAAAAAGATGCATTTCATGTGTTAGACTTCTCTGACTGAAAGCTATTTATCTTTTATGAAACTGCTTCACTTAAGAAATAAAGAAGAATGACTTGCATTTGTTGATAAGATGGTGAATTCTGATGATGCGGCATCGTGCCGCTGTGGGCTTATTTTTATCTATCCGACTTTGTGAGTCACATCTTCTACCACCAAGCTGAAGATTAAATGCACAACCTTCATGTTCCTTGAATGATAAAGACTTTGAATATATGGTTATATAAAAATGCAACATCATTTAAAAAGAAAAACAAATGCATTTCACAGTCAGACTAAAAATAGCTCTTGGAAAAGAATGGGCCACATAAATTACCCTCGTTTTATGCATATAACTGTAGTGCTATCGTTGAATCCAAACAGCTCAGCAAGGCCAGTAAATGCCTATGTTTTTCCATTGTTAGGTTGAACATTTGGAGAATTTTGGCTTTTCCAGTCATTCAATATAAAAATGTGGCAAACTGGGCATGTGTCTTGAGTGTTAAAGCCTTGTGATAAGCCCCGTGTGAATCTTTAATATATCTGGAGTATGAAGAGGACAGGAGATAGGACACGGTGTGGGGAACAGCAATTTAAAATTGAGAAAACAAAACAAAACAAAACAAAACAAAAACAACTTTTAGTTTTTCTTGGCTCAGAAATAGATAGTACTGCTCTCACTTTGACCTTTAAACTGTAAACTGGATTAAATATTTTAGTCCATTTCTTGGCAGGAGGCACAAATCTTCTCCAACTAGCTGATAGAAGGGTGACTGAGAGGTATGTGAGCTGATCACAGGGTCACTGCTGCAGGACAATGATGACTTTGGGGTTCTGCAGTCCCAGGGAGACAATCAGAGATATTCAAAATTCACTTCCAGGTTATGTCATCATTGAACAGAATAAACTCATTGGCTCTTTCACTTGGGAATGTAGAAAAAGTATGAGACAAAAGGGGGAGGTGGGCTGTGACCCAGCTCACAGAAGAACAGAAAATGCAGGATCTGTTTATTTGTGCTTATAAGGATTCCTGTAGTTATGAGGGGATTTTTAAAATTTATTTATTTTTACTTATCCACTTTACATCCCTCTTACTGCCCACCTCCCCATCACCCCTCCCACAATTTCTCCCCTCCCCCTCCCTTCTCCTCTGAGTGGGTACTCGCTCCCTGTCTGCCCCCTCCCTGTATCCCACCAGACTTAAAGTCTCTGTGATGTGCTTCCACTTCCATGAGGCCAGACGAGGCAGCTCAGCCAGAAGAAACATATTCCACTTATAGGCAACAGCTTTTGGGATACTCCCCCTTCCAGTTGTTCAGGACTCACAAGAAAACCAAGCTGCACATCTGCTACATATGTGTGCGAGGCCCAGGTCCAGGCTATGCATGTTCTTTAGTTGGTAGTTCAGACTCTGAGAGCCCTAAAGGTCCAGGTTAGTTGACTCTGTTGGTCTTCCTGTGGAGTTCCTATTCCTTTCAGGGCCATAATCCTTCCTCCTATTCTTCCTTTAAAATTAGTCTCTGCTGCATTGGGAGGAAATGTTCCCCGCAACTTGGAGAGAATGGTGTGTGTGTGTGTGTGTGCGTGTGTGTCTGTGTGTGTGTCTGTGTGTGTGTGTGTGCGTGTGTGTGTGTGTGTGTGTGCTTTCCTAGAGGTGCTCTACAAATAAACATTTAAAGCCCCGTTATCTTACTCAGCAATGTTTCCTTAGAATAAAACAGTTCTCTGCTGTTTATAGTCTACAGTTTGTTTCTTCTACAGTTTCTTTCTGTACTTTTGGAATTACACTGATATGTCTTAAAATGTGTCTACCAAAATATGTATGACAGTTCTTAGGGTAAAAGGGTGATAGAAATATCTTTCTTACATTCAGGGCTAAGTAAATTTTTAATTGAAAAATAAGAGTAACTTCAAATAAGAGTAAAATAAAAGTAAAAATAAGAGTAAAATAAGCCAACTTTACAGAATTGCTCCTCCAGATATTATAGGTACTTTTACATTTTGATTTCAGTGCCAAGTGAAGAGGAAGGGTAAAGGGTGTGTTGTGTGCCAGCTGGTTGGCACCGGCTGTGGTCACAGCAGCTCCTCATTGCTCTACCACCCCCAGTTGTGCCTTCCTGCCTGCCCAAGTGGATGCAGAGCAAATGGGAGGGCCCTGTCAGGAGCTGGAACATGAGCTGCCAGAGGGGAGATCTGTAGCAATGCCAGACAGTCGTCCAGCAGTTGGTCCAGCAGCTTGCCAGTCTAACCTGGTGTCTAGCTCCTGACATGTGTACCTGGGTTTTGTAACCCACCTGGCACAGAATTTTATTTTTGATTCAAAAAAGAAATACATTTTTAGAAAAGATACAATAATTGTTCACATAAATGAGTACAGGAGATGGACAGATGTTTTATTGGTATGTGTTTATACATACACACACACATAATTTAATATATTTTTTGTCATAACTGTTTGGCTTTAGGATTTAATTTCTTCAGATTTATTTTTGTTGCTGCTATCTCAGGTTTTATTTATGACAAATACCATATTCTACATAATAAAAATACATTGAAATCAAAGCATTTTTACTTTTTCTTTAGAGAGTAATTTCTAGAAGAATTTTCACATCAGTCACTTAAAAATTACTGTAAATCTCTCTCTCTCTCTCTCCCTCTCTCTCTCTCTCTCTCTCTCTCTCTCTCTCTCTCTCTCTCTCTCTGACACTCTTGTACTTGTACTTGTTTTTATTCTATAGTGTGACTGTGACCTAGCCTAGGCATGGTTTTGAAATGATCACCTCAGTCAGACAAGATGAAACCTTCTAAAACATGTGCTTTTCTAAAGCTCCCGGTCCTGTTTCTTATCTCGTAGGAGTCTAACGAATGCTTACAGACTTGATACATACTGAGTGAGGATTACGCTTAGACACTTAGGAATGAGGAAGAGTTTTGCCTGGTGATGTAAAGTGATGTTGCATGCAGGCCCACCTTGCATTTATCAGTTCCGCAAATAGCCAAATGAAAAGTTCAGTATCTGTGCAAGAGTACAAATAATTTTTGGAAAGAAACTGTATATACGATTGAAATTTTAATGTTTAACTATATAGCAATTCAAAGTATAGATTTTTCTATTAAAGTTACCAAAAATGCTAGCTTAAACCTAGTAGGTCTAGTAAACAACTTGGAATTCTACCAATTAATGTTATGAGAATTAAGACATACCCTTCAAATAGTATATTTTGAAGATATTAAGAGTCTGCTGTTGGTCTTTGTACTGATAAAAACATATGTGCATATGATTCAATGTTTTTATTGTTGCTGTGGCTAAGCCACTGACATGAGGAAACTTAAGAGAAGAAAGGATTTTGCCTTAACCGTTTGAGAATATAGAATTGCAGAGTTTCCGTGTTAGGGACTCAGATGGAGCTCAAACCTGAATGGGTTTGTAGCGGTACTGAACTGTGTACACCTGTTTCTCATCAATGGTGATAGAGCCACAGAAAGATTCAACAAGCCAACAAGTGCCTTCATTATGTCCAAGAGTCCCTAAAATCCCATTTGGTCTGAATTTCACTAGTGTAATCAAGCCAAGAAGTGCCTTCATTATGTCCAAGAGTCCCTAAAATCCCATTTGGTCTGAATTTCACTAGTGTAAATATTATTTTGTTAGTGTAAAACTACTTTCTATTAATAACTTACTTTGGTCAGGCATTTGGGAGTCACAGAATTGTGTCTTTTTGTTTTCATTTAAAGCAAAAAAAAAATAGTAAAGTTAAAATTCTGAGAAATTTTAGGTTAAAAAACCTGGAAGTTCAAGTAAAAATGGGTTCTTTCCTTCACAGAACCTTAAACTTTTTTTTAAAGAAAATAATAATTGTTATTATTCATTAGTTTCCCCTCCCCCTTTCTTCCCAGTTCCTTGCCTCCACCTCCTCTCTGCCTGTCTCCTCCCTCCACTTCTCCTCTATTTCCCTTCAGAAAAGAACTGGCCTCCCATGGATAGCCACCAAAACATGACATATCATGTTGAAGTGAGACTAGATACCTCCCATCATATTAAGGCTAAATGAGTCAACCCAGTATGAGGGAAAGGGTCTCAGAAGCAGGCAAAACTGTTAGAAATCCCACAAGAAAACCAAGCTGCATAAGTTTAACATATATACAGACTTAGACCAGACTCCTTCAGGCTCCCCAGTTATCCGTTCAGGCCCTATGAGCCCTTATAAGCCAGGTTTGATGGCTCTCTGGCTTTTCTTGTGTCCCTGACACCTCCCCCCTTATAATCTTTCCTCCCATCAGGACTCCCCTAACTCTGCCTAATGCTTGGCTGTGGGTCTCTGCATCTGCTTCCATTAGAACCTTAATTTTTTTTAATGTGTCAGAATTGGGATGACTGCTTTCATTAGATACTGGGATGTTCTTCCTAGGAAAAGGATTGAGTTTTGTCTTTAAAGTGTTCTTCACTCTAGGTATAATTGAGACTGCCTACACTTAATTAATTAAATGTCATAACTCCAATATAATTATTTTATGATAATTATATTAGCTGTCTTATGTCTTAATCACTATGCCATTTTTCAACATTGCTGATAATCTTAAATCTATGATATTTGATTCACGGACCATATATAATTCTCTACAATTTCTGGTAGAAAATAAAATATTTTCTAAATAGTCTTTTCTTAACATGGTAATTTCATTGTCATTATGTAGCATATAGAACCTAATTCTAAAGTTCATTATGGCTATTGATTGATTGCAATAAGAGAAACATATCAATAATTACTAAAAATTCATCATATTCACATTTGAAATTGCATGGCCTTTGAGAAACTTCCCAACCATTCTGTGGCTATATTGAGTAAAATATACAATTTTAACTTTTCTACTATCTAAAAGTAAAATATAAAATATTATAGATATCTGAGAAATAACAGAAAATCCACCTAATATTTGAATACTTTCATTTGTTTATTAATCATATGAACATATGCTATTATGTAGTTTGAATAGCATAGTTTAGAGAATCTGTGTTATTTTTTTGTTGTTTTTAACATGTCAACAGAAATGTTTAGTATATACAGATACATTCCAAAGTACTCTGGGTAGTCCATAACTTTGACATTAAACTGTTTCTTTTTACAATGTGTTACTTGCCTGGTTAGCTCAGATGATTGGACCACAGGACATAGCTGATGTAGGTTGTGGTTTCAATTTCTACGTAGGCCAGTTACCCTTGCTCTGTTTTGCTGACACATGAATAGTGTAAGTGACTTAGAAAGAAAATATGAATACATTACTGTGAGCTTATTCTCTCAGTAGGCAAAAAAAAAAAAAAACCCAAACAAATAAAATAACAACAGAAGCCTAAGACCAGCATTTCTAGCAATCTGACATTAGTGTTGAGGTAAAAAGAATGAGGAAATCTGGCCCTCTAAATGAAAAGCTGGGGTGCTAAGGAGCCGTCCTCTCCACGGTGCTGTATAATGACCTGCCTTTTCTTTTTATAGTTACAGTTGAGGGGCTCCAGCTGATAACCTGCCTGAAATTATTGCAGGCCTGGTGGGAGGCATCTGAGGAGAACAGTCATGTTTTCACTTGACGAGGAAACCATTAGCAAATCACTGCTGTTCTGTAAATTACTGCGGTGCTTAAGGTTCAGACAGAGAAACGACTTTCTTTTTTCATAAAAATTGCAGGCGAAAGGGCTCTCACAGTAACAAACTTGTATTTAAAACATAGTCACTCCTACAGTTCAAAGACGGGGAGACAGCAGTTCTCAGGTGGAAACCAAATAAATGTTCTTTCATTACTAAAACAATGGATGCGCTCTGGGAAGGTCAGCTCCATGCCTAGCTAGCCTTCTCCAAAAAGCAATGGGATAATGGAACACAGAACTGACTCCTTTCTTTTCAATTGCATTAGATGGAAAAGGCAGAGGCAGGACAAAAACAACTCCTTAGAAAGTGATGGACACTCAGCTGCCTGACCATAAGGGAGGACTTGGAAACACAGTGACCAATCTTCATCTAGTCCACTTACTAGGCCAATCTCCTCTGACTTAAATGAGTCTGCTAATAAACAATTAATAAACTAATAAACAACTAATAAACTTCAAGGTAGCTGAATTTCACATCACTGGACTTCAATGGCAAAATACTAGGAAACTTGAAAGTTGTATCAAACATTTGCCAGGAGAATATTATTTATATATTATATTATATTGTCTATTGAGATTACATATCAGGAATAATTTATTCTGGAGGATGGGATAAATGTGGTTTTGTGGTTTGAAAATAAAATCCTCCAGGAAAGGATAAAAGGAGCTGGTGTGTTCCTCTTTGGAGACAAGTAGACCATGAAGTGGTTTCAGCTTTTCTCAACAAGTACTTATCATGTAACTACAGAATTAGAAAATATGGTAATCATCTATTTTCTCAATTCATCTATAAGTGTAACGCGTAACTACCATTCTGATACATGAAAGGGAACTTAGTTCTGTACATTCCCTACATAGAGGTGTACCCAAAGTCACCAGGGCTCAGTTCTTGTGTCTGCCAGAGGTTAGTGAGGGTAGACAAGGTAGATAAGGTAGATGGCAGAGTATAAACCAACATGGTCAAGATGAAACCTAGACAGTGCTCTTGAAAAAACAAAACATGACATGTGAGATAGACAGATTCCTAAAAAGGACTCAATTAGCACTAGATGAAGCCATTGAAAACTGAAGCTTTGCTTTGTTTTCTTCTGATTGGAACTGGGTAAACGCAGGACAATGTGATTAAGAATTTAAGGCACAGTTCTGACCTCCACTACAAATCCATGTGCTTGGTTGTCCATTCCATTGTGAGTGAAGTGAGTTGAGACGTGACAAATACCAGCTCCTAGGTGAGAACAGAGGACATGCCAGTGTTGTCTGAGCTAAGAGATGACAACTAGAGATTCAATCTCTGTCTGGAGAACTTGGCTCGATGCACCAAAATACTTATCTCTGCTATCAAAGAGGACAAACGTCCCATTGACAAAGAGCAGGCTGATGATGAAGTACCCCAGAAAGAGTCACAGTATAAAAAGTTGCCTTGGTTTTGTAGAGATACGTTTAGTTCAAGTTCTAATAGTCGTTATTTTAAAATGTAATATGGGTTTTTTGTATGTAAAAGTGATTTAGTGAATCAATCATGAAATAAACTATTGTAAGAATTACAAAGATGCATAAGACACACTAAAGTTTCATAAAGTAGTTCTAAAAAATTTTGAATTTTATATTCCAAAAGCTGCCTCTTTTCCTTATGTTTATTTTTATGTTGAATGCAGATGCAGGACAATTTTTGAATATTTCAGATAGTATTAGCTAAATTCTAAGTATTTGAAGGCCTGCTGTACAGTTACTCACAGTGAGTAATCTTTTAGTTACATATCCACATATTCATAAGTTCAGAACTGTTCATCAAAGTCACTTAAATTACACTTCAAACTACATATGACTTTTCTAATGATCCTTTAAGGAATATTTGGACCAGGTGTCTGTCATACTGTGGATACAATCTGCTTTCTTTGGCAACATACTATTAATGTAAAGGGAGAGTCCATATTGGACTTTGCTCATATAGGCAGTTAACATGAATAACATATAACTAAAAGTGAAGGATGATGAGCAGTCGCTGATGTCCAAGAGTTTGAATATCTGAGTGTACCGATCTTATTTAACAAATTAATGGGTATTTCATTCACAGGGGTTTCCATTGTAATAAAGGCAAGATTGGAATAACTTAAGTAGGATAATATTTGAAGGTGACAGTCATATAAAAGTTGTCATGGCACTTCCTAACCAGGGCACCTTTTCCATTTACAGCTTCTGCAGAGCACGAAAAGGAACCTGTGCCTCTGTCCTCAAACCCAGACATCATAAGGGAATCGCAGGTAGATGACTGCCCGAGGGACTCTGGCTGTTACATCTCATCAGGAAACTCAGATAATGGTAAAGAAGATCTGGAGTCAGAAAACCTGCCTGTCATGATACAGAAGATTGCCATTAGAGAGCCCAGTGACTGAACACACACTCGCATGTCCACACTCACAGCTGAATTCCATTTGAACTCTTTGTCTGTTACAGGATTAAATGGAAGGGTTCCAAATGCATCCTAAAAAGCAGAGTGTTGACTGCTCTGAATGACTGTACCTGCAAATTTATATCTCTCACTTACCAATGAGTGTGCATAAAGTATATATTTATTAAATACTATGTGTTAATGTTTACCTGCCCATATTAGAAAAAAGATATAATGCAAGCCCATGTGTGGTATGTACTGTATTTACCTCTATTTCATAAGTGTAAAAAATGTAGACATGGAGACCATGTACTAATATATATATATATTATTGAATATGTTCTAGAAGGAGTTTAAGCTGAAGTAATTTCTACAGGTAGAATATATACTCATTTTTTAATTACTAGGAAAATGGAGACTGAGTTTAGAGACTATTGTATTCAAAGATTGAGTTTTAGTAAGAATTTTCTGTTTGTCTCTTCACTCTGTTATCTGATATAAATATATAGTTAACAATATACTGCCTGTTTTGGTCTAGTAAACATAGTTGTAGAGGTATTTTATCTTTGTATGTAAATATTTTTAAAATTTCCTATACCCTAATAATAATAATAAAATAAACTATGTACATATTATATCCGCTAGACTAAAGTTATTTGAAGTATTTTCATATAATTTAAAGGAAGTTTCTATTAGACCATGCTGTATAGTCAGTCCTAGGTAGGACGGTGTAGCGATTCCCAAAGCATCTTCTAACTCCAGATCCGTGTTACTGAACTTCCTGAATACTCCCGACTTCAGCTTGATGTGCCAAAACCTTTCATTTTACCCATAAAATTACCTCTCATTTTATTTCTACTCCACCTTTTTTTTTTTTCAGAAACAAGGAGCTACTCAGTGAAATAGAAAGTTATTTTGCTCTTTGCTCTGCATGTGTCTTCCTCAGACAAATTCACTAATGAAGTCCTGTAGATGCTACCTCTAGAAAGTCTTGATATTCATGACATCCCATTCAGACCCAGGGCTTCCATCACTGTTTAGACTCTGATGTGGAATGTTGCAACAACAATCCCACCTTCAAGTTCATCCCCACATAATCTCTAGAAAAATCTTTAGGAGACTGATAAAATCATTCCACTTGCTTGAAGCATTTGATGGCCTCTCATTAATTTTAGCATAACATGTAAATGTACATAATTTTTTTGCCAAGTACTTTTAACCTTTCTGGTGAGTCCTCTCTCTGACCCGATCTTTCAGTGCACAATCCGACCACACCAATCTACTAACAGGCTTCCAAATTCACTATTCCTTCAATGAATCTCTATGTACTAGGTATTTTTCCAGTACCTATCCTGGCATTTTGTTTCAGTTGAATCGTCCCTCTCCTCTGTCTGGAAACTACCATAAAACATTTGCTTGACCTGTCAAAGTTTTGTGAACCCCTTCTGTGTTTTCTTTTCTCTTTCTATATTGCTGGTTACAGAAATTCTCTATTTATTTACATGACAGCTAGTTTTACACAACACCATGATTGCCTCGTGACAGAATTTATTTTCATAGGCTTTAAATTCCCAGTATGCAGCCAAACTTATTACTGAAGGAATGTTTAGAAAAGAGATGCTATTGAGCATGACAATTAATTTTCCACATAAAACTGGAATATTGTCTTTTATATAGGTTAGTAAGTCACTCTTAACCACCTATAGGTGAATGCTTCCAAGTTATCTAGAAGTTTTTAAAGGAAATGTGGAGTTGGAGAGATGGCTCAATGTTTAACAGTGCTTGCTCCTCAGTCATGAGATGTAGAGATTGGACCAGGGCAAGCAAGTGAGGTAGTGAGGTGGCTCTCAAACATTCGTAACTCCAGCTCCAAGGGAGCAGATACTCTATTCTGGCCTCTATGGATACCCTCACACAGACAGGCTCATACAGTTAAATACACACAAACACACACACACACACACACACACACACACACACACAAACACACATATCTTTAAAATGAAATAAATAAAAGGTAATAAAACTCAGGCAAGGTAAAATATTCTGAATGCTGAGGACAACACAATAGTTCAAGTCTCTGGCATCTTTAACACACCTAATCTCACCAACATCACTCCATCAAGTGTGATACACATGCATACCTCCTTTTCCTTCCCAGCAAAGCGGACATTTTCCTGATTATGGTGACCACTCTTAGTAGACTTGTATAGAAACTGTTCTTGGATGCAGAAGAGGTACTAACATCATTAATTTTTAAACTGTTCTGCCCCTTCTCCCCAGGTTATACAAGAGAATGTACTTCTCTTTTATGGCGATTCAAGGAAACGCTAGATTGGAAAGTAACTATGGAATAATAAAGCAATGCCAGTCTCCTAATGAGTTAAACTTTTCCCAATTTCTATCTTTGAAAATGAAAGGTTCATGCTAGTTGATGATTTAGAGATATCTTAAAGAGGCTTTGGGAGACAATAGCAAAGAATGTCTGAGGTCTTACTAAAGGGAGAAGAGAGAGAAGTTAAAAATAATACAAAACAAAAAAAACAAAAAAAGAGCAAACCAAAATTAAACAAAAAAAAAAACCAAAAAACAAACAAACAAACAAACCAAAAAAAACAAAAAACAAAAACCAAAACCAAGAAGTGTATGTAGTCAGGAGAAAGAGCTGATGAGGGTATATCTATAGGCATCAGTCTGAAAAATGCCAAAGAAATAAAATCAGGAGAAGGAAAGCAGATTCTCACCTATTGCTCATACACAAAGCTCTGACTGGAGCAATGCAGAAAAGCAAGAAAGACCTCACCTAAAGCCAATGACCCACAGGAACTCTATCTCCTGCTGGTTTTTCTAGAAGACAGTCTGAACCCTTTAAGAACAGGTTAGAAGAGAGTCAGAAAGTCATGAAGTTAATATTCACAGAATATTCTTATTGGCTCTGTAGGTTTAAACCTGGCAAGATACCCAATCACATTCATTATTTAGACTTCTTCAATAAAGGTCTTTTGGACCAAAGAATGTGCATTAGGAAAAAAATAGAATCTACCTGTTTGAACTAGTAGTTCACAGGTAGCTTTATACAATTGTAAAACCTCTCTAGTATGCAGTGGTTAACTTATCCCAGAGGTTTCCAATATTAGTAAATTTAGCTATGACAGTAGATAAGGTTAGAGAAATTTTATTCCCACTAAACAAATAAAATGTTCTAATATAAAAGCAATAATCAATACTTCTGATTGAATCTTATTGCCATGGACACATAAGGCAAGAACTGTATCACTTCCTGCCCCCTTTTGTCTCTCTGTCTCTCTGTGTCCCTCCCTCTCTCCCTCCCTCTCTCCCTCTCTCTCTCTCCCCCCTTTCCCTCTCTCTCCCCCCCTCTCTCCTGCCCTCTCAGTGTGTCTTTCTCTCTGTTTATGACTTTCTTCTTTCTTTCTTCTTCATTTCTTTCTTTCTTTCTTTCTTTCTTTCTTTCTTTCTTTCTTTCTTTCTTTCTACATGAGGTTTAGAGTGGCCTTATTCTTTGTGGTCCTCCTTCCCCAGCCTACTGAGTTACTGAAATTACAGGCCTGCACCATCAAATCCAGTTCAGCTTTTTGTTTGTTTGTTTGTTTGTTTTTGATAAATACAAAATTCAGACCATTTTACTTCTGGTTTTCCATTTATTCTATAACTGATATGTATAAGTCTGAACAGTATCTTTAACTAAAATATGTTGTCAATGGATTTTTATTTTTTAACCAGATTGCTAAGGGAGATAAGTGGAAAAAAACTAAAAAGAGAGTGATTGGTAGCTGACTATTAAGTTTCAGTCAAGTTCCATTTCACTGAGGTTATAGCCACGTGTTTTGAAACTTCCTGAGTGTGGCGAAATTGATGACATTTAATGTTGAGAAATTTCCGCTGTACGCGTTAAGTTCTGAGAACAAAATATGATGACATTTTAGATAGTCCCTCCTCTTGCACAGCACTGCTCCATACTGCCACCAAAAGACTTCCTATCTAGGTAGCATCGAGGTTTCAAATACCCTTGATAGAGGGAGCGGCCCTACTAAGTTTATTAAAAGGTTCAGAGATAAGTCAATATAATCTAAATAGAGGTTAACTTGGATAGATGTTTGATCTGTTGGAATCAAATCAAAGTAATCCTGATTTTGTTCTATCCCCATTTAATTTCTGAATTCCTCTGTGCATTCTTTGTGTATGTATACCTATAAACTAAAGGCTATGGAGTTGAATCATCTGCTTTCGAGAATTGTGTGATCATACTCAGGCATTTGTCACAAAAGGTGACTCTTTTTCATTTAAAAATGGTATAAATTATAGAATGTATATATGACATACTCAACACAATCCAGGTAGTATGTGTATGAAAGCCACCACAATTTTATATCCACAACTTAATTTCCTCCTACTTACGTTTAGCCGTAAGAGGGAAGCAGTACTCACTGCATAATCATACAGGTATTTACTTATGGTATATTGAAAATTTTCAAACATAAATGGCCTGAGATCTAAAGAATAACTTTACTGGCTGGAAGCAATGAATGAGTGCCAGCTCATAGAAAACTCAGCTCATGTGTCACATAACACATTATTTCATTGTTTGCACCTGATCAGTTCAGGAAGACACTATACTGCACATAGCATTGGATCTATACTCTTGGATATGAAAGGAATAATTATTTTTAATTATATATTAAATATATAAATTACTGTTTACCTTCACGAATGAAAAATTTGGGATTGTTATTGTCATGGGCCTTGGTTTCTCATAAATTATAGAGTCTCAGTTGATTTGAGGTACAGGCAACAGAGAAACCCTTAGGAAGGCTGTGTAAATGTAAGTATTTACATATATATGGAGCCTATGCACGATTAGGTAGAAGATTCCATGGGCCATTGAAATGCTAACATATTACAAAGAATGGATATGGGCTTTCCAACACTCCCCTTCCACATCTGCATCATGAAAACTACTCACGTGTCCAATACAATACTTATCTGTGTTCTGTACTATATTTTACAAATGTAAAAACTATAAAGGAACGAAATCTGGTTTTAGTAGATTCTGTGATATTTTTGACCTGCTGGGATCCCAAGTGAGCCCAAGAGCAGAATACTGTTCCCTCATCGGGCAGGAGTAGAATAGTGATGCACATGGCTAAGAGGATCCTTTTCTCTTTAAGTTCATGGGCACCAGGCCAATAAAATGAGGAGGAACCCTGCCCAGCTTTTGCAGAAGAAGATGGGGTGAAAAACCACTTCTGGCATACTTTGTCCGTATAAATTATACTTGTTTGCAATTCATCAAGTCATTCGCTCTTTTATATCCATATGTAATGTAAAGGATCATCTTTCTCTGAAGCTCAATAATGATGCACAACTCAAAATGTGGTAGAATCAGCTAAAAGAAAGCAGATGGAAGGCTTTTCCCTGTTATACATATTCATAAAAATATAGAGAACTCAACAAAAGGAGATACATAAGAGCTCGTACCCGACGGCTACATGGACTCATGCACAGCATTAACTTTGTTTTCTGCAACTGTTTTTCAAACCTTTACTCATTTCTTCCTGAAGCATTCACTGAAAATGCCCTGGGGGGAAAATCTGCCTCGCTATACAGAAACAAACATATTCTCCTTTGAATTGTTATTGTCCCTTAAAATCCAAGATTCAGGAAGTAATGCTTAAGTATTTTACTAGAGACTATAATTAGAAGGCAAACCACATACCAAAGTGAAATCATAAGGGATGCTTCAGAAATATAAACCACAGATATTTCAATCACACTATTATGCCCTTCCCTCCCACAAAATTCCACTAATAGAGGAATGATAGTGATCTGTCTGGATCATGTTTCTGCTTTTTTTAATGTGTGATTAATTACAGATGAAAGCAGTTCATTAAGTGTACCAAGAAATGTTGTTAAGAATATATAAAAAACCATGCGAATATGAACTGTGGATTAAACAAAAGTCAGAAATAAAACCACTCAAATAGTAGCTGGCACCATAACTGAGGAAGTGACACTCATGCCACATCAGATACTTCTGACTCCTGTATCTCTTTCCCATCCACTTTATCCAGGATGCTTAATCTCAGGAGAGATTTTTGTGAAACATGATGCCCAGACAACCTAATGTATACAATATTAACTGTCTGCAATGTGGGTGTGGCACAGGTTTCCTGACATGGACACCACCATTTGAAGATACTCCATTATCCACTGCAAGCTCAACTCTGTGGCCTCCATCTTTGATCTGTACATTGGAGGTAGCTCATGGGTTCAGTGAATGGGCAAGCTCCATCAG
This sequence comes from Grammomys surdaster, assembly GCF_004785775.1. Taxonomy (NCBI): domain Eukaryota; kingdom Metazoa; phylum Chordata; class Mammalia; order Rodentia; family Muridae; genus Grammomys; species Grammomys surdaster. The sequence goes on from NW_021620961.1 coordinate 8,811,758, forward strand.
GAGATTGGTGGGATAGCAGAAAATTTGAACCTCATAAAATTTGTTCTACCCCTAAAATTACTTTGTGCTAGAAGTCCCCCTTAATAAAACATCACTTGTCAGTCCTCGACAGGTAACTTTACACAAGATTCTTTTAGATTCTTACAATGTCTCCTTTATTCATCTGTTATGTTTACTTTCTCCTAGGCATTTTTGGTAATTCTCTTCTCTACTGTGCAATTAATTTCCTTACAAATAGGACCCCTTTAAATTATCTTTATATAATTGTGCCATCTGCTTCCTGTAGCGAATTATGGTAGTACATTCATCTTTTATCCTTCATGACTGTTAGTTGCGTAGGTAATTCATGAATCCATTGAGCACTGCTCTATGACTCTACTATGACTACACTTCAATAGTCTCAGGTCCTTTACTTCTATCTTACTCCCAGTGTCAGTTCCTGGTGACAGTCAAGTAATTCCAGGAATAAAAAAGAGAAACATAAAACTTCTCCACTCATACCTCCAAAACATATGCCATGCAAACTTTCATCATCTTATTTGTTTCATGACCCCACATATATAATTATTTTTCCAAGAAGCTAAGAGTTATTGAAACTGTAGTAGCAACTAGCACACTATAATAAGATATTATCACAATACAGTTCAGGCCAATCTACCTACCAGTCCCTTTATATGAAATATAGGGTCACTTCTATTAGGACAAAAGACATCTACCAACATTAATATTCACCCATTAACTATGCACTGAAACAGAATGATACAAGAGCATAGATCAGCTAATAACTAATGAATCAAAAATGTTTGACATTAATAGCTTTTTTGGGAGTTTGTATAAAATTGATATCAGATACAAACTAGGATTATGTTAGCAACTTTTCTTATCTAAAATTCTCTAATTCAAAGTTACATTTTATATAAAACATCACTCCCCAATCACATACAAACCCTAGGACTCGTCTTAAAGACATTTATTTCAAAATATGGATGGCCAGATAATTTTCATGGTTAATGGAAATACATTTTCAAATATTAAGCATTTAAGATGTTAGCATTTAGTAGGCTTTCTGACAGAAGTTAAAAGACTATTAAACTGACTGATGAATTGCTACAGTACATTAGCCCTCAGAACATGGAAAGAGCTAGAGGACATTTATGAATAAAGAAAATTCGTATTTTTCTGTATCTTATTCTCTCCCAACTAAACTGTTCTTTGTGTGACTTTGGTTGTTTTTAAATTGTTATGCAGAGATTTTTGCTATTTTGAGGAATTTGCAAATTCCATAGAAAATTATAAGCCTAAGGGTAAAGACAGAAACTGTATTAGAAAAGATGTTGCATATACTATCACATAGTAGGAGATAAAACTACACTGTAAGTGAAAGCTTTACTCTTTCATGGTTAGAATAATATTACTAAGCAATCAAATATAAAATAAAATAAAACAAAAAAATGAACTAGAAGATTCTTCCTTGATCAGCAGTAAGGTTACTAGCAGGTTAGCTGTTCTTAGCTAGGGAATGATGAAAGCAGATTCTTCCTATTTATTAGGAATTGTGTTTCAAAATGTTAGTGAAATCATTCTAGAGATTTATGTCTTTGATTGCTACAGAGCTTATCATAGCCTAATTGGTCATTATTCCCTTCTCTTGGTATACTTAGAGATGAAATACATCAAAATGAATCCATGAGGAATTGATCATGCCCCATATGAATAAGAATACTATTGTAATAGTATTGAATACTATTCTTATAGTATTCTTATAGTATTATAGTATTCTAATACTATTGTAAAGGCAGCACCAAAAGGAAGCCAAAAGAAATTCTTAACATCGGAACAATCAGCAACATAATGAACTTGCTTTGGGCTAGATAATTAGCCTTTGTGCAGGTGAGTGAAGCCTGGATCCCAGCAGATGCCAAAGCCAAATACCTAAGCAGTGTTGCTTTTATGGTGTTGTTTATTGTACAATAGTCTAGCACAAATGATTCCTGTGACCATGAGAAAAAAATATACTATTTTATATCATTTAGTATTTTACTGCTTGGTCAATAATGAAGTGTGGATGGAGCAAATGTAGTAGGCTGAAATATTGCTCCAAAGACAGCAAGCACTAAATCAGGGAATCCTGTGCTTGCTACTTTAATTGAGTAAAGGGTCTTTGTAAATGTAATTAAGGAGCTTGAGAAAGGAGTAGTATGCAGGATTGGTGTATCCATAAATGTCACTAGAATTGTGATTTTAAGAAACAGAGGAAGGGGCCTGGGGAGATGACAGAGCCAACAGAAAGACCCAAATTCAAATATCCATAAACTAAGTGCAGTATTGCCCAATATGTAACTCTAGCCTAGAGGGTGAAGATGGGTGAATTCAGGAAGCTTACAAACCAGCAACAGAAAAAAAGTCACCAGACATGGACCACTGGTTCACAGACACACACACACACACAGAGACACACACACAGACACACACAGACACACACACAGACACACACAGACACAGACACACACACAGACACACACAGACACACACACAGACACACACACACACAGACACACACACACACAGACACACACACACAAATGCATAGTCATTTGCAGTAGGAAAAAAAGCCTAATATATTATATTGGAAACATTTTTTCCTCCTTATATTTACGTTCAAATATTTTGGAAACTCACAGACAAAAACTTCTTTAAGGTCATAGAAGATAATCTTGAACAGCTTCCAGTTCTGGATAACAGAACTAGAGAATTAAAGTAGTTTTTCCCATAGTTTCAAAAGCAGCTACTTGTACAATAAAGGTTGCTTAATTAAAATTTATCCAACTGAAACACCATTTATTTGAAACAAATGTTTGTGTTACTGATATCAACCAACTCTACACATGAGTAGCTAACAATAAACAATGGAATGAAGCCCAGTGAATATCAATTAAAATAAATTGCTCCTTTAATAAAGTTTGCCCCGAAAATATACATTTCTACATGGGCACATACATGCATGCTTTGTATAGTTATGTCTGCATACAAAATTTCTCTAGTAAACTGTGAATAGTGGATTTACATGGTATTCATCCAAGTATTTTATCCTCCGTTTATTACCGAACACTAGTTTAAGCCACCGATGAAACATGCAAATCACAGAGGGAGGTTTCATAATGAGAGCTGCTCAGAATGGTCAGGCTCAGGGTATATTGCAAAAGAAAATGTTGGTGTATCTTGGTTCATAATTGTTAAGCATTTGATGATAGAATAGCAGAGGTGTAAGCCAAATGCCAGCCTTTGTAAGAGCTCAGTTGTGAGTCAATAAAACAAGTTACAAGGCCTAAAATGCACTTGTGGTTTCAAACATTCTTTAGCAGGAACACCAATTTGAGTTTTTTTTTCAACAAGCATCCTGTACATGGGAGAAATATAAATAGCATGCCCAACAGGTTAGACTCATAGATTCCTTGCACAGGCTTATATTAACTATAAAGGCAGTCTTTGGTACCCATTAATATTGTTATGATCAAAGTTTTTCATGCTTGCTTGGCTTTGCTTTTCCTGTTCTAGAAAGCCTCAGTCATGTAAGTTATGAGGCAGAGAAAATGATCTGTGTTCACCAAAGTGTGTTTATTATGCTCTCGGGCATACCTCAGCTCTCCTCCATCCATTTGAGTCCATGTGATAAGTTCTGGCCAAAGACAGTGACTGGACCATAAAACCTCTGTTGAGATTCTTCTCCTCAGCTCCCACAGTTCTCCTTACTCCTTCAGGGTCTTCTGTCACCCATTCTATATATGGCTAGACATGGACTTTGGAGCCTATTAAGGAAAGAATGTGAAGCCCTAGGTCATTTTCTGAAGAGAATCCTTCATGCATGACATGAATCCATGCCATAGCACCACATAAAATTAAGCTAATTTCTTAAGCTACATATGTTATACCAGTTCTCCACGTTAGGGAGTATGAGAGCATGAGGAAAAAAACAGGGCTCCTGGTAGTATCAGGTTTGTTGAATAGTCTCAACACAAATCAGCCTTGGGTTACCTTTAAGAAAATGCTAAACTTGCCCTTTCAGCCTTTGATTAAACAATGTTCTATCCAATAGCCAAGATTTATGTTCTCACAATGGACTTATTCACAATCACGTTTAAATGTAGACACTTATTTTGTATGAAATTCTAAAGGGTTCTGAAACACTGTGAAAACTTCAAAGCCAGTAATCAAGGTTAAAATAACCAAAAGCAAAAGTAATACACTGCCAAAGATCCCTCCCAATCTCACATATCATCACCCTTCTGTTTATCAGAGTCACAGACCTCAAGAAATTCAAATTACCTAAGGACATATTTGATTAAAAAAAACTTTGGGTTCTGCCTGACTTTAAGTATCTTGGGAAACTGATCTTAGGAAATCCAGAGCATGGTATTATCAAGAGGGACAAGGGGAGATGGCAGAGTGCACAGGATAATGGCAAGTGTTCTTTTCCCTTTGGCTTCAGAATGTCAGCATTTATGGGAAAAAGTCGATCAAGTACTTACTGGATCTGCTTAATCAAGCATAATTGTCACCATGTGACTGGCAGTTATTGGAAGCTCCTATGTGACACAGAGCCAGAGCCAGTATGCAAAGAGCTACCTAAATTATAGACAGCAAAAGTAAAAGAGCTTTTCTTTAGCACACAAGTCAGCATTGCATAAGGAAAGAGCAAAGATGTTAGACATTGGGGGGTTGGGAGAAGCTTAGTTTTGTCACTTAGATGCTTAGTGCTTAAGCATCTAAGATCCATTTTTTTCATATGTAAAAGTCTACATTGTAATTCTCATATTGAGCTTGAATAAGAAAGGCACCTAAGGAGAATTTTCCTCTGCCAAGTTCATTATATACCTGATATCACCATTACTAAAAACAATACCTATAGAAATTAAGAATGAAGAGGTCCTTCCATTAGATGCTTTTAAGTTTATACCCAAAAGAATCCCACTTAACATCTTTCTTTCCTCTCTAAAATTTAGGCATTCTATTGCCCTGAATTTTTCCAAGGTACATGCACAGTGATAAGCACAGCTGTAGTCCATTTCTCTGCATAGTAGACATATATACATTGTTTTCAATGTTACATTTGTCCACTTCTAAGTTGTAAGAAATAACATTATGAAATACTGAACCATCACTTTTACACCAAGGAAATTTAATGAGAGAAATTACTTCCATATTTTGACTATTAAATGTTAATAGAGGCACCTGGATTTATGTAGATTTCCTGGGAAGTTCTTAGGCTCTGTATTTATTAAGCTTTCAGAGGGATAGAGCAATTTCCTTCTAAACAAAGACTCCAAATTCTTCAAACATGATTGAAGATATAAATCGAAGAATAATTTATAATGCATGCTTGACATATAATTCAAACAACATGAACATTGCTATAAATAAAATTCTACCTTTTCCCTGTAAGCTCAAAACTGTCTTATGTTTTAATGCACATTGCCATTTATATAATTAATTTATTTAATAAATCTGATATTTTAGGTAAGTTAGTGTATTTATCAGTATTGTAATATCCTATACCTACAGAAGATCTGAGATTAAACTCTCTGGCAATGCCTAAAGAACAAGATGTAGTTTGAAAAATGATTGATTTATGGGCTGGCAAAAGATTCTGTGGGAAGAGGCTATTATTGCCAAGACTACCAAGCTTAGCTACATCTTTGCGACTCACATGGTGGACGGAAAGAACTGATAATGAACTGTCTCCTCACTTCCACATGCATGTGGTAGCAGGCACACACATGCACACACAGATAGAGACAGACAGACAGACAGACACACACACACACACACACACACACACACACACACACATACAAAGTGGTGGGGGGAGAGAATTTCTTTTCTTTGCCTATTTATTGTAGTATCAAGGAGGTGTATATGCCAGGCAAGCAAGCATTTGGAAGTCAGAGCAAGATTTGTGGACTCTTCTCGTTTTTCTACCTATACATGGGTGCTCTGAGAATGTAACTCATGGCACCAGGCTGGCCCATAAAATGCCTTTATCTGCTGAGCCAGCTTAGCAGCCCAACAAAGTGTATCACCTGATGTACTGGAAACAAATATATATTTGTAGATCTTGTGAGCTTTTAGAATGCAATATGTCAGTTGTCCTGCCCATATGACTCCAGCAAATATTAATTGAGGCTTTCTATGTACAGAAAACTCCATTAGACCTTTGGCTTAATGAAACATGACCCACATGTCTTTGCTATCAAAAGGTTCCCAACCTAGTTGCAGCTGTGAGTACAATAACAATGACTGTAATCACAGCACAGTCATGAGCAAGGATGTATCGTATAGCCAAGCTGATAAATTAAGGAAAGCATGTGGAATTATGAGGAGACAGACAGCACTATCAGTTGACGTAGTCAGATATTTACCATATAAGCTATAAGACAACTTGCTTACATTCTCAGTTTTGAATCATATAATTTTAAAAGAAAAGCACCATGTAAACACTTAGTGTAAAAATACAGTAAGTTGTGATATCATATACTTAGCTATATGAAATATAATTTATAAGAACAATTGCCAATTTAAAACCAGTTAACAATAATTAGTCACAAATAAGTTTCAGGTTCCTACAGTAGGCACAATGCTTTACTCATTCCATTTTGCTTGAGTCTATTGAGTAGTGCTTACATCTTTTACCCGTGTTAGTGTTTTTTGATAAGCTTACTTAATATTTTTTAACGTGATATACAATTTACTCAGTGATCAGTTGTAGGGCCAGCTGTTCACTAGAATCTGAGGATATTTAGAGATTCAGGGTCACAAAATAATGGTTGCAGACCTGCCTTGTCTTACTAGCTAAGTGAGACATCCGCATTCAATTTACAACATATTAAAACAAATTATGAATATATAAAGGTTATGTGAGCATTTAGATACAAGAATCTCTACAATTATAATGGTGCCCAAACCAAAAAGAGCCATATCATATCAACTCTAACCTTGTGCCTATAAACATGAGAAAGACATGCATGCTTCATCTTTTCACTTTCCATTTCCAAATTTTCCATTATTTCTAATAATGCTAGGGGTAAAGTCTGGGCAATGAAAGTTTCTAAATATTTATAGCATCCCTTAAATAACTGTGCTATGATATTATATACCAAGTACAATTTGCATGGTGTGGGTTAATCCATCAACAGGAGAGTTGTGCCATTGGAATGACAGATGTGTGAAACAGCATGAATGTAGTCTAATTCCGTTTCACCACTTCATAGGAGAGCTTTGAGCCTAGAGGAATGGGGCAGTCTGTGGATGGACATGTCTATTCACAAGCAAGAAGGATTCAGCTTTGGGTGGAGATACGCCATCAAGCTCAGCTTACTTCATACTATGCTTTCTAGTCATATACAGGACAGAATTGAGTGCAAAGTTAGATATTTCACTAAGTACTCTCTAGTGAGGAGTTTAGTTTCTTTTAAAATCCTGCTATGTGACTTGTGTTTTTGTTTTAATCCCAGATATGGAATATGGGGCTGCTTCAGATTGTCCACATCTGTGAAATGTGATTGACTTGTACTCTGGTAGGGGCATGATTTTTGCCAGCTGTAGATATTTTATGTTTGAAATTTTGGGGATGCTTTAGAGGGTATAAATGCAAGAATCCTGAGAGGACTTGTGGCAGCTGCAGCTGCTGCTGTTGCCTTTGCTGCATTGCTACATTGCTTCATTGCTGCATTACTGGTTGGAGATGGATATTGGACTTGCCCCAAAGAACCTGCTGCCCCTAATTAGCAGGAAGTAGTCTAAAGAAGTCTATGCCCCCTTCCACTTCAACCCTTCTTTCTCTCTTACCTAGCATTGGGCAGTTCGAAAGGATTAGGGTAGAGTAAGGGTTGGAAGGATGGTAGGTATAGGAACTCAATAAAGAAGCTCAAAAAGGACGCCAACACTGCTCATGCTTGAAATTAGGCCTCATCAAAATATAATAATAATTTCTCCTATCCCTATAAGCTTCTTAAATGTGTGTTTCAAAAAGAAAAAATAATTCTTAAAGTAATCCAATAGAATAGCCACAAATAGCTCCATAGAAGGGATAATAGGAGAGTTTATTCAGTAAAGGGCTTGACACAAAAGCAAGGCCTAAATACAACCTCCAGAACCCAAGTTTGGAAGACCAGGAAAGGTGGTACATACATGTAATTTCAGTGCTCCAGAGGTGGAGAGTCAGGCTAAACACTCATACCTAGGGCTCAATGGCCAGCCAGCCAGCCTTGCCAACTAGACTAATGCCAGGTCCCACTGAGACACGTTATCTAAAAATTAAAGGGTAGATGGTCCTGAGGAATGATCACACACACACACACACACACACACATACACACCAGTGTAAATACTATGTTAAGTAATAGAATAAAAAATAACAGTATATGCTTGACTTTTAGAAACATTGACTGTGCGACCCATCCTAGAAACAGAAAACTTACTCTCAAAAATCTTTCCAGAGGTTTCTATGAAATATGGGATTTATGCCAATAAACTTAAAAATGAAGCTTCCTGGAAGGTGTCTTGAGGACCCTTTGTCAGGGCCTTGTGATACAATATTTTTTATGGGGAAAGTGAAGTTGAATCAAACTTATCAGCAAAGGTTAATTTCATTCTTTTGCAAACTAGGACTAATTAGTTAAAAGGAAGTTACCAAGAAAACTCATTTCACCATGGTATATTTTGATTAGGCTTGTGGAGCCTCAAATCTAAGATCCCCACTTTCCTCAGGAGTCATCATTACTTAATGATAATTACAAAGGCATGGTAATAGAGTGCCTTAAATCAAACCGGCATGGTAGATCTGCTATCACTGCAAGAACCATCACCCTGCAAGCTGGCAGGGAAGGATGTGCTTGCCTTTCAATTGGCAGAGCAGGCTCCTTGGCTGGCATAGCAACCAGGGCTGCCTTAAATCTTCCTGAGCTACGCCCTGTTAGAGTAATTTGGCTAATTGAAAACGTCTGTCTGTGAAGAAATCTTTCATGGTGTCAGTATCATTTGCAGGTTGCTAAGGGAGATCTCCGGGGCAGTAGCACTGCCTGGCTGCCTGCAAATCCCCAACTGATCAATAGTAGCAGCCAAAGTCATAGTAGACACATAAATGAGGGACCATTCAATGGCAGGCCAGCTATTCTCTCTTGCCAAATAGTATATACATGAGCAAAACAGCTTTGGGAGAATAGAGTGCCTTCCATATAGCTGCCAATGTAGATAGGGGTTTCAAGCGTGCTTTGAACAGTTCATGCAAGAAAGTAGAATAGAAGAAGAATAGTCCCCAAAGAAAACAGAATGAACATCTCTAATTTTAAAAATAAATCCATGTTACAGGGGATGTGATAGGAACAGACAAGAGAAGGAAAGAGAATCATACTAGGTGTACATTTGCAATCAATGGAGTAGCATTTAGAACACTGTGCTATAGGTTGTTTGGGAGGTAGAGCTTAGTAGAAGTACAAGGAACGAGATGTTATTTCTCAGTGTTACTTCCTAGTCATTTCATTTCTTCTGACAGCTGAGTATGGCATCACATACCTGAATGTTAACATGAGAGAAACGAAGACAAGAGGACAGTGAGTACAAGGTTAGTCCAAGCTAGCAGGCACATACCTCAGTAAATACTTAAACGAAATATTTTAGGTAAAATTGAATTACAGACATGTATTGACCCATTTATGCAATCCAAGGGCTGAGAAGCTTCGACAGGACAATTGTAGGTTTGAAGTCAACTTGCTGCATCATGGATCCAAGGCTAGTTACTGGTAAGATACATGTTCAAATAATTTCAACAGCAGTAACAACTTTCTATTTTATTTTTCCTGAATGTTTAAAGCATTAGCCCATGAGTGGAAAGGGAGACAGTGTTTATAATTCCCGTATGAAATGGGGTAATGGGTTAAATCACACACTGTCTACTCTATCCAAACACATTAGAGAATTTAAAACACTAAAACAAAGCAACAACCACCAAAATGACAGTGTGTTATCCTTATAGAATAAAGAACTCTACCTCTGAGAAGGTGGATCCTCCTGGTCCTGTTCTTCCTGACTGGGCCATCTCACAATGGAATGCCTCTGCCTGCTCCTTGCCCACTTCCCTAACTCCTTTAGCTGAGCATCCAGTCCTGGTTTCCTCCAATTCTGTTTTCTAATGCACCTGTATCCTTATATGATTCAGCTTCTTTTCTTCTCCCATGCTTGTGCTATGGATTAAGTTTTACCTTTCTTGCTTTTGAAGCTTACTATTCCAGCCTCTCCATTCACCCTACACTAGAAGTTATAAGCATTCAGAGAGATCGGAAGAATGACAATCAGTTCCGAAAGCACGGTTTCATTCTTTAACATCTGGCACTATGCCAGGTGTGCCTCTTCTCAAAGTCTGTTTCAAGAGGATTTAATCTTTAGTGAGCATTCTCTCGTATGTCATGGAAATAAGCCCATCCATCTGAAAGGCCTCTTCAGCTAGGCAGAGATGTCTTCTGAAGTGTACTCATGTGTTGTCTGCTTGAAAATTTTTTATACAACTTTTCTTTATTTATCTCTCATACATTATATCCAACCATAGTTCAGCATCCCCTATCTCTTCCCCTCACCAAACCTCTCCCCCAGATCCACCCCAACACTGTCTGTCTCCCATCAGAAAAGAGCAGGCCTTTCAGAGATAAAAAACAAACACTGCATAACAAGCTAAAATAAGACCAGGCATATACCACCACTTCAAGACTGGATGGTGCAACCCAGAAAGAGGAAAATGGTCCCCGAGGAAAAAGAGTCAAGGACAGACCCGCTCCCACTATTAGGTTCCTTGAAATTTTCAATGCCTTTTCTTATCAAAACTATCATATACTGAGTGGTTTAACCCAAGAAATTTATCCCACAAAGGATATGACAAGTAATGTTGAACGAAAAATGATCAGAGGCCCTTGAGTATGAGCTAGAAGAGAATGGAGTGATTACACGCTGTAAAATTGTATATGATAAATAGACATTAATAAGCTAGCTTCCATTTTCAAACAACATGAGAGGCAGAATGAGGAAGGAGTCTTTGCTGCAGAACCTGGACAGCAACTCAAGTCACCTTGCAACAATCTTGAATTACTACTGCTATCCACATAATGGAAGTGAGGCTGAGACAGCTCAAGCAAGTTGGCCAAACCATAGAGCCAGTAGCTGTGGGGAGAGAGGGCTGAATTCCCACTCTGTGCTTCAGACATTAAAGAGAATATTCTGTCCTTGTCGTATCTTTTCAGCACATCTGCCAAAACCCAAGATAATTTCCTGTGCCATTTGTGAGACTTTCATTTAATTCCAGTACTATGTTTTTTGATTACAATAGCACTAAAAAACTTTTGAAATAAGGGAGTGTGATGTCTCCAGCATTGTGCTTCAGATCATCTTGAAGCATTCAGTACCTGCTTGCCTCTATACCATTTAATTATATTTTCTATTTATGTAAAATTTTTCAGTTGGGATTCTTGATAGAAATTTCATTGGATATGTAATTTTTTCCAGGACATATGTTTAATAATAGTAATTATTCTAAGTTATGATCATGAGACATCTTTCCATATATTTGGCTCTTCAAGGTATTTCCCTGTTTTATGATGTCCACTGTATAGATGTTTAATCTCTTTCTTTAAAAAGAAATTTAGATATTGTCTGAAGTGGAAGCTTAAGGGTTCTTTTGAAAGTCATTTGTGTTGGATGGTGTTTTGCTCGGGCAAATACAAGAAGGAACACTTCCTTAACGTGGACACAGATGTGAAAGGCTAAGGAAGACTTGTGAAGGAACATTTCACTGAAGCAGACACAGGACAGAGGATGTTCTGCTAAAGCAAGCATGTAAAAGGACATGCAATGAAAGATTCTTTGCTAACAACACACATGTATTGGTCCATCTTACATTGTGTAGTTGAGCTGCATTTGTCCAGATGCCATAGAGTGAAACGCACCAAAAAGACTTCTGGTGATGTACTTCAATTTGGTTCCACTTCCACAGACTCAGGCTAATTGGATGCACATGCTGAGCCAAGGCACATGGAGGACATGTGATATTTGGAGGGTAAAAAATAGGACTCCATGGAGTGAGGGAGAAAGCTTGGCTTGTTAGCTGTGTAACAGTTGTGGATCTCACATCTTCACTGATCTTTGCTTCTTTTCCACTACCTCTGGTGGTGGTTGTGGATCTGTGAGAGGCACCCGGATACCTGGTAGGCCTTGAACCCCAGAGACCCTCCAGGGATGGTAGGAGTTTGGCCCTGCTCCTGGGCCCCTGGCTCCTTTCACATAGCTACAACCCCTTTCAGAGAGGTTTGTGGCCATCAGTCATGTAGCATAGATATAGGGTGAGACACAGGCTGCAGAGCCTCAAGACATCTCTGTATTCATGAGATACCTAAAGGCCAGAGGGCATACCCAATTAAGCATTCCTTCCCAGACCCTCCTCCTTGCAAAAGGTATTTAACCTTAGGCCCGCCCTGAGAATTCGGGGTATAGCTTCATAAAATTTTCCACCATGACGATAAATATCTTAAGACCTGGACCACCTCTCTTCTTTGGGGCTCACTGTGGGGAACCGTGGAGAAAGTCTTCAACTACAGAGCCACTTCTAACCTCTCTTTATATATTCCAGCCACTGAGACCATCAACTCAAGCCATGATCCAGCGAAGCGAGTTGCTGTGACCAAGAGCTCCCTCCCCACAGGATGCTGCCAGAGCTTTTCTCCCTCACCCCTTTGGCTGGGGGTCGATCCAGCCCATATGACCCCAGTGTCTCCGACCTTCTAAGGCCTCTCAGTGGTGCCTGAGAGCCCAAGGGCTGAGAAACATTCAGTTCCCGGCTGCCTTAGCCTGGGGACCCCCAACTCAAGAGCTCTGGCCCCCGCAGGACCCCAGACCGTGTTCCCTCCACCCACAGAAGCCTTGCAGCTTCTCACAGCCTGATGTGTGCCAGTGCAGAATGGAGTGAACACAGTCAAATTCTCATGCCCCTGCCTCCCTGAGCGCGTCTCCAGCCCCTTGAGGAGACAGATGCGGGACTCATAATTCAACCCACAAGACCCATGCCCACACACGCCTGCCACAGCCCAACAGGTGGTGGGCTACAAGAAAGGTTAAAGTATTTAAGAACCATCATTAAAAATAGAATTTGAAAAAAATAAAGTTATAATTGTCAGCGTGTGTGTGTGTGTGTGTGTGTGTGTGTGTGTGTGTGTGTGTGTGTAGGTCGGGCCATTGCTCTTAACTGCTGATCTGTCTTTTCAGCTCCTTGAATTTTTTTTTTTTTAATACAGAAGACTACTCTGTGGAATTATTGTTTTCTTTTCACCTTTGTTTGGGTTCTGAGTATCAAAGGCTCCATAATTACACACCAAATTTCTTGATCCACTGAGGCATCTTGCTGGTCCTTACTTCATTTCCTTACTTTTTTCTTTTATAAAATTAATTTTGTAAAATTTTATGCATATGGGTATTTTGTGGGCATGCATGTCAATGCCTCAAAAGTGTACCTGGTGCTCACATATGCCAGAAAATAGGTGTTAGATACTCTAGAACTAAAGTTACAAATGGTTGTAAGCAGGTACATGGGTGATGGGAACTAACTCATGTCCTCTGGAAGAGCTCTTAACTGCTGAAGCATCTCTTCAACTCCTTAATTCATTTTTTAAAATGCAGTTTCTCTGGTGAATAAATGAGGTAAAAGTGGGATCCCAGATTTAGAAACTTGCCTTAAACCCATCCATTGTTTTGGGGAACTAGCCTGCTCTGAAATAATGGCATCAGGTACTTGTTAGTGGGATGTCCCATCACTCACCCACCGGCCAAATGCTCAACCACCTAAAAGTTTTTCCATGTCAACATTGCTCACTGAGAACCAAGTCTCTAGAACATTAACCTTTGGGTGACACAATCAAACCAGCAGATGGGGAAAGGAAATATGTTGCTCCAAGTGCATATAGTCTCAGACAATAGCAAGGGTTCTGTTACAGAGTGGTATATTTACCAAAACTAACTGTAATGAATTGTATATTTCAAAATGACTAAAAGAGTAGATTTTAACATTCTCACCAGAACTGTTGATGAACTGATGAATATGTTAATTAGTCTGAAATATGTGTATAAAGCTCAGCATTCTATATCATATTCTATAAATATAGACTTTCTATTTTTCAATTACAAAATTATAAATAAAACAGTTTAATACAGTCATATTGTAAAGCACTGTGGTGGGTTTATATTAAATAAAAGTATAACTGCATTATAATATTATAAAGGTAGGAAGGGAAAGGGATTTAGGCTATAGAAGCAAAAATATACTATATATACTACTTAAAATAAGTTAATAGTAATATGAACAATATTTTGCAGTTAAGATATTAACCGTTATTCTCCAAGCAATCATTTAAAAACTACAAAAATAAGCAAACACATCAAAATAATGTTATGTGACTTTTCCTGAGGAGATGTGAATAAATTTCTGTTTTCCCAAGATAGAGAATTAATGATGGGCCAAAGTTAAAATTCCATCAATGTCCATTTGGAGAACCAACAGTTTCATTGATATTGCATACAGGAGTATAGTTAATGTCCAGATTATTTTTATCTCAACTTGGCACAAGCTAGAGCTAGAGTCATCAGAGAGAGCCTTAGTTGAGAAAATGTCTTTTTTTTTTTTTTTTTTTTTTAGGTTTTTCGACACAGGGATTCTCTTGTAGCCCTGGCTGTCCTGGAACTGACTCTGTAGACCAGGCTGGCCTCAAACTCAGAAATCCGCCTGCCTCTGCCTCCCAAGTGCTGGGATTAAAGGTGTGCGCCACCACTGCCTGGCTAAGAAAACGTCTTTATAAGAGTAGTCTTTGGTTTTCCCTTATATCCACGGGCTCTCTTGTCTTTGGTTCTTGGTCATACAAGCAATGTTTGATATAAGTATCATCTCAAGGAGTATGCCTTAAATCAGATCAGTTATTGGTTGGCTACTTCAGTAAGTTTTGTGTCACCCTTATTGAAGTATATCTCACAAACTGGTCACCACTGTAGAGCAAAGGTTTTGTGGCTGGCTTGGCATTTATGTTTCTGTTTTTGTAGCATGCAGAGTATCTTCTAAAACAAAGACGCTAGAGCTTGAAGTAAAGCTATATGTAGGCAGCAGCCTGACTTCTCCATATTCAAAAGGTTGTGTAGGTGTTTTCTGCACCAATGTGCCTTGCTGCCACTTTATAGAGAGCAACCTGTTGCTCTGTCAACAACCTAGCTTGTTTAGGGATTCCCTTGAGACCCATTTGGCCAACAACTCAATTAGTTATAACACAATCCAAATACAGAAAGCTTCATTAGGAGACAAGAGATATTCTGTTTGGGCTCAGTCTCCTAACTGGAGACAATGGGTTTTTAATTAAGTGTTGGTCAGTCACATGTTGTCTATATTCCATCTTAATTAAAAACAGACTGACTGTTTCAACTTATACCTAAGGTTAGATATTGGGTAACTATTTTAATTATGTGGACATCTTGTTAATTGAGCATTTCCAAATGTATAAATCCATTGGATAATCTTTAAGTATTAAGAGTCTTCATTCCACTGGGTGCCACAAAGATGGCAGGTATTGTCTGGTACTCAGCCGAGCTTTGTGGGGACAGTGTGGTTGATTGGCAGAGCCAGCTGCCACGCTGGCATCTTGTGGGTCTAGCTGTGGTGGGGCACATGGCTTTTGGCAGCTTCTAGTGTGGAACATGGCGGCTGGAGCTTAGCAGAGCTGCCCCACTGATTAGATAGCCAGCCCACACCACCGCATTTCTAAATATAGTCCATTACATAATACAAAAGAAGGTGCTGAAAAAAATGTACATTACATATCAACAGGAACATACAAACATTCGATATCACTAAATAAGTACAAGCACAGCTAGTAGATTCCAACAAGACACTCCACAATAACTGAAAAAAATCACATTATTAAATTATTAAAGCAAGGAGAGGAGGAGGAGCTAGGAGATGAGACAGAGAGAGAGAGAGAGAGAGAGAGAGAGAGAGAGAGAAGCAAGGGGGGAGACATGGGGGTGGTTGTTCGCGTGTCTCCGCCAGTCAAAGTTAGTTGGTATATCTAGGTGGAGTATTGGGTTACACTTCTGATTGTATGGGCATCTTGTTATTGAGCATTACCAAACTTATAAAGCCTTTGATTACCATTTTTAAAAATAAATAAATAAATAAATAAATAAATAAATAAATAATCCAAAAAAATTAAAGTAAAAAAAGCTCAATTAAAAGTGGACAAAGTTTTGAACAGATATCTCTACAAAGAGGATATACAAATAGCCCAATAGTACATGAAAACACACTAAATAACAATGGACATTAAGGAGATGCAGATCAGAATGACACTAAGATGTTGCTTCCAACCAGGTGGGACAGCTAGAGTTAAAAGAAAAAAATGCTGAGCAAGAGGGAAAACTAAAACCTGGATGCACTGTGATAGGAAAGTAAAATGGTGTACATTCTTTGAAAACTCAGTTTATCAGTTCCTCCAGAAGAGTGCCTGTAGAGGTGAAGGCAGAGTTTTGAAATGAATCAGCAACTTCAATACCTGGTATTACCCAAGATAACTGGAAAAAAAAAGTTTCATGACAAAGCATAGTCATGAAAGTTCTCAGTAACATTATTCACCATTGGGAAAATGAAGAAGTAACCCAAATCTTTATCCACCTATGAATGGGTAAAAATATTGCCATGGAATATTACGAAGCCTGTGGAAGGAGTCTGGTACTGTTACTGCAAACAGATGAACATTGTAAACACCGTGCTAAGAGAAAGAAGCCAGGTATATGATGACTTCATGTACTGTAACTTCTACTTTTAAAATGCTGAATCTCAGCTGGAAAGATTGCTCAGTGCAATCTAAGAGCAAGTACTATTCAAGTTCATTTCCCAGTACCTATGGTTGGTGACTCATGACCATCTGTAAGTCAAGATCTAGGGGATCTGACACCATCTTCTGGTTTTGATATATACCTATATTCCTGTAAACATATTACCACATAACCACCTACACAATCAAAAAATCTTAAAATGATAAATCTTGTACAGTGCTGATTACCTCTCAATAGAACTGTTGCAAAATATTTCATGTACTTCACTTTAGTACTCAGTGATTTATTTAAATCTGTCACATAAATGTCAACCCCATATGTTCAATATATTGCACATGAGTCTCCAATCTTACCTACCCAAAAGAACCTCGTCTTCTTCCTAAAACCATATGCTATACCATCATCTGTCCAGAATCACCTTTCTTCTCTCTCATATTTTACATGCAGTCACTCAGACAGTTACAACAAATATTAGTGATAAAACATATGTAATACATGTTTTCTCTTCCCTTTATCCCCTCTACCCGAATATGTGTGATATGTATGTATGTATGTATGTATATGCATATGTGTGTTAATTATATATATTATATATATTGATTGCATATATTGATTGTATACATATATACAATCAATAACAATAGCACCATAAATAATCTTTCTAATTCTGTACTCAATCTTTTCTAGTCTATTCCAAAGACTGGTAGAGAGAGAGATTCTACAATCCCAATGTGATGATACAACAATCTAATTTAAGAACCCTACCTTCCTTCCCTCTTATGTACTTTCTGGATGAAATTCAAGCATTCATTTAACCTGCCTTAATTGGTCCATTTCTAGCTAATTCTCAGTCCATGAATTTACACTCCTACATCATTACCCTGACCTCTACTGTGGGCAGATAGCTTTCAGATTTTCAGTGTGATTTAGGCACATCATGTTTGAATTGATCAATACCTGTTTTCATCTCTAGGACACTCTCCAATCTTTGCTGAAGCTCTTAGTCTTTGAGATTTGCCTCAGCTGTTAGTCTTTGGATGCCCTCAGTGTAGATTCATTTTCTGCCATGTTTTCTCATGTCACCCCAAGAATCTGTCACTTGCAAAATCTGTGTGTTTACTGCTTGAAACTGATGGCTTTCTAGGGCAGAAATTACAACCTCTGCACTGAGTTAGGAGCTAGAATTTACTAAGTAATTAATAATCTAAAATGCCTAATCAACAAATGTTTAGCTTTGTTGATTTTTTCAGATTTTATAAAACTGTATCATAATATTACTATATATCATTATAATTTCTAGTTAGAACAATGTACAGTTTAATGAATGTGTACATTCATGTATTTGTGTTCTTTTTATGTCTGTATATATATGAATATATTCAACTATACATACCTGTACATATGATCACTCACATGGTGGTTCTACCTAACATTGTTTTCAACTATACAATTGTGTAAAAGTGATACTTATTCAGAAGAAACCTAAAGTGAAGTTTTGAGTGCTGATCTTTCCTCACATCTAATCCATCTAGATAAGAAAATAAGAACATTTTTCTTTTGACCCAGGCCACGGAAAGCGGAATGTAGGACCCTGATAGGATGACTGGTTTTGTTCGAGGCACTGGTTGGAAATAGCCCGGAGACCCAACAAGTGTCCATTTCCTGTGAGGGATGGGCATCCATTCTACTGTGTTCCCAGAATCCAGGATCCTGTCACATGGTGTGTTCTCCATTTGATCTGCACCTTACAGTCACGTTTGGCTAGAGAGGGTATGACTATGGGCTTCAACCTCGAGAGATTTCCATATTCATGAGTTACCTAAAGGCCAGTTAAAGACATAGTTAAATTAAGTTATTCTTTCACAGTCTCTCCTCCCCCCTCCCTATTTTATGGCAGGCCCACCCTGGCTTAGATTGGGGGGGTGCACATCCAGATCCAACTACCACACCATGGCAATAAAACTCCTGGAACCCATGGACTTTCTCATATCAATGGGGCCTGCCGTCGCCAAACTTTCCAGCCTTTTGGAACTCCAGACCTTCTCGAGTTACTGGGACCCACGGAGTGGAAAGCTTCCAGGACACCACTGCAGTTTTTTTCCCACAGCAGAATATGAACTCTAGCTAGCCATGAGATTAAGTACACTGTCATCTGTACTCTGCTGCCAGGTTATGTTTGGTAGATTAAATTCACTTTCATTTGTTTTGAGCTTATCATAGCTTTGTCCAGTGCTTCTCCTTAACTTGTTGAAGCTGTATATGTATGTGCAGGTACTGGGGACAGCCTGTGTAGGAACATGGAGTATTAACAATGGCTTTCTACAGCATGAGCATGTGGACATTTCTAACTCTCTGGGCTTAAGTTTTGCCTTGTATATGTGTGCACAGGAACTGGGGACCACCAGTACAGGAGCCTTGTGATACGCATGTTGGGGGCCAGCTGTGGTTCTAAGTTCTGCTTTCACACTCAGGGTTCAGAGTGAGGGGAGGCACAGTGAAACAGCTGGTGCTCACATACGTTATTTGGGGTACACAAGTGCTATATATGAACCTTGGAGAGTGTGAATATAGTTTTCAGAGTGATTGTAAACTCATTGGCTAGAATTTAAAGTACTGCGAATGCATGGTTTGTATGGAGAGTCATTCCAGGAATCACAGGTACTTGCTGGGCAGGTTCTTATTGGGAAAGAGGAAGTTGAACTTGTACCTCTGCCAAGGACTATGTGACATTCCTCAGGTAGAAGATTGGGGGTTGGGTTCCCCAGATAAGGCAGAGAAGAGGAAGCTCTGCTTTTAAAAAAAGGTGGGGGGAGTTCTCCATTTTGCACCAAGGTTACTGGAGCCATCTGGACATGGTAGACTTCGACCTTAAGTAGCAAGGTGAACCAAACATAGTGTGTTAAAAATGGCTCTCTACAGCATGCACATGTGGACATTTCCAATTCTTATAGTTTATGTTTTCCTTCATGAACATTCTATCAGTTACAATGAAAACAATTTTAAGATCCAAACTGAACTAATCGTGTTAAGCTGATTCTACTGTCACAATCTCTCCTAACAGAGCATTTTCTGTTCTTCTATCTCTATATTCCATTGCTGAATTGGGCTCAAAACACTCCAAACAGGCTGGAAACAGCCCAGAAAAGTAGAAGACTGGCAAAGGTTTCAGAAGTAGATACAGCTTGAACGATTCATTCTTTTCTCCTATCTATCATAGTGTCTAAGAATGGAACTTAAGTATTGATTTGTAGTGGCCTGAAAAGTGAGTTGAGTATTTTGAATTTCTCATGATTACAGCCATCACAAACCATACCTACCTATAGGTTAGTTAATACGGAAGAAGATGTTAAGAAGGAAGAAAAAGAAAATGTTACGACATATTCCTTAATTCACTGCTATATAACAGAATTTCTATTTAAATGAAGTGAAAAAGACTGTATTCAAAGTCAAATACATATTCAAGAATAAATATTGTACTCAGTTTAAACATTGACTCAAAATTACAATTACATTTTCAAAGTAGCAATGGTTCATTGAGAAAATGGTCTTAATTAAAGCAATTAAAATTATGCTAAGAATTACAAAAGATTCTGGTACCATTTTAGAGAGAGACACATTATTTTCCCGATTAAAATGTTAATCTGAATGAGGCTTGTGAGCATTAGAGCTGAATGTCATAACGGAATTATGTTTCCATTAAGAAGTGTTTTGAATTTATAAGACATATAAAACAGTAAGAATTGTTATTTTATTCAAGCTGTAACACACAGCATGAAACAATACATGCCAGAAAATATTAGAGAAAAAATAGAGTCACAAAATGATTAGTAAATTATTTTAAAAATTTAAGAGAATGTATCTTAGTACCAGCAATTCAGCTCATACATTTTCCAAAAGGTGGCATAACTACAACTGAGATCAGGAAGCAATCAGAACAAACCAGGCATGGTGGTACCTAACTCTACTCCTGGATTATGACTGGTTGAGACAGCAGAATTACTCAAGTTTGACACCATATCTGAATGTATTCTCAGTCAGTTCTATTCTAGACAATTAGATTTTTGTCTCAAATGAAAACATAAATATATTTCTTCTCCCATACTGCTCAGCAGAAGGTCTTATATAATTAACCAGAGATTTGACTAGCACATAACACAAAGACTTTCTGTATTAGAAGATGTCAATGCCAGACCACTGAATCAGGTATTCCAGACAGAAATCACAGTAACTAAATAGATCTTTACACATGTACACTGATATTCCTATTACTCATCTCAGAGCATTAATGATGTTGCTAAGCAAAATCAAACCGTTCAGAATTTCTAAAGGCCTTGCACTACAATTCCAAGTGGAAAAACTTAATGAAATCACTTTGTCTTCCTTTCATTTGCACATCTAAAATAGACAGTCTTATTTGTGGATATAAAGATAGCTCAGTAGTTACAAGGAGTACTGCTCTTATAAAGGACCAGAACTTGTTTCCCAGTACTGACATCAGGCAGCATATGAAATATGCTGGAGCTACTGATGGTTGTGAGCTTGTGAGCTGTGTGGTGTGGGTACTGAAGATGCACATTATATGAACTTCAGGACTTTTAACGAAGAAAAAGACTTACAAAAATAATGGAAGCAACCACCCATAAGGCAGATATCACTATCATCCTGTTCTTTATTTCTTCTTGAGTATTATATAGCCTATCCCTACAACATGACAAGACAATGTAACCACTAAATAAGTGTGGAACTACCAAAACAATTAGAATCAAACAGGATGACATCTTCAGTGTCTTCTCAACAGAAGTGACAAATAATCACCTTTAGTATGATGCAGAGAAAAGCTCCTGGATTTCTGTCACCTGTCATTTCCTCTGACTCCTTTGCCTGCGGGAAAAGTAGTAAGCTGTGACAGCCACGTATTGGAACATTCTGGACTGCCAAGGCTATGCATGAGTATAGAGTCACTCCTAAACATGGAACAAAGTCAGTTCAAGCCAAATCCATAATGATTCTGCTATTGCATGTGTGGAACAGCCAATTTTGGCTACTCATATATATATATGCTGTATGTAAATAACACCTGCCTGTTTCTAACATAAACACTAGCTGCAATTTTAGCCAAGATCCTAGATGACTTAGGCATAGGCAGTGTGCTGTAAGAGAAAGGATCATAAATGAGCAGTGTAGTGACTAGCACTGGGTTTGACTGTGATGGATTTTGGATGTTACAAGGAGAAAGGTTCCTCTTTTCCACAGTGAGAAGATAACAAATTATAACCTGAAATTCAAGAAAATAGATTAATAGCACTATGTGTCGAGCACTGAGTCTTACTTCAGACACTGGCACAACGGATACTCCCGCCATGACAAGTACACAAATCTATCAACTAAGAAGCTTTATTTGGTTTTACTTCTGGAGTTATGTCATGAAAGTTCAGGACAATGATCATAGCAACAATAATCACAGGTGAGCGTGTTTGTTACTGGTGGACTGGTTAGGACCTAATGGTGAGAATATTCCAGCCCACGAGATTCCTAAAGGAACGGACACAAAGGTGGATAACAACTGGGAATGCTCAAACTTCTCATTTCCTAGTCCTGGGAATCCTCATTTTTATATATAATCTAAAGTTCTTCAA
Source organism: Grammomys surdaster (assembly GCF_004785775.1). Lineage (NCBI taxonomy): Eukaryota > Metazoa > Chordata > Mammalia > Rodentia > Muridae > Grammomys > Grammomys surdaster. The sequence continues at coordinate 8,834,293 of NW_021620961.1, forward strand.
CTATTGTGCTCTAATATAAAAGAGTGATTTTCAATTGTAACATAAAAAGGGAGATTCTTTCATTTTCACCTAAAAGTTATTATACACATAGTTAGAGGGAAAGATCTTGACTAGTCTTTCCTTCATCCTTCACATAACACTTGAAGATCTGTGCCTTCTTGAAAGATACCGAGAGAGAGAGAGAGAGAGAGAGAGAGAGAGAGAGAGAGAAGAAGGAGGAGGAGGAAAGAAAGAAAGAAAAAAAGAAAGAAAAGGAGAATAAAAGAAAAATATATCCTGGGAGCATCATGGAACTACCAAATGATTAGCTTCAAATAGGATGATATCACCAGTGTCTTGAGCCTTACAGTGGGTCTTGTACATATAGCACATGGTTGAAATGGTTGAGAAGGACATGAAGGAAAAGCATCACCTTCTAACATTTATGTTTTAGTAGAAGAAATTATCTCTCAAATCCTTTTGCTGACAGTGTCAAGTTTATAGCATCACGCTCTCCACAGCCAGAAGGAAAGTCAAACGCATTATACCACCCAGAAGACATTAGCTAATAAAGAAAAATGATTAATCGATATCTGTGAGCGGCACACAGAAGCAAATAGAGAAAGTCTACATTAGCTTCACAGTGCAAACCACTTTGTAGAGAGAGCACTTCTAAATCCACTCTGTCATTCTTTATTTAGCAAATGTGAGCTTTTCTTCTTTCTCAGCTAACAGCCAAAAATAATTAACACAGAGTTTACATGTACTAGCAAAGTGCTGTGTTGAGAAAAAGCAGTTGTACAGACCCTGTGGCCAAGCAGTTTGCTGCCAGAAATAGAACTGTGAACATCAGTCTGATTGGAAATGCTGCTGTGTGGGGTAAAGGTGGCTGAGGTCTGGAAATCAGCTCAACATTCTCCATATTCACACTACATGAAAGGTTCTTAGAGTGTGTCATCAAGATACCTGAACGCTAAGGAATTCATTAAAGGAACAGGGAGTTGATGGTGCCCTTCCTAAAGTAAAATAGAAGTGCCATATTTTAAGGTTGGTATAGCTCTTTGCCTGTCTGAATTTAAAGGATGCATAAGGGTATGTAGCTCTGCATCCTTGCTTTATGTGGTAGATGAAAAGGATCTCCCAGAAAGGTTATGTGATTAGACCTATGTCAGCAACGGGCAGGGAGCAGAAGACAGCAACAAAGCCCAGCCTTCTGGTTCCTAAGTAATGGTCCTTTTACCAAGCTTGCCTTCAGATAGTCTTGAGAGTCGCAGTATGTTGCTGGAATGACATCACACATGAGAAGGCAGGTGATGTCAAGGGAACATCAACTTTCTATTTTGGAAAAGACAAGTTTTCTTCTTCAAAGAAAGAAAAAGGTATTCATTTGAAATGCACGAATCTGTGAACTTTGAGCAATTGCTTAGCTGAATCAGTCAAAACTAATGCCATAAGTAAAAGCAAGTAATTTCATGTTCACATTTTTATTATCCAGAATCTATATATGTTTATCATTCTCAATGGGGGAAAAACAGGCTTCTTGTCAGCACAGCTGAACTGAGCTTTTTTTTTTTTTTCCTGAATCAATATCCACACTATTAGTAGCAAACACCCTTCTGAACTAGTCTTGCTATACAAAGTAAACAGGTTTGGGAGGAGGGGGCAGGTATGCTGAGAAGCTGGGGGTGGGGTGGAAGTGACCTCATGACAGGATTCCCTTAAGTGACAGGGACATAGTTTGCTAGGTGGGTAGGGTGTTGTGAAAGGGTATGATTGTTTCTATAATTATGATTTTGGTTTTGGTTTTACAAAATGGAGAAGCCTTTTAAGCACCACACAAATGATTAGGTAATAAGATGCATCGCTTTTCCCCTGAAGTTAACACCACTACACCACATGTTCATGGACAATATTTCTCCATTTGTAGGTGTCCCTTGTCTCAAAACACAATCTGGCTTATGAGTTTGCCTCTCCTTATGTACGTCTCAAAACTGAATCCAAAAAACTGGAATGCCCAGTCACAAAAGGGCTAGTTTTTGCAGGGACTCATCTTTAAATGAACCTTGACCTTCAGAAACCAAATCCATGATTTGTGTACTACGGGGGCATTTCAAAATCTCAGAGAAAATGTAATAAAAAAAATAGGCAGAGTTTTCCAAAGACAATAATTACTCATTTAGACAGCCAAACTAATAGATAAAATAATACAGCCAAACCAATAGATAACATGAGATTCTCCATTAAGCCACTGACTCCTTATGAGCCATAAGTGGTTACAGGAAATGTTTTCCTAAATTAATATCACATCGATATCAGTCTTTTACAAGACATTTTAAAATGTGAACTTGTATAACACTTCATGTGCCTTTTTCTTGCTCTTTTAATTTAGACTTTTGCTAGTACTGGGGAGAGAAAGCAGCAAACAATTTCTGTTTAAGAAAAATTATTCAGGGAAAATATCTTCTTAACCTTGAATTGTAATGTGCTCATGTGTGGCCAATTTTTTTTATATCCTTGTTCTCATGGAGAAAAGGCACATACAACCATGTCATAATAATATGGTTATGAGCTACCAGTGAAGAAACTGAAAATCAGTTTTGTGGAACTTGTGGTATAAATAAAAACTGGCTGTTATCAAGGGATGGAAATTTACATAATATCTAATGGCTTTAGCAGAGTGTGTATGTGTGTGTGTATGTGTGTGTGTGTGTGTGTGTGTGTGTATGTGTGTGTGTTTAAATCTAGCTGATACCTATTGATGAGAGCTATTTAGAAGGTTAGGTAAAAGGGTTGGAGACATGTCTCAGGTGGTAAGTGTGCTTGCTTCTTTTACAGAAAACTCCTGTTCAGTTCCTAGCATCCAGCTCCAGGCAACCTCTCACCCTCTTCTGGCTGCTATGGGTACTTCACTTGTATGTACATTGCCTATCCCACAGTTTTTTTTCAGACTGTTTTTATTTTTGTTTCACAGATACTGTGTTTTTTATTGGATATTTTCTTTACTTACATTTCAAACATTATCCCCTTTCTCAGCCCCCCACCAATCCCTCTATCCCATCCTCCCCTCCCCCTGATTCTATGAGAGTGTTCACACACATACACACACACACACACACACACACACACACACACACACACACACACA
>NW_021620961.1:8837426-8969710 GCF_004785775.1 Grammomys surdaster
CACACACACACACACACACACACACACACACACACACACACACACACCTCCCTGCACTGGCATTCCCCTGCACTAGGGCATCAAACCTTCCCAGAACCAAGGACCTCTCCTCCCATTGATGCCCGACAAGGCCATCCTCTGCTACATATGCAGCTGGAGCCACAGGTCCCTCCATGTGTACTCTTTGGTTGGTGGTTTAGTCCCTGAGAGATCTGAGGAGTCTGGTTGGTTGATATTGTTGTTCTTCCTAGGGGGTTGCAAAATCCTTAAGATCCTTTAGTCTTTTCTCTAACTCCTCCATTGGAGATTCCGTGCTCAGTCCGATGGTCGACTGTAAGCATCTGTCTCTGTATATGTCAGGTTCTGGCAGAACCTCTCAAGAGACAACTGTATCAGGCTCCTGTCAGCATGCACTTCTTGTCATCCACAATAGTTTCTGCGTTTGGTGACTGTATATGGGATGGATCCCCAGGTGGGGCAGTCTCTGGATGGCCTTTCCTTTAGTCTCTACTTCACACTTTGTCTCCATATTTGCTCCCATGAGTATTTTGTTCCCCCTTCTATGATGGACCGAAGCTATCCCACTTTTTAAAAAGTTAGTTAAAAAGCAAGATCAAACTAAAGTTTAGTTTTGACATAACAAAATGAAACAAATCTGCAACTAGATTTTTGAAGGACAAAAAAGATGAAATAACTATGAGTTAGATGTATCTAGTAATTTTCCGGTATTGTAGAAGATGTATCAGATTGAAAAGAAATATAAATACTTTGCTATTTCCTTTATGCCAAGGAGAACCCTGTTGTTCCTTCCTGAATGAGGGTTGGTCCTCTGACTGCCTGGGTTAATTTCAGGATGGATCTCCCAAGAAGCTATTCACATCTGATTCTGTTTCCTGGAACACTCATTTGAAGCCTGGAGTCTCCTGCCTACCTGGGTAGAGCTTGTTGAATAGGTCTTATAGGGGCTAAAGCCAACTCTCTAGATACCCAGTCCTACTGTCAAGGTCACACGTATGAGGGGAGGCCTGGGGCCATGCTTCAACTCTCTCCTCTTTCAGCTGATTACCACAATGTTGTGTGTAATCTTCCAGCTGATAAACTAAGTTGTGGACGCTGAGGAATGAACCAGAAGTGTCTCCTTGAGTTCTGCCTATAGATCTGACAAAAGTAATTGTGCATTATCATTAAAATGCTTTTTTAATGCTACCCCTATGAGATGAACATCAAAAAGTGTAATATGTGAGTTTCTTGCATGACTTACTTTTTAATTCTAGCAATGTACTAATCATATAGGTAATATGATTTTATTCATGTCAGACACAAAGCTGAAGAAACTGAGGGTCAACACAATGAAGCATGTTCGCCTCAATCTCAGCACTGGTGAAGGGTGAAGCAAAGGCTTAAGTCAGGGAGTCTGATGCCAGTAACCTTAGACTTAAGAGGACAGTTTACACAATAAATTTTGAAATTTTTAAATAAAATTACGAATCAATAACTGTGGGACTGTGAATGTTAGCCCGGTTCTCAGGGTCACCAGAGCTTCTAGTCTTCACTCAATCGGGACTTTCCGGAAATGAGACAATGATTCACGGTCCTGCAAATAGCTATTCATGAAGTGCTTGCAATACTGTAAAACACAGTTTTAAGGAAGTGGAAGGTGCATGAGCACATATATTAGTATAATAATGCATCTAATAAAACAGAAAATTTCCCTAACTTTCCAAAAAAAATTTCAATGGCCTTCATTAAACTATCCAACCTCCTTTCTACTAATTCTCTACTCCAATTTTTATTATTATAACCAGGAGCTCCACTGGTAATTCTTATGTAATTCACTTATTTAGTTGTTTATTGTCTTGCTCACTATTTTGAAAATAAACTACATAGAGTTAGTGTGGTATAGTATGAACAGCCTTGTATCTTACTTCATTTTATTGTTAAAATATTTTTAACCCAATGAACTGACTTTTCTGCTTTTCCTTTGTTGTTTTATAAGCCAGAAAATGATAAAGGCATTGCAGCTAATATATTTAAATACTTGGTGGGGTGGGAGCCTAGAAGGATCTCCTGGGCTATTTTTTCTCTTTCAAGGGAAGTTATACTATTTTAGCTATACCAAGTGTCCTTACTGTAAGCGAAATATGTGGTCTAGTCCTTATCAAATTTTAGCCATAACACAAGTCTAGAAATTTCAGCTTTTATCTTGAGGATACATGACTTGTATCACATTATCAAAATAATCAATTAAGATAGTATAGTTTTCCATTTATTTATTTATTTATTTAGTAATTGATTGATTTACATGACACCGGGAATTCAATCCAAGGCCTTAATCATACTAGGCTAGTGTTCTTTCATTGAACTATATTCCTCTTGAAGTCAATTTTATAAATATGGTTTCTTAACCACTTTTTAAATCGCTACCCAATAAAAATGTTGTTTTAGATAACTCTACTAGGTAAATTCTAAAATATTCAGTGATTAAGAAATTTCATAAAGTATTTCTTCTCATTTTATAGTGTCATCATATAACATTTTGTTTTATTTTACTTTATGTCTTAAATATCCATACAATTTACTTCACATTCCCATAAAGAAATGCACTGATATAGAGGCAGCAGAGAATCTCTTCCTCAGTTTTCGATATGGCTTTAGTATCCGTTGAGAGAAGCAGATGTAAAATCAAAGTGCACAGCCAGACACATAACAGAGTAGATGTTGTCTTGCAACTGATACAATAGCCCTGTGGATCAGCTGATTGCCAATCACATCTAAGTCCCACTTGCAGCAAATATAAAGCAACGTGGCACCAGGTGGGACTCTGTGAGTAGACATATATCTGCACATCCGTCTGTGTTCCCTGGGGCTTCAGTGGGAACAGAGTGAAGAGGGTGAGGAGTATCATTGTTTGATCTTTTACAAAGGAAGTTCTTTGAGAGCATATCCTGTGGTGCACCTACTTGTTACCTACAGAACTGTATGCAGCATCCTGCAGGGTCACTGAATGAAGAGCGAACCAATGCAAGCAAAGATCACTGCACTCCTAATCAAAAGAAGTGTCTTGTACTCCTAGTTCCCTGACTTGATCCACTCACATAAACTCTCTGAGTTTCAAATCTTTACCTTGGAAATGATGAAAATCAATCCTGTCTACCTAAAGGCAAGGGAGAAGAACAAAAGAAGCAATGGCCAGAGGGACATAGTGACTTTGCTGTCCTCTTAAACTAGAGTTGAGAACTTCAAATAGTCCTTTTTCAGATAATAAACGTATTTTCATACTGAGTATTATAATGTTTTATAGAACTATAATTTAAATAATGTATAATATATCTTGTAATTAATATATTTAATATAAATATATATTTATATAATATATGAAAAATATATAATAGTTATATAACATATAATATGATAAATTAGAATGGTTTATAGAATTATAGTGGTTATTATAATTCTTATCTTAGGAATTGCACTTGCAGGCTACCATTTCTTTTCTTATAGCCATCTACACTGTCTCCTCAGGAGAGAAAGGACTTTAATTCCTTCAAATCTTACTAGCTACCAGTAGCACCTTGGGATGACAGCAAATGTAGTCACTTAATGAGGTGGAATGAAAGCAGCAAAGAAAAGAATTAATGGAACAGGAAGCTGTGGTGTGGGGGGATATCTGGACTTTGGAGACAAAGCATCCATCATTTCAACAGCAGAAACTCCACTTACTAGCTGCTTTTATCAGCTGAACGTTTTCTCTCAAAGTCATATGTTGAATTCTTCACCTCCAATACTTTAGAATGTAGCTTTACTTAGAATTAGGGTCTGCAAATAAATAACCAAAATAAGTCCAGGTAGGTCCAGCTGGATGGGGATGAAGTCTCGTAATGAGAAGAAGAAATGAGAGCGTAGACAAGGTAGGAGGACCATGGACAGGTCAGAGAAAACATCCATCTATAAATTGTACTAGAATCCCTAATAATAGCCTGTAGAACTGTAAGAATACATTTCTGTTACTTGGGGGAACTTAGTATGTATTACCTTATTATAATAGCCCAGGAAAACTGCCAATTATATAACCTCAAATGCATCATCTGAGTTAAATTTGATGAGATACACCTTTAAATGATTATAGACACCTTTTTTTCCCCTCACAGTTGAAGGGAAAAAAAGTTTTGTTACAAATCATCAGGAAGACAAAGTAGTTACAGATTTGTAGAAATATGACCTACATCACTGTTCTAAAGGAAATGTAGCATTTGTTGTAGGTAAGCTGAAATCACATTCAAATCATGTTTGAAAACCTGTCTCATTTCTGCATTTGATAAGTATATACATTTCAATAAAGAAGATTCTTATGATTGCAAACTAATAGTAAAAGTAAATTATAGCAATTTCATAAATGTGCATGTAGTTACATTATAGAGACAGGAGCCCTGTTGCCAGACATTAGCCTAGGAATACCTAAAAGTTTGACAATAGGCAATATCTCCCTGTGATCTTTGGTTCTAATTTGAACCAATGAGAATTCTACCTCCACAGTGAAAGACAAAAAGGACTCTATACAGAAACTAGGCACTGAGTTTTATATGGAATGAAGGAAAAGTGAGACTCTATCTTCCATTGAAATAGAAACTTCCCATTTCTTCAGTTATATAGCACACATCTGACCAAATACTGAAACACATATGCTCTTCACATACATTCATCAATGGCTATGAAATTTATGTGGAGATTTTTAAAAATAACCTTCATAGATTGTTTTAAATCTTCCAAGTGTTCCAATATATAATAAATTATATAATAAATTATTATATATTGAAATCTAACCTATTAATAAACATTAAACTTTGGTCAGCCATTGAAGTTGTGAGTCACTTGAAATACATTAATAATGAATTGTCCACAATTGATAATTTGAGAAGAATAGGTAATTTTCAAAAACTACTTCATTTCCCCTTTTTTGTGAATGATAGACTCATTCAGAAGTCACAGAGAAAGCCTTGGGACAGCATATTTTTTGACAGTGGCTAGGCTGAGTACTGCTACATGCTACCCTGTTATATGTGTCTCCTTCAAATCTCCTCTCGATGCATGACTGCAGATGACCCTCTCTCCAAAGACCCTGTGTGCACAACCATCAATCCATTTCCTTAATTCTTCTCTTTCTATGTCAAGGAATTGCTATTCAATTCCTTGAAATTTCAACTTTATTGGGCATTATTTTGTCTTATGATCACAAAGTGTGTTTTTTTTAACCCTGTAGATATGCAGAGGCAGATTGTGCTATGATAAGTGGGCAGTAGGTCTCCTCCAACAAAAGCACACCTGTAAGTTTCATAATTGCCTATGCCCTACTTTTAGGTATGAAGGTATTTTAAGTTTGTCATCGATATAAAATATTCATAAAATTTACTTTATGTATCTCTTACAGAAAACAAAACCATACTTAAGGCTTTAAGCTAGCTGCATCGTATTCTAAAATAATTATACCAGACACAGATTTCACAGCATTATTTTATTTTAAATCACGATCATTTAAATCAGGTATCTTTTCTTGGGGAGGACAGGTTCCCAGCTGTCTAATGAAAGACTGGAGCAGTAAACAGAACCAACCCCCATACATATTGGGATTTTTTTTCCTATATGGACACATAATAAATATTTGAAAATTACATAAAGTAGGATGGGAAGTAATTAATAATAAAGCAAAGTGCATAATCTGCCTTACTAACTGTTCTGTGGATGCAGTTTTTCAGAAGTACCTAGTGCACCACACTCATCCCCGAAAGGATTCTTTACCTACATCATGATCTATCAAGTGAATAATGAGGCACTCAGAACAACGTGCAACCTCAAACTCATAAACTGCTGTGTCTGGGATTTTCCATTTGATATTTTAGAAACAGGATTAGTTACTGACAACTAAAACCATGGAACGCAAAACCCTGAGTATACTGTCTGCACTCACATTTAGGCAACACTTCTTATTACTGTGTAATCCTAGTAAATATTCCACTTATTCAAGAACTATTTTCTTTTTTCGTATGTCACATACAGGATTGTTCTTCTCAGCATATCTTTGATGGATTCTGTTACTAAGAATTTTAGCAAGGAGAGAGACATTAAAAAATGACAACAAAAACAAATGTAACAGAAATCAGACAGAAGGGTACATCCATCTCTGCATTTTCTGAGCCATTCTCTTGGCTGGCTTATTTCAGGAGGACAGCCACCAAAGCTAGTAAGCTGACCCTAACTGTGGGCCAAGCACACTGTAAGACTTGTTTACGGGAGGTAGGAGCAATAGACCAGCAATGATGGTAAATGTGAAATGGATCCTTAGCCTGATCTCAAAAGGAATTAAGAAAAGATGGAACAACAGATTCGTGTAATGCATTAATGAGATAGCAAATATCAAATGCACATAAGTGTTCAATGTATATGTAGCATTATTATAAATATGAATACAAGAACACTTTAAAATTATTTGAAGCCCTTGTCTATGGCATTAAAAACAGTTTGGGAATAGATCATTCCCCCAAAGTCCCTAGAGGAGATGCTAGATATGCAACATGAATCTGTAGCAAAGCCTTAATAGGTGAAGTGAAACAAGAGGGACTTCATGAAGTTTTACAGTCTCCGTGCAGAACAGAAAACTGTCAACTAAGTGAAGAAACTGTCCATAGAATGGAAGAAAATACAGGTATACATTTGAAAGAAAATTAGGCCCAAAATTATCTAAAGAATTCAGAAATTGTCAATAAAACAAGCCAGTTAATAAAAGTGGGCCATAGGGTGGAAGAACTGGGTCAGCAGGTGAGAGAACTGGCTGCTGTTCCAGAGGACCTTCGTTTGCATCACGGCACCCTCACACCTACCCATAACTACAGCTCCCAGGGATCTGATTCCCATGGGCTCCTGCTTGCATGTGGTGAATATTCATTGATGCAGGAAAATATCCATATACCAAAAATAAAATATTTTTAAAAATGAGATATGGAACAGAACAGAAAGTTCTCACATTCTCGAAAGAGAATTACAAATGATCAAGCAATATCTTTCAAAGTGTACATCTTTCACCATCGTGAAAATTCAAATTAAAACTACTTTGAGATTTCATCTTATCTCAGTCAGACTAGCTAGTCAAGACAATTAACTAGTTATCCAATACCAAATGGTCTGTTCTGACAACCTATATATTCAACTAACCTTATTTGACTGAGCAGGTTGTATTTATGGGGATATATATATATATATATATATATATATATATATATATGTATATGAATGACATGTGAATGTGTGTTTGTGTAACAAAGAAAAAGAGGCCATGGAGTTAAAAGAGAGAGGTGAAGTACATAGGAGGAGTGTGAAAGGGGAAAGGGAATGAAGAAATTATGAAATTGTATTTAATCTAAATTTTTTAAATAATATTTTTAAGAAAGAAAACATATGACAAGAGATGTTGGTCTGGGTGTAGAGAAAGAAGAAAACTCATTTCCTGTTTGTGGGAGTGAAAACGCATGCAGCCACTATAGAAATCAGTATGGAGAATCCTCAAAAAAGATTGATACAGGGGTATTATTTATCTCAGCTATACCATGCTGGAGCATATATGCAAAGGACTGGATGCCCTACTCCAGAGAGACTTGCTCACCTGTGGGGAAAATCTAAAAAGGCCGCCACAGCGGCGCAAGCCCTGGAGGGGCTTCCACCGCCATGGTGGGTCCCACATTAGGGAAGAGGATCCTATGGTTCCAGTGGCCTGAGGGCCTTGGCAGCAGCAGGCCCCAGTAACACGAGGAAGTCCTTGGTTCCAAAAAGGTTTATTGTCATGGCGGATAATAGATGGATCTAGGTGTATCCCCAAAAACTCAGGGCAGTCCCGAGTTATATAGGGAGGGAGAAAGGGGGAGGATTGGGGGAGGATCTGGGGGAGGCATGTTTAATTTGCTCTGTCCTCTGGCCTTCATTAGTATGTAAATCCCTAGGGCCTGAGGCCTATAGCCTGGCCTATGTGACTCTATGGAGATGTGACTGCTTTTCAGGATCCTGGATGATGGGAGGGACCGAACTCCTGCTGGTTCTCACACAGAATTCCACGGAGAATCTCGGGGTTCTAGGCACCTGCTCAACCATGACCCAGGATACCCTTATGCAGTCCCACACTCACTCATTTTAATTGTTACTGTATTCAATATATGTAGGAAACTAAAACAACTTGGGTGACCAGCAACTAATGAATGAGTATTCAAAAATGTGCTAATAAACATATTGGAATATTATTCATCTGTATAGATAAGTGAAATTTGTAGGTAAATAGATGAAACTGGAAAAATTGTACTGAGTGAGGTAACACAGACCCAAAGAGACAAAGATCACACAGTTTCTCTCAGACGTAGCTTCTAGGTTTGACTCTTCAGACATGTCTGTTTAATTTGAAGCACCTGCAGAAACCAGGAGCCTGCAAAGGGCCAATGGAGGACGGTTTTAAGGAGGGGAGTATAGTAGAACACAGTGGGTATAAACTGGGAAAGGGAGTCATGGGAGGGCAAGTTTTAAGAGGTAGGAGAAAAGGAGAAAAGAACGTGTTTAGAGGAGAAATAACTAACACCAAGAATGTCTGCAAAGCGATACAGAAACTTACGATTTTATTTTATTTCTTAATGAAGAGTTCTTTAAAAAAAAGATTTATTTTATATATGTGAGTATACATATGTGAGTATGACAGTATTGCCACTGTATTCAGACACACCAGAAGTGGGCATCAGATCCCATTACAGATGGTCATGAGCCACCATGTGGTTGCTGGGAATTGAACTCAGGACCTCAAGAAGAACAGTCAGTACTCTTAGCTCCTGAGCCATCACTGCGGCCCAAAATTGCTATTTTATAAGGTAACTAAAACTATATGGTGATAATAATTTACACTTTGAATAGAGGTATCCTATACATGGAAGAATACTCATCCCATAAGCCAAAACTTATTAAAGAAAATTCAACAGTCTTAATCAGTTATGAACCCCAGGAAGTAAAGGTAAGACAGGCCTATTTGTAGGTACAATGACAGCCTAAAAGTTACTGAAGTAACCCATTATTTTATGCTCCACAGGACAGAACTGATGCTTGGTGTTGCAAACATGGTCAAGAAACCACAGCTAGGAAAGCCATAGGCCCAGGAGGAGAATCAACTAGTTTGTATTGTTAAACTCAAAGTCCCTTCTAACTGTTCATCCTTATATGACATAGATTAGTGATGCTCTCATCCTTCACCAGAGAAGATCTTTTTCCATGGAGAGCAGTTGATACAGAAACTCACCTGGACAAAGAACAGAGAATAAATGGCTGGAGTGTGTGACCCTAACTGGAACATCTATATCATTACCACATGACTGCAAAGCTCAAAGACCATCACAGGAACTGGGTACGAAGTGGTGTGTCAGAGCCTGGGAAGCCTGCTCCAGGGCAGTGGCTTTGGAACACCAGCTAGCCAATGCCCTCACGAATTCACTGCAGCTGTGGTTACCTGCACAAGACTGGGAAGGTTGGTGTTTCACCAAGGAAGTAGGAAGAGCTCATGAAGTTGCATCCCTAACTCAGGGGCTACAAATAATTAATCATAGCTGAGAGAAATGGGGTCATTATCTTTAAGATTGCAACCACTGACTAACTGCCCATGCTCTGGTAAATAACCCTCATGAATGTTCAGGAAACCTTATTTAAGTGAGGCAGATCACACATATAAAAAGGCATGAAAGGAGGAAGAGGATTTGAAGATGGGGCTTGGGACGGGCAAGAGGGGACAAGAGGAACTAGAATTCACTGTATACATGCATATAATCGTCTAAGAATAAAAATAAATATTGTTAGAGAGGTGGAGCTAGAGGAAATGGATAGAACTTAGAGGTATTATCCTTAGAAGGAACCAATGCTCATTTACAAGACCTGTAAGAGTCAGCTGTTATAAAGTAAGGCTAGCCATACAATGTGCTTAGCCCTGTCTATAAGGTCAGTCCTCTCAATTTCTGTTTCATTCTGCAATTCAGCCAAGGGACACACCCCACCCCAGACTATTTTGCTCTGAATTCTCAGTCTTTATGATAGCAACATAGCTTTTCTTGTCCTGTAAATGAAGGACAGGTAATGTGGAGTCCTTGAAAATGTTACCGTTTTCCTATTTTTTTCTTTTTCATTTTGTAATAAATGCTTTGCCACATTCTATAAGGATCTTCCAAAATGAGAAACCTGTGAGTGCCTTCTGGAGACCCATCTAAAAAAAAATGACAGAGTAAACAAACTTGAAAATTTTCAATAAAAACCCACCTCCCAGAAACCAATTCACAGAGTCCACAGAGGGGGTGCATTCATTAAGATGCCCACAAACTTGACTGCGGAGATTTTGGCAACCTAACGCCTTACATTCCAGTGTGAGATAATTCTGAGAAAAAAAAAGTAGTTTATTACATGACAAATATTTGACCTTTTGAGAAGAAGCCATTTTCTCAACATGACTGCCGGAATGACAAGTGCAGCCGAAGGTCAGAGATGCTAAGGAGTGCTATTTGCATCTTGTAGAAATGAAGGCAGATTGCAGAAGTGCTGAGCAGGAAGCTGAAATTCGGATCCTTCATGGACAATAGATCTTCACCTCCTCACCAGGGGCTTTTGGTTGTTTCCTCAAGCAAAACGAACACTGAAGGAGTCATTCACCTCCTGTCAACCTTGTTTCAGAGGCTTTGTTTGTGAGCAACGAAGGAAGCACGGGGGTTTCAGGTGATCCAGACTCCAGCCATGACAGGCAGGCAGGCTTTCTCATGGCGTCTAGCCAGCAGAACTACAAACACAGCACTGACCCTGATCAGAGACGACCTCAAGTCATTTATAGATATGTAACGGGCCCATGGAATTACTCATCTATATGTATTGTACTCACTGTTTCATACTTAAAAGTTTCAGCAACAATTAATTGGTTCTTATTTGCAGTATCCTCCTATGGAAAATCTCTGGTGTAGTTCAATAGTGTAGTATCACCATAACTTCTACGTGTTGGGTTCTGTGCTCTGTGAAGTTATCTTCACTCTTGAGAACTCTTAAACAGATTAGTTATGTTTATTCTTTGAAAGTGTTGCATATGTCTATAATGTATTTTGGTCTCATCTACTCCCACTTCCAAGTCCCCTCTAGTCCCTATATAATATGTTCCTCCAAACTGCATATCCTCCTTTTCTTAGTCTATTTTTTAACTCATAAGTCTAATTACTACTCCTCAGATCCATATGAGACAGGGAATATCCACTAAGTTATAGGAAATCTACCACCTCCCAGAGGCCTCCAGCAAACACCAACTGATAATAGTTTTCCTTTAGGGGTGAAATCTCAGAATCTCCTTCCCAATCCATGTCTGAATTCTGCTTGGCTTGATTTTTAAATAGGTTTTGGGAATGTATTTACTACTCTTGAGTTCATGTGTGCAATAGCCATGTGAAGTCCAAAGAACGGTATTTCACAATATTCTTCCGCATCTGCTGGCTCTTAAACTCTTGCTGTCCCTTCTTTAGTGATGCTTCCTGAGCCTTGGAGGGGAGAGTGGGCAAAGATGTCCCGTCTACTACCGAGCAGTCACAGTCACATAAGCTCATCATTTTGAACAACAATGCATTTCTACCTTGATCACTTCCAACAGCAATAAGAAGTCTCTCTTACCAAGTTTTGGAGCAAGATAAATTTATAGACAAAAATAGGAATATTTAAAAGACACTTTAACAATATTACCATTTAGAAAAGCTTCCATATGATCATCTTTATGATATCTCTAATCATGTTTTTGGTACTAAGTTTATGGCATTAGTTATGAATTCCCTCCTGTGGAGCAGGGCTCAAATCCAATCAAGAGAGTGGCTAGTTAACAATCTTGCAAATATAAGCCCTAGCAGGTCATTATTATATCATGAATCATCCAAGACTTGTAAGACAATTGATGTCTTTTCACCCACAGAAGTCTACATAGCACCTTCCAGTACTATGAAAATCAGCCAGCAAGGAGATTTTCCTGTTATGTTCAAAATACATCTCTCTGTGTCCTGCAACCAAAGAGTACGGTCTCTTCATAAATAGCGTCTTCCGATGTGGTTATGGTGGGTAACCATGGCCAATGGGAATAGCTTGTATTGTATTGAGTGTCATTGGGGCCTCTTTGACTAAAATGTTGTAGAGAGATAACCAGTGCCTGGGACTGAGCTTTTTATTTAACAGCCCATGTTATCTGAAAACAGAGCTGTCCTATAATGCTGGCTACTTCAAATTCCCTTAACTTTTTTATTTTTAATTAGCTTACAAAGTGCTTGGGTTTTGAAAGACGACTTCGTACATCCTTACTTATTGTTAATCCACTCTTTATCCCTTTGTTCATCACCACTATTACTTAATCCTGAATGGACTTTAGCTCTGAGTACTTTCCCATTTCTCTTTCACATAGCATATGTTCTACTATCCTGTTGTGTATTTTAATTTGGGTTTCAAAGTATAGGTTCCCCAAGTAGCTTCATTTTGTTGAAATCTTCTCCTGACCTTTCATCTCCCTGTTTCCATCTCTCCACTACCTGCCTGAACCCTCTTGCACCTGGTGTTTTTCCTCTCATTTCACTTCACCCATTCTCCTATGTCCCTCTTAGATACATATTCTCAACAATGTCCTGCTTCTATTTTCTGAGTCTCTACACATAATCCATGTTAAACGAAACAAAAAATTGGGAGCTAGGATGCTCACATGAGCAAGCATGAAACACATCTTTTGCCACCTATGTTACTTCACTCAGGACATTTTTTTCCAGTTCCATCCATTTACCTGTAAATTTCATGGTTCACAAATGCTATGTGAAAGAGAAATTGGAAAGTACTTAGAGCTAAAAGTCCATTCAGGATTAAGTAATGGTTAATCCATTTCTTAGACCTTTTGAATAGGGCAAAAAGTAACGAATGAGGCTATGCAAGTAGCTCTGCCATAAGACATAAAAGTGATACAGCTGTGTCATATGTAGATGTCTTTCTCATATTCGCTTTTTGCTTTTCGAAACCCTGACTTCCAAAGCAGCTGTTAGTTTACCCATGCACCAAGAATGAATGAGGATTTACCTCCCTGAATTCAGTCCAGTCCAGTCATTTGTGTTCCTAATGATGGTCATTCTGACTGAGGTGAGATGGATTTTTAGCATAGTTTACTCCGAATTTCTTTGATATACAGGGATACTTAGCATATCTTTAAGTGTTTACTAGTCACTTTGTTTCTTCATGTGGGACTTTCCATTAAGTTCCATAGTTCATTTTTAAATGAGTAGCTTTTGTGGAATTTAGGTTGTGTGTGTGTGTGTGTGTGTGGTGTGTGTGTGTGTGTAATCTTTGAGCTAGTAGATTTTATCCACTGTCCACTGATTAGTAACGTAGCGTAGCCACAGCAGATGAGGGCTATATCAAAGATACCTAGTAATGTTAGCAATCAGCCCCCCCCCAGGAATGCAAGTATTAGGCAAATCCATACTACCCACAGGTAGTGCCATGACTCCCAATGGAGGTGCAAGAGCACCTTAGCTCTTATGCCACCTTCTACAATGATTAAAAAAAAAAAGGTAAGAATTTAAATGGAGGTGCAGAGACAACTATCACTATGGGGCAATGGCCTCCTCAGAAGAATCAGTATTTGTAAGTAAAACCAAATGTCCCTCAATTATAATATGTTATACGCATGTGCCTCTTCTGAAGCAAACAATAACTTGTTTCTATGTGCTTTGTGCAATGCCTAGAGAGTGCTTGGAGAAAATGTGTGTGTGCTTAATTGAACTCAATCCATTTAAAGAAGGATTGCTATGCTCATTTGGCTTCTGCCTTTCATCAATTCAATACAACATCTGCTATCATGCTTATGATTTTTCAGGTGCAAAAGGTAGGCATGTTGAGAACTGACAGCAGCTTCCCTCTTCTTCCCAAGGCGTTGGGTCTCAGCCATAGGAGACCATGGCAATTAGCCAGAAGTAAAAGCCAGAACATTACAGGGAGGAGAAATCCCTGCATTAGATTAGTGTTTGAAAAGTACACATATAACTCACCCAAAGATAGATGCTACTACTAAAGTCATTGATTAGTTATATTTCAATTCTAGAATATTCTTATAAGATCATCACAAGGTAAAACATAAGACACCATGTAGCTTAACTGTACCTCCAGAAACATCTCTGCATTTTACATTTTGATTCAAAGATCTATATTTAAAAGTAAGAGTTGTACTTGATGTGAATCATGTGTTTCTTTTCCATCAAAAGTTTGTAACACTCATACTAACAAAAGGAAATGGAAACGCAACATAGAGGAGCCCAGCATGCAGGGACGAAGCTACAAGGCACAGTGCCCATGTCATTCTGAAGGCTATAGTACCTACATCCCTATCAAAGTGAAGGAGTGAGCCCCTGATGCCTCTTTCAAAGAACTAACTCTATAGTTCTCGTTTTTGACATCTATGAAGAAGGGTTTAAGAAAAAAAACATTTATTTAGTACTTTTATGCATCTTAACTGTGTGTGCATAATTTGTGTGCTCCAAGACACCACATGCTCGCAGGATGTCCTGACAGGTCAGAGGACATCTCAACCCTAGAAGTGGAGTAGTTATGAACTGCCTACAGTGGATGTAGGAACCAAACCCAGGCAGGTACTCTGCAAGAACAGCAAGTTCTCTGCAACTTTAGCCATTTCTCTAGCCCCATGATAATGGTTTGTGATAGTAGTCATTAATCTTATTACAAACACAAATCATACATACATACATACATACATACATATATACATACATACTGTGAATATTAGATTTATCAACAAAAGTCACCTACATAAGCCTTACTTTTATCTTTTACTTGACCAATACTAAGGTACTCCCTCCATCAAGTTGGTTAATAAAGTTGCATTGGCAACAAGTGGCAACAGCATCTCTGATGCTCACAGCCATTTGTATCACATTCTGTTCATTCGGCTTCCACTCTTCCCTCTCCTTATTCCTTTGCCTGTCAGTTTTGTATCTCATAATCATTCCATGTATTCTTCAACATTGCCATAGATCTGTACTGTAATCAAAGCACAAAAACAAAACAAATTGACAGAGTCATAACTAAGCTTTTCTTGATCCGTTTTGTACTTGAAAGAAATGGACTAGATGTAGAGGAATTTCAATGAAGCAACATGGCTGCTCTGGCAATGGATCACATCCAAAGACCTAGGTCTGTGTGATCTGGCTGGAATGTAGTGACACCACACACCTTTAATCCCCTGGATATAATAAAGGCAGGAGAATTATATCAGGAGAATAAAAGCTACTTTTACACTACCAGCCAAAGGAACTATGTACCATCCCAGGCCCTTGGTCCCCAAATGATTAGCCTAGGCTACATGTGTCAACCCTCTAGACTGCTTCAAAAATTGACCCTCCATTCTTCATTGCAAAATGGACCTAAAAAATTCTTCTTTTATGGCTACTACATAAGGCTGTGAAACCAAATGACACTGTGTATATGAAACTGTTTTATAAACTGTAAAGTGATGGAAAATACTGAATTCGTACTGTCCTCAAATATGTAACTCTTACCTCAAAGAGTTGAAATGACAGCATGAGGTGATTAGCTTGAAGTGTAAAGATAAAAGCTATAAAATTGCTTGTAGGAACTAAATCAAAATTATGATAACATCAGCAATAAGAATGTTTAATGTGATCCTATTTACACTGCTGCTGAAGTAAGACAGGGCCTGGGTAGCATTTGAATTTTGAACCACTGTCAATAAAGTGTTGATTTAATGCCTAAAGTTTGTTTGCCTAACAAATATCACAGATGCTAAGCTAATTTTGAGAAGCCATAATGCCACCTTTCTGTGACCCCCAATCTCGTCCCCATGCTTTACATTTCATTTTAGATTCATTATGCATTGCCTTCAAGGTTACAAGAAAGAGACTAGAGAGGATGAGTCAATAATGAATATTCCTGCCAGAAAAACAAATACTGAATTGGATGATTGTTCATAAGTATCACATGCAAAAACAAGTGAGGTAATTTTTCTGCCCTACTTGGCATTTTAAAAGTGTTCAGCATTCTTTGGGGTTTCTTTGTTTCTTCATTCCACCAAGAAGCTGGAAGAGAATCACAAGCAAATTAAAAAGTTAAGTAAATAAAAAAGGGATGTGAGAATTGGGCAATCTTACTTACAAGGAAAACAAAATAGCATGCTAAAAGGTCAAGGGAAGACAGAAGATTTAGAATTCGCTTATACCTCAAGCAAAGGACAAAGAATCATGCATTAACGATCTTACTAACAGGATTTATTGTTTGAAAAAAGAATATACTGTGGCATGTCAATTATCCAATTTTATTTGAGTGTGAAAAAGTCCCATCTTGAAGCTCTAACTTGAGAATCATCGATATGATAATCTTCAATGCCATCTTGCTTGATACACATGCTCAAGTGACTTCTATTCTTTATATCCTTCCACTGTTATACATAACAGAAATAAACACAAATACCCTGATGATACCCCTCAACACTCACAGAATGCTAAAGTGTAAGTAAACAGTGTAAGAGAAAGTTATACTTCACAGAACATACAAGTTTCATTTAATTGCTAAATTTTCCAAACCTCATAGAAAAATAAGTCTGATGGTATTATAAACAGTAACACCGCAAAGCATGATTGCCAGGAGACAGCTTAATGATATTTCATCAAGAATATCATGACTTCCATGTTTCTACACAGTGGGTAATTTATTTTCATTTTGGACACCATGCAGAAAGTGTTTATTCCTGCCAAAGAAGATGTAACGTTCCCCTTTTCTCCCTGAAGCTGATGAGGCCGCTGCTACCACAGAGAAGAGTTGCCAAGTAGAGTACAGATCCAGATGGAAGGTTGGAACCTGAGAAGAGTGCCATAGTGTCACATGGACACAGAAGGCATTTGGTGAAATTTTGAAGAAAACCAAGACTTCAAATGGAAACCATTTAAGAAAGTTTCAGTATACTGGAGCACTCTGGTTAAAGATGGAAACATAAAATAAAAAGGAACAGTAAAATAACAATGAGTGGTAGACATTGTACTGAGACAAATAAATTACATGTCTCATAGCAAAAGACATTAGTCCAAGGATGTTTTAGGAGATGTAAGATTATTTCTAGTTCTTAGAGAAATATGGCAGATATTTCTAGATCCTTTTAACACAAGAATACAAGTAGATCTAACACATGTAATCTAATACTATAGATTCTAAATGCATTTAACATAGGCATATATGTAGATCAGAAGAAAGAAACATAAAACAATTGTGTACTAAGAGAGTCACTAACAAAATCTAGAAGAAACCACCCATGGACTGAATGTCTCCAACAGTCTGGAAAGACTAAGTGACTAAAATTCAGATAAAAGGAAACAAGGTACTATCATTTTCAGATCATGTAACTTTTATGGGTTTATTACAAAATAGAATAATTTTCAACCAATAAAAAAGTTATATAAAATGGCTCTCTGTGGTAAAATATATAATTGAAAAGGAAAATGGATAGGGGCATATCAAATGTTCATTAACTCTTTGAAAGTAATCAGTACTTCTTTATTAATCAAAATCTATAAGGCTGTTGGAAAAGATTCAATTTACATAAAAAAGATGGTATAAAATTGACGACAACAACAACAACAAACTGATCAGAACTCTTTAATAAGCATCTATATTGTAATCCAAAAGGGTTCACTATTTTCCCAAGTAAGAAGACAACTTCATTCATGTAAAATCCATGCCCAGCTTTAAATAAATGCAATGGTACTCCAAACAGAAGCTTGATATCGTTTTGGTTTTGTTTTTTCATATAGACATGGAGACACAAAAGCTAAGAAAATACTGAAAAGAATGATGAGAAGCTATGTGTCCTGACAGATACTTAAATGGATTTCCTTGTTGTTGTGAAATAACATCTAGGATAAATACAAAAAGAGATAAGTAAGTCAGTGGACCACAGTTAAGTTCAGAAATAATACAAGTATTTATCAGAACCTATAAATGATAAATCTGACATTCCAAATCAGTGGGAAATACATATTTTATTCAATATCTAAAATTTAAAAATTAGTCATTTTTTTAATCAATCTATACCATACTCAATGGCACAATGTAATAACAGTTTTAAAATACTGGAAAGAAAAATAAGAGAGAAAATTTATAATAGAATCACTCATTGTCAGAATAATCAAAAAGCACTCTTCATGTACCAGTTTGCAAAAAAAAAAAAAATCCTCATATTCTCCCATATTTCTGGTGGAACCACAAAGTAATATTAAATGTGAACACATCATAATCCAGAACTTCCATTTCTGATATTCTATTTTAAGAACATTTGGTAAAAGTATAAGATTATAACCCTAGAAACAAAAATCTGCCAAGTGTAATTTAATTATAAATACAGTTACAGAATGGAACACTATGTAGCCATTTACAAGAATCAGAAAATTACTTCCAGATATGTTTCGGATAGCCCTGGCCTTGTATTTTGATACTAATTCCCCTTTCCTGTGAAGGGCAGCAGAGGTGTGAGTCATTACGCAGGTGAATTCTAGTGAACCTTCTGCCCATCTCAATTTGTAAAATAGAGGCTGGAGCTAGTGATTGTGCAGAAAAAGGGGAGGTGGAGAAATAAAGGTTAGTGGAAGAGAGCAGAGGGGACGACTGGAAGAAGACAATGGAGGAGGAAGACAACAAAGATGAAGGAGATGACGACGACTGGGGAAAGAAGAGAGAGAGGATTACTGGGGAGAAGAGAGGAGAGAGAAGACGACAAAGGATGATGGAGGAGGACGACTGGGAAGCAGGAGGTAGAAGGACAGATGCAGAGTATGGAAAATCCTCAAGTTATAAGGGTCTAATAGTGGGGGAACAGAGTAGTGTAGGGGTATCTGTCCAATCTAGGCTTACAGAATATATTCATAATTACTAAGTTGTGTTTTCATTGACTGGTCATATTTGGGTTGGAGATTTAAATATCACCAAGTACACAGATATGTCCTCAATATATTGCTAAAAGCCAAATGCAAGAGTTGGAGAGTCTTCACCAGTTAAGAACGTTAGATGATCTTCTAGAGGACCAGAGTTCAATTCCCAGAACCTACAAGGTAACTCACAAACCTCTCGAAGTTCAGACACACCAGATCTGATACCCTCTTCTGGTCTTTATGGGCACTAGGCATGCACAGAGCAGACAGACACACATGCAAGCAAACATCCACATATATAAACAAAATAAAATTAAAAACAAAAGAAGCTAAGTCCTATCTTGCTATGTCCTGCAGGCTGCTTCTGGGGGAAATTTTAGTTCATTACTGCAGGGAGAGCAACAAGACTAGCTGCACTCTCCAACCACTGGTGTCTGCAGTTGGTATAATGTCTATCTCTAGAGATGAACATCATCTAGGACAAAGATATCTGGGTGTGATTCAGATGATCCTTGTGATGGAAGACAGACAGATTTTTACAGTTAGAAGCAGGGCTGAGCCAGTAAATCCTTCCCTTTACTAACTGAAAATAAAAGGCGTCTATGGCCTTGACACAGACTACCCTTCCCCAGAGGCCAACTTCTCAGAGTTTATCAGGAATTCTCTAATCCATACAAGAGTTATAAATGAAAACTAGGCTGGAGAGAATGAATCAAAGGAAGTAAAAAGCAACAAGAAAAGATATTAGCTCTTAAGTAACAAGAAAAGATATTTGAAAGTAAATGTAACTATACTCAATATGTTTCAAGGTTGATATTTCATCTAAAAAGTATGGATGGGTTACAGAAAATTCCATGGCCAATTTTATAAAAAGAAATAAAAGTGAAGCAAATCTTCATTGCACAACAATTCTCAAAGAATTCATTAAATATCATTTAAAATAAAACAAGAAAACACCATAGCATATGACCTCAATAACCAGAGCTAAAGTGAAAATGAACATATTGAAAGAAGACGTAAAAAAGTTTCCTTAGAATATACCACAGATCCATTGGTTAAAGAGGGAAAATGAAGCAGAGAGAAGAAACTTGTCCAAAGTGTTCTAAGGAGACAGAGGTACAAAGAATTAAAATGCCTCTGAAAATGTTCAGGAGTGCATAAATTACAAAGTAATTTGACAGCGTGTACAGTGAGGAATAGTTGAAAGGAAATAGTAAGTATATTTTATTTTAGTGACTAAAATGATATTATTAGTGACTAAAATGATATTATAAGTGCTTTAAATTTTCTAAACAAGAAAGGAAAGAAAAATTCAATGACATATACTTTGTACCTTCTATGTGGCTTCTAGACTGTAGTACGTCACAGTGAACAAGAAGATATTTAGCTATATATAAAGTCTTCATATAAATAAAGTGGATTAAATTGGTTACTAAAATGAGGTAGTTTTTTATTTGAATATGAGTAGAAATCTGTCACAACAAGCAAGAATATCAATGCTATAAAAGAAGCACAATATTGAAAACAAGAAAAGAAAATACAAATAGATATTCTGTAGAGGAGTACATACACTGTCTAGCAAGCACTCAGGAGAGGTGTAATGTATACTATAACACACTGGATTAAATTACCACTGAGAACAATTGTGTGGTAGAACTACAGCTAGGCCTGAGCATGGCATGGCTACCTGACGTTTCTACTGTTGAGGTTGTTCCTGGCTTAGGAGAGTATAAAAAATATCTAGAAAATAATGTCCTAGGTACAACAAGTGATGGAGGTGTTTAGTACATAAAGATTTTAACAGTAAAGTTTGGAAAGAACACTCCAGACAGTACCTGCAGCCTTCCTTGCCTCATCCACAATCCACAGTAAAGACAGCTCAGGTCTGGAAGAGAAAAGGCCCTAGAAAACAATCCGAAGGTTAGATGAGGACAGAGTTTTGTTTCCCTCTTCAATAAATTCAGCAGTGTGTCAATAGATATGGCTACACAAAGTGGAAGTATGAGAAACACGGGGTGCTATTTGGATTATTTCCCTGAAACTCATTGATTATTAAGTAGGGATTTTATTCCATAAAATAAAATGATAAGTTCCAACTCTCACTTTGTTAACTCAAAAATAAACCTGCAAGTTCTTTGATATTCCTTCCACCATGAAGTAGAAGTCTGAATTCTTCTACCTTGAGAACATAGTAATTCTTTTAATGAACAAAATCTACTTTGACACTGCATGTGTTTTAGTCTAGGCCAGATATAAGATACAACAACAACAATGACAACAGCAAAACCCCGAAACATAGCCAGTTCTATGTTGGGACACAAATAGCTTACAACTCTGAGCTATCATTTAAAAGCTTCAACGACCCTCAGGCCATCCAAGTTCTTTGCTCTTTAATGTTCTCAGCTCAGGGGCATTGAAGGGATGAACAGGACATCAAGTGACTCAAAGTGAAGCCACCATGTCATCTAGACTTTTATGAGGCCCTAGCTCAACGCATTTACAGATCCATGAGGGGTGGTAACAAAATATGTGTTTAGGGATAGATTCTTGTATATCAATAAATAATGAGAATACTGGGATATTAGATACATTCCTTATTACTACAAGAAAACACCTGACAAAAGCAACTTAAATAAGGAGTTCAGACTGTCACTTTGTTAACTTAAAAATAAACCTGCGAGTTGGTCCTCAGTTTGAGGGTGTAGTCTACAGTTGGGGAAACCCAGAGTGGCAAGGGCATCAACTTGATGCCACACCAACGTCTGGAGAGGCAGCCAGTTGGTCCGATCCTGTACACATACTCAGGAAACAGAGAATAATACATACTGAGGTCACTTTTTAGTCAGTCCTGGACCTCAGCTACCACACCAGGGTTAATCTTTTTATCTCAACTAAAATTTGCGAAACTATCCTCATAGTCATGTTCATATGTTTGTCTTCCAGGAGATTCTAAATCCTACCATGTTGGGATCAGAGAGATGGCTTATCACCTAAGAGTACTTGCTACTTAACCTAAATTTGAACCCTCGGGCCTACAATGTAGCTTTGCAAACAAAATAAATAAATATGTATTTTTTAAACAATCTTGTCAAGGTTAACAACCACAACTGGGATTCAGAAGTAATTTACAAAGAAAGCAACACAAATAATCACTTGGCATATGTGGCAGAAATTTCCCTGTCCAATCTATTTGTAGCGGGAGTCCTGTGATTGGACAGGGGAAAAGGAGGTGAAGGTAGGAGTTGAAAAGAGAGAAAAAACGCAAGAAAGGAGAGGAGAGGAGAGGAGAGGAGAGGAGAGGAGAGGAGAGGAGAGGAGAGGAGAGGAGAGGAGAGGAGAGGAGAGGAGAGGAGAGGGAGCAGAAGATAGAAGCTGGCATTAAGGAGCATGGCTTTAATAAGCCTTTGGTAGAGATGATATGAGAAGGTTAGGACACTTGGGATAATTTGTCTAATCTGTGTAGGCATCTTACCACTATCAATTGGCCTTGAAATTATTGTGTGGGCATCCTGGGATTTGAGTAATTGATGATATATAAATCTGATTGGTTAACTACAAGCATTTAGAGTTTTGACTTACCAGGTTAATGGATATTATGATATCTAACCACGAGGATGGCCATTATTGCATGGGGCTAGCCTAGCACTGTGGAGGTGGTAGGGTTGGCATAGGGGCCAGGCCAAGAGTCGTGGATGCAGGCAGCAGCAGCAGCCACACCAGCATCTCAAGAGCCCTGGTGCCACAGAGACCGCCTGCCTGTGATGAGCTTAGTGTGGGAGCCAACCAGACGCCTCTTTTCTTCTTCTTTTTTTTATTGAATATTTTATTTATTTACATTTCAGATGTTATCCCCCTTCCCCATTCACCCCCACATAAACACGCTACCCCTTCCCTCCTCCTCCTTTTTGCTTTTATACCATTTTAATTACATGCAAGTATTAAGGTAAGTTCTAGGTTGAGGGTCTAGCAATGCAATAGATGCAAATAGTCAAGGAACAAGCAAGACAATAAACACAAATAGCCAAAGAACAAGCAAGGTAATAAACAAAGTTCTGTTATCACTCCCATGATCACTATTTCTAAGGGCTTATCAGGATGACCAAAATATCTGAGCCTACTTCCTTGTCCTAGACCAAAGTCATTTTCCTGCCTGAAGCCTAGTTCTTTGTTCTAGCCTAAGATTTTGATTCCTACCTGAAATTACTTCTTTGTTTTAGCCTAATGTCAGATTCCTGCCAAGCAGCCCATTTCCTTGTCCTTGGCCCACAACAGATTCCTGCCAAACAGCCTGGGAAAATCTCCACATCTCCCCCCTTTTTATTTCATAAACAAGACTGAGTCTGTCTTAGGTTGTTCTGAAAATAATGCTTTCCTTACCTGTCATGGAATACGCATTATCAGAGGCAATCCACTTCTGTCTTAGGTTGGTAAGACTTTTCTAACACCTCCTGCTACAGGCATACAAAATCATCAATAGAAGTTCATTGCATTTTTTATTGAATTATCTTAATATTTATCAGATTATAATATACCCAAAATTAATTCAGAAATAAATGTCAGTACTTAATAAATGTATAAACATAGAGTAAAGTGCTTCCTAGAATATTTTCCTGATACTTACATGCAAAGAAATATTTGGAGAACTCTGGTGTATAGAAAAAACTTCAGTCTAGATGCCTTTGGATTGGGTTCAGGTCTGGTTTTCCACCATTAGCTTTATGGTACTGACCACATCCCTGTACTGTGCTACTTCTACCATATTTAACAAATACAATGTAAGAACAGTAACAAATAAAAGGAAACACAGTACAAAATTACATTACCATAGACTCATCAAGTTGGAGAAAAGCTGGTATAATATGCAGAAAACCAGAGTAGGCTTTAACATAGGCATAAAAATTTAAGCCAAAATTTAGGTTAATTTTATAAAGATAGTTAAAATTCATTAATATGTGCCCATATTATCTCTTATAATATAGTAGAAATATTTTATTCTTCCTCTCATATTAATTTCAGTAGTATGCTCCAAATGTCAGAATCTTTGATTTATGCTTTCAAATTCTTAAAAATAGACTTTATTCTTAAAAGCAAGTTTAGATTCACAGAAAATATATGAGAGTGCAAGAGTTCTGATGTGTCTGATGTCCAGTAACTTAATTTTTAAAATCACATGTTACAATCGATAAACCAACACAATACATTAATGACCTAAGTCCTTAATTTGCTCCCATTTCCTACCTTTTTTCTAAAATGTGTGTTTTTATTATTATTATTATTATTATTATTTCAATCTAGGTTATTTCAAACATCCCATATTATTTTTAGATGTTGTAACTATTACCTTTCACACATGTTTCTTGTGATGGGTTATTAGACCTGGGTTTTACTTGGTGATTTAGATAGTTTTGTGGAGAGCTGGCTGGGTGTTTTATAAGCTGTTCCTGTAATGAAATCCATGGTGTGTTTTCTACATGATTGTACTGGACTTTTTGGGTTTGGGGAGTGGAAATATCACAGACATGCCATGCTTATCACAGTATGTCAAGATGCATACTAACAGTATGATCTATGAATGTTGATATAATTTTGAAAACTGTACTAGGCTAGCTGTCACAAAGCATGCTTTGTATAGCATGCTTTTCTTTTCTTTTCTTCTCCTGTATATTTTAGAAGGAAGTTATCATCATGCATTTGGAAAAATGTTTAGGTAACAATTTTGTGAGAATTTATGCTCTTGTTGCTTTGAGAAATTATATAAACTTTTCAAAATTCTATATGGAAGATATACCCCTTCAAATTAAATGACTGATTGAATTAATAGTTTATCATGTCAGTGATTTCATATGAGTGCTATCTAACACTTCCTCATATTATTTCTCAAATGAATCCAACTATTCCACTTGTTTCTTGTGTGGTTTCAGATATAGACATTGATATTGATTTTACCTACTCTCTGGCACTGTAGTGTTCTTGAAGCTGAATTTGTATATTTCCTGCCAAATTCTAGAATTAATCATTTCACTAAGGAGTCCTAATTATCTTGAAGTTGTGTTTTCATGAAAACATGTAATATATTTGAGCATCCTGGCTGCATAATTTAACACAGGATAAAACAAACATTTTGAAATTTCTTACAATTTATTGCATAAGGATCACTGATGAGGATCTGGTAAAAAAGACACTGGAAAGCTGAATCAGATCACATCAAATAAACTAAATGATGATACATAAAGAGTTTATTACAAGGGCTTCATTGGTACTACTCATTATGGATTAAATATGTGTCCCCAACAGGCTCAGACAGGCAGAGCCCATCACTGGGCTCTCTCTTCTGGGAGACTATAGATCCTTTAGGCATTGAGAACTACCTGTTTGAAGTAGGTGTCTTGGAGCAGGCCTTTGATAGGTAGACCCCATATTCTGGTTCTATTCTCCCTCTCTGCTTCCTAGGCTACTATGACATGAATAGTCTGGCTACACTCATGATGATATGAACAAATCTGCCATGCCTTCCCAGCTATGATGGACTTAAACCATCTGAAGTTATAAGAGACAAATAAATCTTTCTTCCATTAGTTTGTTTCTGTCAGGTGTTTTTATCAGAGATCTATAAAGTGACACTGAAAGTGTTGGGTTGTGATTGTAAATAAACTTGACCTTGCGGTATTTGGGCTTGTGTGACTGGTTTTCTGGAGGAATACAGATAAGTCTAGTAATGAAATTGGTCAAAACTGTTCTAGCAGGCACCCTACTTGGTGTTTCTTTGTTGGCCATGAACATTACTAATTTTATAGGTATGCAGAATTATAGACCTATGAGGGCTTCTGTGATTTTCATTCTTTCGGAAAGTCCAGCAATCGTAATAGAAATGGATTCCTCATGAAGAGTCCCTGACAGGAAGATACATGAAGCAGATTAAGGTAATTGGAGACTCCAAGAATTTTTGAAACCAGGAACATGGACATTTTGAAAAAGAAAGGTGCAGGTCCCAAGTGCCACTATCAGATGAGATAGGCCACACAAGCTGCAGCCATCACTAATGGATGAGTGGAGCAACCTAACCCTACTAGAGCCTACAGCACACCAAATGCCTTGGGTCCTGACCATCGAGATATAAAATTTCGTGTTTTCCCTGCAGGGTTTGAATACTGTTTTATCAAAATGTTTCTTTGCTGTCCTTCAGTTCTTTCCTTTGAGAATGGGAATATTTATCTTGTGCTGTAATATATGAAAAGCATCTAATTTTGATTTTGAGTTTATAAGGGCTTACAGGTTAAGAGTTTGTCTTGACTCAGAAAAAACTGAATGCTGGAATTCTGAACTGTGCTGAGAAAGTTAAGAATTTGAAGACTCTTAAAGTTGAATAGCATGCATTTTGCAATACAAGAAAGCCCTCAGCACTAAGGGCCCATATCAGAAATTTTAGTTTGGATCTGAGACATGCCCTGATGTCTTATGTTTTGATTCTCATTACCAGAAACTGACATATGCTGAGAGCTATAGGAGCTTCAGTGGAGTTTTGTTATGGATTGAATATGAAATATTTCAGCATGGGCTCAGTTATTTAAGCATTTGTTCACCAGCTGGTGATATTACTTAGAAGAGTGAAACACCTTTCTGATATTTGACCAATAACTTGTAGAGGAAAGGCTTTATTTGGTTTACACAGTCACATCACTGTTCATCAGAGGAAGCTACAACAGGAACTTAAACAGGGCAGAAGTCTGAAGGTGGGAACTGATGCAGAGACCATGGAAAAGTTTCCTTACAGGCTTGTACATCATGGCTTCCTCAATCTGCTTTTTTACAGACCTCAGGATCACCAGCCTAGGGACAGCATCACCTACAATGGGCTGAACCCTCCCTGCCTCTGTCAATCATCAATTAAGAAAATGCCTTACAGCCAGATCTTATGGAGGCATTTTCTCAAGTGAGGTTCCTTCGTTTCAGATAACTCCAGCTTGTGTCAAATTCAAGACATTATTTCATTTTGTAATTAAAATTTTGTGACAGGGCTACAGAAGTGGTATCTTGGTTTGCTTCATATTTTTGTGATTAAACATCATGACCAAAAACAGTTTGAAGAAGAAAGGAATTATTTGGCTTATAGTGCCCAGTAGCCAGTCATCCCTGTAGGAAGTCAAGGCAAAAATTTGAGGCTAGGACTGCCGCAGAACTGTAGATGAATACCTATCATGGACTTGATCTTCATGGCTTGCGGAGGACCACCTGCCTAGGGGTAGTACCACTCAAAGTGGTCTGGACCCTCTCACATCAATCAGTCAAAAACATCCCTCAGATTTGTCTATAGGTCAATCTGACAGAGGCATCTTCTCAATTGAGTCTACATCTTCTCAAGTTGAATTCTCAGAC
Organism: Grammomys surdaster; assembly: GCF_004785775.1. NCBI lineage: Eukaryota > Metazoa > Chordata > Mammalia > Rodentia > Muridae > Grammomys > Grammomys surdaster. The sequence continues at coordinate 8,864,792 of NW_021620961.1, forward strand.
TAGCCATGTCAAGTTGAGAAAACAACAACCACAACACTATCAACAACAACAAAGCTAACCAGTATAGAGAACTCTGTAGTTAAGAATGCTTTTTGTTCTTGCAGAAGACTGAGATTTAGCTTCAAGGAATAACATGGCAAGTTATAATCATCTGTAACTCCAGTTCCAGGAACCCAATATTTCTTCTGACCTCTCCATGCAAACAGTACACAGACACATATGTAGGCTAAGAAATAAAGCGTTGAAAACCTTTTAAAAATTTATGAAATAACCCTGATACATAAATATTCAGAAGATAATATAATACCTATCATATATATATTAGCTCTGAATATAATACATGTTACTTTTATATTGAAAATTATACATTCAAATTCCAATGCCTTCTATTTTAAGACTTACTGTCATGAATGTATGTATATTATTCTCACATTTTTATATGTAAGCATATGTAGATGTAAATTACTATTTGTGTATTTTAAATTTATGTTCATGGTCTATTTTATCTTATTTCTATACACTTTGATCTATATATATGGAACACTTATTGACTTTTACTTATTTTAATTGGATGATTGTACTATATTCTATGAAGATTAAAAAGTTTGTTTCTATGAGTATCTATTTTTTCCTTTTTTATTATGGCTTATACTGAACATATTTCCTTGGGAATATTTTAAAAATAATTCTGTGTTATAACATGGAACTAAAATTATCCTTTGGAGGCTATGTGTTTCTTTCTTTTTCCTAGATCGCCAAATTATCATCCCAAGCATATCAGTCTATCAACCCACCAGCAATATTTCAGAGTTTCTAGAAAATTATATCTTGCCAAGGCTTGTATTACCTGACTATTTTTGTCCAGCTGATGTATGTGAAATGATATTTCAATTTAGTTTAATTTGCACTTCTGTAATTAGTAGTTAGCTTGAATGGTTAATTTTCAGTCTACAGGGCATTAAGCTCTTCTTAAAAGTTCTAACTAGTGTCTTTTGCCTATGGTTTTTTCCTCTATAGTTTGTGAGGACTTTTTCTTGTATTAATATTTTATTCTTTATAGACTACAATCTGTTGATTATATGGATATATATTTTAAATGTTTATTGTAATTATTTAAAGTATGCTACATTACTTTTTTATTTACATACATGTGGTAAAACAGCCTATACTTTTCTTCTACAGTTTGTGAGTACTTTTTCTTGTATTAATATTTTATTCTTTATAGACTATAATCTGTTGATTATAAGTATTATATATTTCAAATGCATACTGTAATTATTTAAAGTATGCTACATGACTTTTTTATTTACATATGTATGGTAAAACAGCTATTGGAGTCAAACAAATTAGCATACCCCTTACCTCACAGTTATCTTTTTTATTTATAAAAATATCATCTAAAATATTAAACTTTTAGCCTTGCTGAAGGTACAACCTTGCTGAAGGGAATTCATCACTTGAAGTAGGGTATGAAAGTTCATAATCATACCCAACTTCCACCTCACTCTCACCTCCCAAATGTGGATGTAAGCGTGACCTTTCAATTCTCTACTCTAGGTGTCTGCTGTCATGTCTCCAACACCATTAGGAAATCCTCCTCTGGAATCATTTGTCCTGAAATAATTGTGAAGCTATTTTACAAGTAATGAACTGATTTCTCAGGCAGAGAAAATTCCAAGACAGTATAGTTTTCAGGTTGTGTCCTGATTACTATTCAGTTATAATAAAGGCAGGGGCAACGGTGAAGACAGATAAGAAAGAAATACAGTATGATGAGTATAGCAGCATGAGCAAGTTTAAACTGTAAACAAGAGGAGTACCAGAGACAACAGCAGTAATTGTTTAAGAAATAACACAATTAAAGTGCTGGCACACGCCTTTAATCCCAGCACTTGGGAGGCAGAGGCTGGCGGATTTCTGAGTTCGAGGACAGCCTGGTCTACAGAGTGAGTTACAGGACAGCCAGGGCTACACAGAGAAACCCTGTCTCAAAAAACATAAATAAATAAATAAATAAATAAATAAATAAATAAATAAATAAAGTGAAATTTCATCTTTGTACTGGGAAAATAGGGAAGAATCTATGACAGTAAAATTCCACCTGTTGAAGGCCTCAACTTGTACACATTGAAACTCATTGAAAGGAGAGAGAACAGTTTAAGGATGCCAGTGCAGAGCTTCTATGATTAATCTAGGGAAGCGCACTCTTAGGTTCAGCAATGGAGATGCACACAAGATGCATACCTCCATTCAATTGAGATGCATTAGCAGGGAGACAAACTACATCTTGAGCTAGCAAAATGTCTGAGGATCATCCAGAGGGTGCTGGCTTTGCTCATGTTCAAAGTGTCAGTGAGGCTATGCAGGTAGAATCACATTCCTTTTAAAGAAGCCCTTCATTAATTTCTGAAGGTGAAATTTAAGTAGTCACGGAGATTCCAGAACATTCACCAAGGAAAGTTGTAGACATATAGTTGATGTAAACTAAGAAAGATGTGACATGTGATGCAGGCAGCAGAGCTGGAAGAGAAAGGGCTACCAAAGACTTTAGAAACTAGTTTATGCCACCAAGAGCCCAGAAGCAGGACATTGAGCTACAGGGTGTAATACTTTCCCTTCTGGCTTTTATTTCTATATATTCATTGTTCGTTCTGGAAAAGGAATGTTTATTCTGTTGTTCGACACTGGAGCTATCTGTAGTCACTTATGTTTTTGTTTTATATAGGATCACACTTAATAGTAGCTTTGTGCCTTAGGAGAGATCTTGCTCTTCTGGCTTTTGAGCAATGGTCAGTCTGTTAAGACTTTTACAGCTTTTAGAGATTACCTAAAAGCAATTTGCATCATGGGATGCAAATGAGTCTTTTGAGGTGCTAGTGGTAGAATGTTCTGGATTAAAGTAACATGGTATGAGGTGAATTGAAAAGGGGTCAATGGCTAACATTCATTGCCAGTTTGGTTAGATTTAGAATCAGTGAAAAGACACAGCTCTGGTCATGTCCATGGAGGTGTCTGCAGAAAGGATAATTAAGAAAAAATTGTATTTTTTCCCCTCTGACCTTATTTTTTCCCCTTTCATTTCTTTTCTTTCCTTCTTTCCCTTCCTCCTTCCTTCCTTCCTTTCTTTCTTTTTTGATTCTGTCAGGTGTAAAGTTGTTTGGATTTCTCAGCCTTTTAAAAACATAGGTATTTTTCACTAAATATTCCTCTTAAAACAGTTTTTGTTGTTGTTGTTGTTGTTGCACCAACCTACTTATGCCTCAGGGTTTTTAAATTTTCTCCTTGAATTTATTCTATGAATCATTCTCTTCAAGAACACATTATTGACTAATCTTTACACATTAATGAAGTTTCCAAGTTTCCTTCTATAATATATTTCTAATTTGATATCATTGTGGTTAGAGAATATACTTAGTACAATTTCATCTTCTTAAATGTATTGAGCTGTTTTATGAGCTAACATTTCTCTCAGAGAGTGTTGGTATGTGTTTGAGAAGCATGTGTATTCTGTTGAAACTGACTGGAATATTCAGTGCCTGGATGCTATGCCTGAATTGTTCTAAACTATTGGCAAAACCCAACATTTTTCTATTGATTTTCTGTCTGAATGAGCTATCTGTTGTCAGAGGATTAAAGTCTACAATACAGAATTTTCCTTATATTTGCTTTGCATATTTAAAAGGTACATTAGGGCATGTATCATTTCAGTTATAATACCTTTTTGTCAAATCATGACCAGTAACTTGTGCCTCATCAGAATTTTGTTTTAAATCTATTTTTTTTTTCTGGTAAGTAGATCCGTCTCTTTTCAGTTGTTTGCTATTTGCATTAAATATCTTTTTATGCTACTCACTTTCAAGCTAGGTATCTTTAAATTAACGGAAGTCTCTTGTAGGCTGTATCCTATGGAATATTTTTAGTTTGCACTTGCTATGTCTTCTGAGTGAGAATTCAAACTATCTGTACTAACAGTAATTAAGAATAGTTTTATTGGTAATCTATTCATATTACATGAGCCAAATAAGAAATGCTATCTAAACAGCAACCAGTTGTTCAAGTATATCTGATTTTTTTTTGTACTATAAGATTTAGTTAGTACAGGTGTTCATGCTTTCTACAGCTAATTTACTTTCATTTTGATGATCATTTTTCAGAGTATTTTGTTTGTTTTTGAGATATAGTCTCACTAAGTAGCCCAAGCTGGCCTCAAATGTATAATCCTCCATTATTAGCCTTTAACAGAAAGCTAAGATTGTATGCATATGCCACCATACCAGGCATAGTTAGTTTAAAATGATAGAAACATAATTTAATATATTTATTGTTATTGATAGTATTGAATGTGTGGATCTTCCTGACTATATCATAGGCATTAATTTAGAATAGATACTGTCAATAATTGTACAAAGTATCACAATTCACAATCCCATCAGTATAGAAGTAATACTGGAATCTTAATTTGACAGATCCTTTAAATTTTAGTCAGTGTTAGAAAAATATGGGCACCTCATTGTTCTGTGTAACATCTATAACCCCTTAATTACCCTGAGAACATCAAAAAAGTTTACCTCTGACTCTTGAAATTTCTCTGTGCAATTAGATTATAAAGTTGCTTCCTATAGTACTAATCTAAGCGTATTTTCTAAAATGTTTATTTTATTTTTCACATTTACCTTTTTTAACTATGTAAAAATTATTTTTGTATGCAATGGTATGTAAGTATACAGATTTACCATATTTCCAAAGATGCTTCAAAATTTCTAAGGCCACTTACTGAATAGTCCACTCTCATTCCATTGATACAAGAATACACTGTTTTGATTACAGAAGATTTTGCTACCCATCTCTCAAAATTAAAACCTCAGAAAACATTACAGCAGGGAAAAGCAACAATAAGTCTAAGAAGTTACTGTGCTCATTTTCGAATCCATTTGATTTTACTTTCTTTTAGATTTCATTTCCTGAATTTTCTGAATATTATTACACCTGTTTTTTATTTATATTTCTATATGCTTCTGTTATCTTCTTATATTTCTTACATTATTTTTATGTGCAAAACAGAATTTCAATTTGTAATTAATTCTTTGACACTGTCATACATAATAGGATGGATTCTGGTAACCTCACTCCCATTACCTTCTCTTAGCTTTTGGCTATCCTTGTCAATCTTCCCATCTATTTCATTCCCAGATTTTTAGGTTTTGGATTTGTGACTCAGTGTGTCACTAGGCGGAGACCATGTATTTGAGCTTAGTTCAGTAACCAGGGAAACACAACTAAAGTCAATGGCCTGACTTTTCCTGAGCCTATTAGCAGCATGTAGTTTATCAGTGAGGGGTGAAGAATCATCAGTGATTCCTCCATCCATGCCTGGCCGCTGATGGGCCCATCCCTGTTTAGGCCCCACAGGGCTGGTCTCTGTCTGTCTCTGTCTCTCTCTCTCCTCCATCCCCTCAATAAAGCTTACATTAGGCTAAGCATGCAATGTGATTTTTTTTTTTCAGATTCTCCGGCCCCTGCCTCTCATATTGGATAAGAAATTACAGACATGTTCTACTATGCTCAGCTTTATATGGTTATGGGGATTTGAAATCTGGCTTTATACTTACATAACAAGTACTTTAGCCACTGATCCATACTGAATATTAGGTAAAGACTTCTACTACAGTCCATTGAGTTAAGAGAAGTGATTGTACTGTTCTACTCTTCTATCACTAATACTTTATTTGTTTAGTCCATTACTAACTGAAGGCATTTAAATCCTTAATTACGAAAATGAGGTGTGACTTAGTGTTGAAACTTTAGAGTACTTCCCTAAGATGGTGAGATAAACTACAGAAAGAAAAAAACAGTTGTGTGTTTGTGTGTGTGTTTAGGGGTGTTCCTTAAGATATCTGAAGCAAGAATGAATATACATTTTCTTTATGTGTTCATTTGTGAATGTTTAGCTAATAGTAAACACTGTCATGATAAATTTGGGTACAGCTGTATAAAAGACATATTGGAGTTCAATTTTTAAGTTGTAAAGGACCTGCATATTGATAGTTTATGTTTCCACCAACAATGCCTAGGGCTCACCAACCTTTGTTACTGTTTGTCATCCTAACACCTTCCTAACACCCCTGTGAGGGGGTGAGAGAATCTCAATGTACTTTGATGTGTCCTTTCCTAACAGCTGAGGACACTGGCAATCCCTTGTGTGTTTATTGGCCATTTTAAAATCTTCATTTCTCAAGAACCTGCATAATTCTATTGTCCTTTTGGTGACTGGGTGATTTACTTTCTTGAGTTCTATGCATTTTAAATATAAATTACATTTTGAATGAGTACTTGGCACAGACTGTCTTCTGCTACACTTTATTTCTTCACCACACTGATGGCTCTTGTGCAGAATTTTATTTTTTACCCTCCCCTTCCTATCCTCCAATGTTGTGTCTTCCTCTCCTGCATTCCCTGGTATCCAGTTTGTTTTCACATCTCCTCATAGGAGTAGGGCTTGCCCTGATATCACACCATTAAAGGAAACTGACTTTCCATCTCCCAGTAGCTATCAAATGCCAATAGCTCCTCAGCTAGTGGTGGAATTTTGGAGCTACATTACCCCTCTATGCTAGGATTTTGTCTTCCTTGAGCTTGTTCAGGTCTTACATATGCTGCCACAATTGCTGTGAATTCATATTGCAACTCCTCTGTTGTGTTCAGAAAAGAAAAATACAAACCTGTTTCCTTGATATTATTCACTCTTACAGTCTTTCCACCACCTCTTCTACAAAGATCTCTGAGCACCGAGGGGAGTAGTATGATATGTGTTTCTCATTTAGGGCTGAACACACTACTGTCTCTTATTCTCTGCACAATAACCAGCTAAGGATCTTTATGTTTCTTGCCACAACTGCAAGGAGAAGCTTCAAAAACAAGGGTTTAGATACTCTGACCCATGGGTAAGTCATCAGGAGTCACTCTCATACTATATCCAATTAAATAATAACAGTGTTGTGGTTGCCCTTAGAGTCTATAACCTATGAAGCCAAAGGATTTTGACCATTTTAACAGTATCAGCATATGAATTCCATCTCATGGAGAGGGCTGAAGATTCAGTCAGAAAGTAGTTGGTTACTCTCATAACATTCATACCAATAATCTTGGCTACCCTCCAGAACCTGATACTAAGACCTTATTGCTGAAGACACCACAGGCTTGCTTCACAGAAGCGTGTTCATTGGATAGTCACATTGGCAATTGTTGTTCTTATTTCCTGAGTTTTACTTAGCCACAAAGAATAAAGTTTTGTCATTTCCAGGGAAATGAATGGAACTAGAGATTAGCCTGTTAAATGAAAAAAACAATCTAGTGGAGAAAAAAAGACATGAAAGTAAAAGTGAAATTGCTAGATATTTGAAGAGGGAGGAGGGGAAAATGGAAGAGGCTAGAAAAACAGGGGACGGACTATAAATAAAGTAAGCTGTGCAAACCATAAGGAACAAGCCAATAAGCAGCACTCCTTCATGGCTTCTCCATAAGCTCCTGCCTCCAGGTTCCTGCCCTGCTGGAGTTCCTGTCCTGACTTTCTTTAGTCAATTTTTACAATGTAGAAGTGTAAGTCAAATAAGCCCTTTTCTCCCCACCTCACCATGTTTCATTAGAGCAATAGTAACCCTAAATAAGACACCTGACAGAAAGGCAGCTCCACAAAGGTGAGTGTCACACTTTCTCTCATTTGAGAAATAAATCTAAAGGAAAAAAAAAGACGTGGATGTATAAGTGAAATTGTTAGACTATGAAAAGGGAGGTGGATAACAGAGACGAGAGTAACACAATTCTGATGCCATCTGGATGTGTCTCTCCGGTGAGCGTCTTTTACTTCATCTATCGTTCGCAAGAACAAATGAAACATTCCTTCTCCTGTAAGTTCCATTCCGTTGCTTTTATAAACGGTATTACCTTCTTGTGGCTTCCATCCATTTTTTTGTGATACAGAAAGAAACTTACTCTACAGTTTCTTAAGTTGGTAAATTTTCTGAACGTTCTTTATTTCCTCCACATTTAGCATTTGTAGGGGCTGATTTCCATGTAACCTGGATTGTGGATTCTAACTCAGTGTATTTGCAAAGAATTTTGCTAAAGAATTATAGGAATCCCCACCCCATGACTAATGTTTGCAGTTTGACTGTCATTTCAGAATTAATAACAAACTGTGCCTATGGCTGTTACTTACTCAGTACAGAGATGGGGTTGTTAATTTACTAAAGACGATTATTATTGTCTTGTTCTTTATTTTCCCTTGGGTTCCAGGTAGAGGAAACTCCATTCCTTCTGGATCCTGAGAAATGAGCTTTCCCCCTTCTGTATATTTAATTCTCGGAGTCCTAGAACTTGAAGGGTTTCAGTATGTGTATTAACATCACTCCAAGGCCTGTCATATCCCTTCCTGAATGAGTCTTAAGTACAAGCTTAACTGCAGAATGGAAACTCCAGAAAAACACATGCTAAATGGATGTGCTTTACACTCTGGGGATTGGTTGACTCTTCCTTTCTGTCACTATGGCAGATCTCACCCTTTTAGGAACGTGCAGACATTTCAAACTATTATATTTTTGTTTTCAGCAGGAAAATAACCACATGTGCTAGTTTGCTGTCTTCTTTTTGTATTCCGATGGAATCATCTTATTTGACTTAACTGTGGTATAGACTAATTGGCTTACCACATTGGACTGCACTATAACAATTTGGAAGGACTCCATAAGACAGCAAAACACAACAACTTGAAGAAATTATTCATGAATCACTTTCAAATTATATAAAATTGAAAATGTATGAAAGGTTTTTATCACAATATTAGTCTTGCAATTAGAGTGGTAGAAAAACTGTATTATTTTAATTCATTTGATTTATATTAATTTATTGCATAAGACAAAAATATAGTCACATATTATTTCAATGTCAGATTTTCTATTTGTTTTCAAGTACATAATAAACTACACAGTTTATGATTTACTATAAACTCTCATTTTAAAAAATTAAATGTTTCTATTATTTTGAGATTGTCATACATAAATGCAATATATCATTATCATATCTACACTTTTCATTCCAAATCCTCATGAATCTTCTCATAACTCATATCTTTTTCTTCTATGATTATTATCACTTTACACACACACACACACACACACTCACAAACACGGGGAAACAGAGGAAAAGTGAGACAGATACAGTGAGACAGTGACAGACAGAGGAAGAGAGAAAAACAGAGAAAGAGAGGCAGAGAGGGAAAGAGGTGTGTGTGGGGGAATCCTATTGAACCTGGGTAATGTTGCCAACATGTAATATAGGGCTGGCTACTTGGGTATGATCAACTTGTAAGAAGTCTCACCTCTGAAGAGAATTCCTCCCTCTCCCAGCAGCTACTGATGGCCTATGGGTCTTCAACTGGGGATGGGGCCTTGTGATTCTTTCCTTCCTTGTCCATGCTAGATGTTGACTGGGATGGTCTTCTGCAACTGCACTGCCCAAAATGTAGAGCACAGTATCCCTGTCATGTCTAAAAGACACTATTTTGCAGCAGTCCCCCCAGTTCTCTGGCTTTCCCAGTTTCTGCCCCGTCTTCTGTGATTTTCCCTGATCTTTGGGAGTAAGGGTATTAGTATAGAGGTCCCAGTTAGCCATGGGCACTCCATAGTAATTATGGTTGGCAGTTTGACCACTTTTCTATAAGTCTCAATCTGTTAGAAAAAAAAGCTCCTATGATGAGGATTGAGAGCTGCACTTACCTATGGATACCAGGATAACCATTTACAATGCATTGGGATACTACACCAATGTAACAGAATGAAAGTAGTTAGTTCTCCTTTAAGGTCCATGACTCCTCCAGCCACAGGTCTTGGCTAGCTCTACAGCACAGGAATGAATTCCTGGGTGTTGAATAGGCCAATTGAATACCTACTGAATAACCCCCAAAACATTACTGCTGCTATGGTACCATTGGGTATACCTCTCCAAGCTGGTCATTAATGCGGTCTGTCGGATGTACTGCTGAGCAGAACTGTGGATAATTTTTCTCCTCTAACATCTTGCATAGCATCTTCTGACACTGAGGCAGACATCATGGAGGTAGATTCCAGGTAAGTACCAGCTTGGTTTTTTTCAAATCTTGTGACTGAAGCATGTATTGTCTTTAGCAATAAGGTCTTACCTTCAAATTCTGAAAGGCCATGGCAATAGCCTGCACTGTTTAGTAGGGGGTGTCTTGAACTTCCTAAGAAGCAATTTGAAGGGATGTACCATTACCTAGTACAGGGCATTTTGATTGCTAGTTTAAGGCTTCTGTGGGAGAATTATCCCCTATAGTGGGGTCACTTAATAAAAGAAAGCTTATAAAATAGTTTGTTTCCCTGTGGAATTTTCAAAATGTTACCTAATCCCCAACACACACACACACACACACACACACACACGCACCACATACACACACTCCTTCATTACCCTTCTATCCCTCCCCTAATTTACTTTTTTTCTTAAAAAAAAAGAAATAAAACAACGGTAGGTGATATCACATGTAAGCAGATGGAAATCAAACTTGTTTTTTTTTTTTTTTTTAGCTATTTTAAACGTAATGATATTTCAAACTAGTCACATGTTTTTCTTCAATATGATCCAGAAGGGTGTAAACTCAAAATTCTTAAGGAGGAGAAATACTTTTTGTGGAATAGTAACTGTTTATGTGTCTTAAGACAGACAAAGAGATTTAAGAGTTACTTCTAAATTGGCTCTTAACTATTTTAAACGGCTGTGATTTGGAAGTGACCCCACTGTTAAGTCGTTTTGAAGGCCACTCTCACCGCCTATATCGTTTACATTGCCTTAGTCTGTACTGTATTTTTTAAGAAAAGGAGTGTATTTGTTTCCAAATTCCTGAATCGGACACTGTATACAAAACCATGGCTGTCATATGAAATGATGTAAATATGTACTTGTGGTACATATTTACCACATAGGTGGTAGGTTTCATTGATCTGTACACAAACATCAACCCAGTTATCTTATGGTATTTGTCTGACAAATGATTAAATGGAGTTAACTGTACCCCGTATGCCTGGAGATAGAAACAGAACAAAGCTAACTGTTCTATAAGCCCCATCTCCCTGACCTCATTAACGTTCTCAACCTCAACGTATGCTCAGTTGTGACTTCTTGCAGACATTCCGGTGAACTAAGAAATTTTGTATAAATTTGATCATTCTTAGCATGCCAGCAAGAGCAAGAAGGCTCAAAATTACATGGATTCTCCACAAGTAGCTGTTTGTATTAATAAGACAGCTGGACAAGTGCAGGTCATGTATCAGCACTGTCGCTACCCTTCAGCTTCCAGGGTATTGCACTGGTTAATGTGAACTGCTTACCAGGATCCCACGTTTACTCTCAGAAAGGCCCTTTCATGATGTGTTTCAATAGCCAGGTAAGATTTACAAAAAGGTTGACAACAAGTTAAATGCAGAAAAATTAGCAATTTTATTTATGGAAGTTCATCATTACTAACAAACATTAGTACCGGAAGTTGCAAAATGCGACACTCACTACTTATGTTCTTATATTTTCATATGTTCTTGGAACTCCAATAAGCAATGGGATAATTCCTCCCACATAAATAAAGTATAAATTCATGAGGTAAGCAGAGACTTGATCCATCCAATGCTTCCAATGATTTCTATCCTGATCGCAGGATGATTCTTATCCAATAATTTTCAAAGCCGAATTCACATACCTTAAAGCAACCTCAATGTCTGTTCACACAAACAAGAACAAATACAAACAAAGCTTATGACAAAAGTTAAGAAAACAGAATTATACAAAAATCTCTAGCACAGAAACATACACACATCCCTCCTCTAAAGAATAAACACACATGATTTCTCTTGGGAAGCCTTGAACAGTAACAGCAAAAAAGGAAGAAAATTATTAAAATGGAAAAACTCTGGGACAATTACAGGCAAGTATTTGATGCTACTAAGAACTAGAGTGTGGCCCTCTCCTTCACAGCTTGCGGAGAAAAGCAGGTTAAACTTCAAAAGACTTGAATATAGTATTACTAGATTTTTTCCAAATATAATATATATATTATATATGTATTTATATCCTAAATTTAAAATATTTAAAAATCATATAGATATGCATGTTTACAAAAATATCATTGCCAAGCACGGTGATACAAGCCTGTACTATTAGAACTTGGGAAGCTGAAGTAGAAGATGCTGGGTTCAAGGCCAGCCTGGGCTATAGAGTAAGATACTGTTATAACACAAGAGAAAGAAAGTGAGAGAGGGGACAGAGTGGGGCTGTAGTTGCTTAGCTATTGTTTAAAGCTTTCAGTTCCTTAGATTTTTAAAGGAGAGAAACAAGTGCCAAGCTTCCTTACTGTCCCTTTACAGTGCACTGTTGGTTTTATTTAATGCACGTATTTAATTTAATTTAATTTAATTGTGTGGTCTTGAAGTCATTTCACTGACTTCAAGGGTGATCTTGATCTACGTTCCATTCTAAAAATTGATACATGATATATAAAGATGCAGGGTAAATATTAGATATTAAAAAGTAATTTTAGATGCCACTTTTTTGTATATATAAAGGACTTAAGAGGAACAAGGATTCTTCTTAAAAAGTAGATTAACTGGAAATTGAAAAGGGATCTTAGGTGTGAAATTGGTCAAGCTCAAAAACCTTCTTTGCTGTGTAACAGAGACACCTGCTGGTCACTAAATAGTTCATGCCTTAGAATCCCAAATACATTTGATCTTTTGCTCTTAATGAAACACTCCCACACGAAGTCCTTAATCTCCTAGAAACTGAAACATAAATATGATGAACAAGCTCCATAAAACAGACAATAATTAAATTAATTTCATGTATATTCATTCATATTAAATCTTGAACAGGAAGTGAACCGTGCCAGCTAAGCAACTACACCTATCCCACTTTCCTGGACCTGGTTTGTACGACACAAGTCTAGAGAACACACAAGAGACACGTGAGCATATCACGTGCTGGTCCTTCAAGAAGCAGTGGGCATTTTTGTTCCTGAAGGCGGACAGTAACACGACGGTCAATAAAAGAGGAAACGTTGTACAGCACACATTCCCATGTCACTTGTTTAGGATTGTGATATTTGAAAAGTAACATAAACTGTGATTATATAAAGGCACTGGAGTTTATCTTATATTCCTTTAAGGGGATTAAACAAACTGACTTGTTTTCTCACAATACTAGAAGATTGATCCGATGTGTCCATAGAAACGAAATCAATTCTTGAAAGGTGTCAGATACGAGGATTGATCAGATGTTATGAAGGGTACACAGGGACTCCTCCCCTAGCAGAATGTTGACTCATTAATAATGCATCCCTGTTCCTTAAATAATACAAATTGAAAAAACCACCATGGTTAAATACACTTTTGGATAATGAAATATTCTTTATATTTTAGAACCCTGATATTTAATGTTTTGTGGCACAAGATCTGATTGACACTTTAGAAGCCAAGGTTTACAATTACAATCTAAGACAACACATAGCACTAGTAAGTTAGATAATATACACACTAGATTCATAGAGTAGGCATGTGAAGTTGCTTACTGTAATCAACTAACTCATCAATTAAAAAGTAGTTATTCATAAACACTGTCTTCAATACTGCACTTAGCAGCATTCAGACACAGAATTTATAAGAAAGTCTCTTTTCAAAGGGCCCAGATTTTAATTGGATATGTCACTTATTTCACATAAATAATAATGTGTAATAAAAGTCAGAATTTAATTATCAGCTAAATTAAGTGATGATTAACCAAAGTCATGAAGACGTTTGAACATGTGAGCTGTGTTACTCAGGGCAATGTTCCCAGTGGAAATGAGCACTGAGGGGCTGGGCCTGGTGAGCTAGATTTGTGTAGGAAAACATCTAGAGAACTGTTTCATGGGAGTCCCAGAACCTCATCTTCACTGTGTAACTAAAGAGAAGTTACAGAAAAGGGGCTGTTGTTGTACAAAAAAATGCAGGCAAGGAGTTCATAGTCTTTAAGCAGAGAGCAGATTGAGGGTTTTAGCAAGAAATGTTTGACTGGAAAAGAGTGGGCCAATTGAAAGAATTTTTGAAAGCCTGGCAATAAAATTTAGATTTGATGCATTAAGGTATAAAATGAGTTTTGATAAATTCAAAGAGAGTGACTTAATAAATTCAGTCTTTAAGAGAGATTAGTTTGGCAGCAACATACACCCATAAGTGGTCTAATATGGATTGGTTCCACTTGAGTTACTTTGCTAACAATATTTGGACTCAAAATTCATCTACAAAGAAAGCATTTCATATATCTTTATATATTTTACAGGATGGTTAAATTATTTATTTGGTGTCTATACTAATAATACATGAGGAAGACAATGGAGTAACAAGTTTAACTAGAGTTTTAAAAAAAGTTTCCAAACTTATGCTCTTCTGTCCTGATTTTTCTATCTTATGATAAAATAAAACATAAGAAAAGATTACCTTTTACTCATCTATTGCATTTATTAAAGGTAGGGATATTGTTCTGAACTACATATGTGTATGTGTGTTACTGTTATATTTCTCAAGCATTAAACATATACCCTTCTACTTCATTCTTATAATACACCTGCCAGAGAGTTAGTATGATCTCTATTTCTGTAGCTCAAGACTCTGAACCTCACAAGGAGTGAAAGGTCCCTTACATTGTATATTAGGATATGAAGCCAAGTCTTTCTGGTCAAAAAGCTTGTGGTCTCCTGCATGATCTCCTTCAGATAATGATTCTTGCCCCTCCTTCATTTTCACAATGCCACATGTCAAACTCAAAAGTTACACTGTGCTACATCAATATTATAGCATGCCAAACTGTGGGTGGACTTCTCCAGCACTGATCATGGAAAGCATGCATACTGATAGCCAAGTTTGGCTAAGGAATCAAATGGCATAGTTCCAATTCTCAATTACAGAATGCATTCTGTGCATTCTAGAGACACAATGGGTCCTGGCATTGAATACTAGATAAGAACATCGAAACCATATGATACCCTTTTAGGTTTGCTTCAGTTACTTCTCCACTTTAAAGGTATCACTCACATAACTCTACATTCAGGCTTAATTTTATAGTTCTTCATATAAACCATTGACATCATTTTTCAAGGCTGATTTCATCTTGCATGATTTTCACTATTATTGATGAGAATATTCCTATTTGGATATCAAGCCATCTCTGATGTATAGTTTCTAAATAACTCAGAATGAAGTCAGGGCTTCTAGCTATCCCTCTGTACAATACTATATGATTTCTACAATAATAAGCAATACAGAGAAATGAAGTTGGTTGACTTTAATTGCAGAACATAAAGCCTCTCCCCCTACCTACAGACCCTAACCCATAATAAGAACTGACATTTCACAGACCATCAGTTAATTTCACTACTCTACATCTGACTGACTTTTAAGGCTGTACCACAAGACAACTAGAGAATTTAAACTTGTAAAAAAAAAATACATGTCAGATTGAATAAAGGCTCTTATTGAGAAAATAATAGCATGCGTAAAGCCTGGCCACATTGGATGCTAAGCTCTTGGGAGGTTGACGAAAGTCTCCAAGGAACTAAAAAGTGAATCTTCTGAAACACAAAGAAGGATACCAAAAGGAATTCACAGAAGCAGAGATGTCCCAAAGCCACTGTCAATCTCAACACATCAGGTCTCAGATCAATGAAGATGACCAGGAGCAATGATGATGGTAAGACTCCCAGACTGGGTGGGGACCTCAGGAAGCAATATGTGGCCTCACGTTTGTTGTCCTAATCAAGTTGGATCATCTCACACATTCGTTTTCAATAAAAAACAAAACAATAAAATCAGACAACAAACTTCTGAGGAAAAATAAAACAAATATATTTATTTGTCCAGAGAAACAGAACAATTTAGTACTAAGCTGTAATAAGAATATCGGATCATTTGTGCAGTAAAACAGAATAGAGTGAGAAACATCCCTAACAGTCAGGAAAATTCAAATACATATCATAGAGACACACCATTCTGTTTTCAACAGACAAAAAAAGATACTGGCGAATATGATGATATTGAGGCTTCTCTCTGATGACTCTAGGATGTGTCAAGTTGACAGTTAAAGCTGCCGATGTCAATTTGACACAAAAACATATCACTTTAAACCATACACTTTCATTCTTTTTCAAGCCTCATGTTAATATAACAGTAGAAAATAAAGAACTTTAAAAGTGTCACAGTCTTTAAAAAGTTCCAAGGAGTGTTCACTGTCTTTTTAAAGGTCCAAAGTTTCTTAACCTTGGATTCCTATAAAATAAAACATAAGTTAAATACTTCCTATACCATAGAAGAACCAAGGCATAGAAAAAAGTCAGATCCACGCAAACTAAAACCTAACAGTGTAAATCCCTGCCTGATAAGCCCAATATTCAACATCTGGTATCCATTCACTGGGAAGTCTTCTGGCCATCTGCAGCACACACAACTTGTCTAATGGGCTTAGGCCCATTCCACTCTATACCTCGAAATAGCCCACAATCCTGGCATCTGCAATATCCTGTAGTCAGCACAGCAGCTGAAGTGGCATCTTTACTACTGGCCTCTCCACAGGCAATATGATTCTGCCATATGGTGCCATGCCTCAGTACTCTCTATCATCATGTCATGCTTTCAAAACCAGCATCACCGATGTGCCATCACATAGTCTTTACCAAGTTCTGTTGTCAGCCTGAAATGCAACCTACCAACTCCCTAAATAAAATAAAACATAACCCAACCAAACAAAAACAAACCAACCAATTGTATACTGATTTTGGGAAAAATACTACTTTGCTAATGATGTACAATAAGTTTCACTTCAGTCACTTCAGTGATGCTAGTTTTTTAGTAACTGTAGCTTATTCTTTAGTCCAAGCTGATTGGCACAGTCAAACTCTTAGCTGAAATGTCATACAAATGACCCCTGTCCCAGTTCTGATAAAAAACCTTTCCTTGCTCCTGAAACCTTACAAGCCAAGTTCAATGGGTCCCATTTCTCTTGGCATTCTTATCTTCCAAGTTCCTAAGGAATGTCTAGTAAGCTTGCAGCACTCAATGATTTCCCCATCACAAAGTTCCAAAACCTCTCACATCCTTTTAATAAGAGTTCAAAAGTACTGTGGTAGTTTGAAGGAAAAATGACATATACACACCCTGTCCAGACACACACAGAGTTCATGAATTTCAAAGTTTGATCCCTGGTTGGAAGCACTGCTTAGAGGCCACAGGAAGTGGAGCATGGATGGCAGAAGTACATTATTGGGGTGGATATTGAGACATCCTTGTCTTGCCCTACTTTCAGTTTCCAGTCTCTGCTTCTTTACAATTGAAGACTTGCTGCTTCGGCTTCCTGCTCTGAAAGTTTGCCTGTGGCTTGTTGCTGTGCCTCTCCACCATTCTGTACTCTCCAAGTGCAGCATTAAGCCCAAACCAACTTTTCCTCTATAAGTTGCCTTGTCATGGCGTTTTATCACAGCAATAGAAAACTAACTAACACAACAAAGCTATGCAGGCAGATCCACAGCCATAATACCCCATTCTTGGGACCAAGTTTTGTTCTAGCCAAATTCCAATGATGAATACAACCATGAGCAAAAGCAACTTAGAGGACACAGGAAGGATGTGACTTGTACTCAAGATCATACTCCATTATGGAGGGAAGTCAGGGCAGAAACTTGGGCAGAACATAGAAGCGAAGAACCATGGAGGAACGGTTCTTGTTGGCTCCCTCACAGGCCCACACTCAGCCAGTTTTCTTAAATAGCTCAGGAAAACTTACCCATGGAATGGTGCCAACATAAGCAGAGTGGGCCAGGCTCTCCTGAATTAAGTAACCAATAAGACGACCTCCACAAACTTGCCCAGGTTAATATTATAACACAGGCAATTCCTCAATGGGCGTTCTTCCTTTAAATGGATCTATGCTGTGTCAGGTTGGTAGTTAAAACTATGGAGATATATATCTCCCTATATGTATAAAGTATATGTAAGATTAATATAAAACAAAATGATAGTAAAAGTGCTGGCTCTCCCAGCCTGGGACATAGAACCAGGATGTTCACAGTGAGTTTTCAGCTAGTTCAATAGTAAGCACAATGGTTTTCAGGCCAGCTTGGACTACAGAGTCAAGGCACTGTCTCTACAAAAATAACAGCAGCAACAACAACAAAAGATATAGAACAAAATAACTAAAACAAATGTAAGCACTGAGCCAAGAGAAAACAAAACTGAGTTTATGGATAAAAAGCCAGTAATTCAGCAAGAAGGCAGTGAGCAGAGCAGAAGGCATACCCATCTTCTGAAGCATCTCTGCAAGAAAATTATCCTCTGAAACTGCAAAGGGCAGAAACATGAGCAGACGCAGAAGGAAGCCGCATGGTGATCAGCATAATTTAGGAGAGGAGCGTGCCCTTATACTCTTGAGTTTACAACAGAACAGCTTGTCTGTCATATGTGCTAAAGCTACAACTGAGGAAGACTCTGTCTTTGACAACAATGAGTCTCCCAGCCAGCAATGCAATGGAATAGTGCCCCTCCTCACTCTGCTCCATCAGAGTACACAGCAAGAAAATAAAAAATGTGCGTATGCTTTCACAGTTGCTTTTCTGTCATTATTTTCTCATGGGAGAGCAGAATCTAATTCTTAGTACTTACTTAGAGGTGACAGTTATTTTGATCAATTATATAGCAGACTAGATGGATAGATAAATATATAGATATAGGTATAGGTATTGGTATTGGTATAGATATAGATATATATATGAGATAGATAGATGATAGATAGATAGATAGATAGATAGATAGATAGATAGATAGATAGATAGATGGCCATATTGTGTGCCTGGTTACCAGGGCTGCCTTCTGCTCTGCACTTGGCAAAGTGGAGATTATTGCCATCAACAACCCCTTCATTGACTTCAACTACATGGTCTACATGTTCTAGTATGACTCCACCTATGGCAAATTCAATGGCACAGTCAAGGCTGAGAATGGGAAGTCTGTCATCAATGGGAAGCCCATCACCATCCTCCAGGGGCAAAATCCTGCTAACATCAAATTTGGTGATTCTGGTACTGAGTATGTCGTGGAGTCTACTGGCATCTTCACCACCATAGAGAAGGCTGGAGCCCACTTGAAAGGTGGGGCCAAAAGGGTCACCATTTCTACTCCGTCTGCCAATGCCCCCATGTTTGTGATGGGTGTGAACCATGAGAAATATGACTACTCACTCAAGATTGTCAGCAATGCATCCTGCACCACCAACTGCTTAGCCCCCATGGCCAAGGTCACCCATGACAACTTTGGCATTTTAGAAGGGCTCATGATCAAGGGCCATGCCATCACTGTCACTCAGAAGACTATGGATGGCTCCTCTGAAAATATGTGGTGTGATGGCCATGGGGCTGCCCAGAACATCATCCCTTCATCTGCTGGTGCCACCAAGGCTGTGGGCAAGGTCATCCCAAAGATGAATTGGAAGCTCACTGGCATGGCCTTTTGACCCACAATGTATTCGCTGTGGATCTGACATGCCACCTGGAGTAACCTGCCAAATATTATGACATCAAGAAGGTGGTGAAGCAGGCATCTGAGAACCCACTAAAGCATATCCTCGGCTACACTTAGGACCAGGTTATCTCCTGTGGCTTCAACAGCAACTCCTCCACCTTTGATGCTGGGGCTACCATTGCTCTCAATTGCTCTCAATGACAACTTTGTAAAGCTCATTTCCTGGTATTACAATGAATACTGCTACTGCAACAGGTAGTGGCCCTTATGGCCTACATGGCCTCCAAGGAAGAAACCCTGTACCTTCTACCCCAGCATGGTCACTGAGAACAAGAGAGAGACCTTCGGTTGCTAAGGAGTCCATGTCCCAACTCGGCCACCAACACTGTTATGTTCCATCCAGAATTTCCATCCAGACCCCCAAAATAACCGGAGAGGCCTAGGGAGCCCACCCTACTCTCTTGAATACCATCAATAAAGTTCGCTGTACCCCTCAAAAAGACTTATTCCCAGTACCCTAAGTGTTAGAGAACCTTAATGAATGTAACAAATTATGTAACATCTATTGAAGAAAACTACTTAGAAATTCTCATTAAAACAGAAACATACCGTTTCCCTAGATGAACATTCCACTACTGTCATACTGTGCATTCCCCTCTTATCAAGCCATAGACATAAATGGTTTTGTCTAAATTTTAAAGGAATTACAATAATTTTAGAAGGAAAGGAAATAACGTGATTTGCAAATTGTGTAAAAAAATCGATGAAAGCAGAAAAATATTAAAAGAAAAACTAAGTAGTTTTGTCCATCCAGATATAAGTGTCTATGATAAAGTCCCGAGGATACAGCAGTATGTTACTGACCCACAATAATCAGACGAAACAACTATCAAGAAAAGATCTATATGCCTTAGTGTGTGTTTTTGCCTGTTAGGTTCCTTACTATACTGGGAACTGAACCTAGAGGATCCTACATGTGAGGGAGGCATCTTACCAGGGTGTTACATTCCTCTTTCATTGTTATTCTGTGACTGGATCCTACTAAATTGTGTTGGATGACTTTGAACTCACTCTGTGTAGCCAACTTGGTCTCAAATTCCTAATCTTACCACTTTGATTTGTGAGTAGATAAAATTACAAGCCTGTACCATCAGGACAGGGCGGAATTATACATACATTATATATATATACATATATATATATGTATATGTGTGTGTGTGTGTGTGTGTGTGTGTGTGTGTGTGTCATATACAGCATTAAAACAGAGACAAGTAACATTATACAGCTGGACATACTGTATTTATGTATTTAGGAACACACACACATACACACACACACACACACGTATGTATTTAACAACAATTAATGAAAAACGTCCATGAATTTGAAAGATAATAAGGAGGTGGCTGTGGGAGAGTTTGGAAGGAACCAAGGGAAAGGGCAAATGATGTAATTATATTATAATCTCAAAAGATAATTAAAAAACCAATCAGTGAGAGTTTGGTTGTGGATGTTCACACCTGTAATAGTTGCTCTACTAGGCTGATCATAGGAGTGACTAGGTGAGTAGCATTGTTTTAAAAACAAAACAAAAAATAGACAAAACAAAAGACCAAACAAAAAAGCAAAAAGAAAACAAGCAAAAATTATTAAAGAAATCAAAACCAAAATAAGCTATTAGACTAATAAGAAAGGAAGATTAATCAATAAATACTAATAAACTAGTTAAACATTGAAGAAGAAAAATAAGCATTGAATTATAATATTCTATTAAATCTGTTATTTGAATATGATAAATAATAAACATGCAAAAAATTATTATAAACTACAGGAAAATATGTATTATATATGCTCTAAGCACATTTCTGCTGATAAAATATGTAGGTATGCTATATCTATCTGTGCTAGAGAAAAATCAAGAGAATACAAGACAAAAGGAAGCTGGTTAGTTTCAGAGTTTTCTTTATTGTGCAGCCTAAACTTTCTACAATAGGCAATATAAAAAAAATGTTTTCAGATGTCCTAAAATTTAGAAAAAAATCCACATCAATAAAAGAATAAATTAGGACATCAGTCTATTTCATTAGGTCTTTGAGCTCATCATCTTCAAGAATAAAACAACACATTGCTAAGTCTTGAAATCCTTCAAGTAGACAGCACTGAAGTAAGCTTATACTGTCTGAAACGTTGCTGAAGGTAAGTTTTAGGAAAAGGACAGCTAATTATATATATATATATATACATATATATATATATATATATATATATATATGTATATATGTATATATAAATTGTATGTTATTACTGTAGATTACTTTCATTGAAATGAGCCCACTAACAATTACATTTCTCTTTTCTATTACCATAAAAAAAAAACTCAAAAAGAATAAAACATTTTCTTTAACAAATGTAGTAGGGCCACATGGTTGTAGCTGTAAATACATTTTGATTCTGAGTATTATTCCTGGAGCTTGGGGCCAGGAGGAAAAATAGTCTGATATACAACAAAAGTACCTACAACTCTATGATTTAAAATAAGAGTAGCATCATTGCAGAACTATGATCCAGGAAAGCATATACCAAATTTCTGACCTACATAATTGTACAATAGTAAAATTAGTTTTAAGACACTTTGTTAAGGCAATAGCAAACAATGAAAATAACCTGTGTATGGCATGCTATATTCTTTTCGGAGAGTAAGGCTTTTCTACTCTGAGATGATGGTGTTTATGGTTGCACATTAAATGAAAACTGCAAAAGGAAAGGGTATATACTAACTACCTACTCATTGCTGTGATTAAAATGGTCAACTGAAAGGGAGTATCTTAGCTACTTTTCTATTGCTTTGATGAAACCCTAACTAAGGCAACTTATAAAAGAAAGTGTTTACTTTCGCTTACTGTTTCAGAGGCTTAGAATCCAAGACAGTCCAGTAAAGTATGGTGTCAGAGTAACTGACGGCTTACATCGTTAACCTCAAACCACCTCAGCAACTCAAGAAAACCTTTACATTGGCTTGCTTATAGTTCCGGAAAGCTAGATATTCGTATTGGCAGGAGAGACATGGCAACAGGCCACCAGTGCAGGAAGCTAAAAACCCATACCAAGTGCAGTCAAGCTACAAACCCTGAAAGCCTGCTTCCCAGCGATGGACTTCCTCCAAAAAGTCTCCACATCCTAAAACTGCTCTAACTTCCCCCAAATAGCAGCAACAGTACCAAGTGTCTTAACTACATGAGCCAGTAGGAGACATTTCTCTTTCAAATGACAAAAGCACTGTGGGCAGTGGGAATTGCAATGAGCAGTATCACTAATCCTCTTGATACTGGTCCCATGGCTGGTGAATCCAATACCTGTCTGCTTCTATACTATAGGCAAGTGGGCTACCTTTAGCTTGATTACTAACACCTGGCTATTTCCTATCTTCTCATCAATTTATACTTTGACTCTCACATTTCAAAAACAAACAAACAAACAAAAATACCAAAACACTCTCAAATACTGGAACTTCTCTTCAAGGTAAATCTATATAGGCTTTCTCCAATCTTTTTACTTCCCAGTTGTCATACTATTCTTATGGCTCACAGAATGCTAAATTAAATTTCTGAATTTACCTTTTCTCTCTTCTTTATTGTTGACAGTGGCCACCATTGTGCTAAACACACAGTAACTGTTCAATAATATTTATTCAAATTATCATTACCCATAAGAAATCATCAACTGGATGTTTGAATTATGCTTTCTTCAGTCTTCGTAAAAATTTTGGCAATTAATAGTCATATATTCACATGCTTTTCATATTTCACATAACAAGGCATTTAAAAACACAAAAGTGTATTATAATGGGCCTCTATTAGCCATAATTCAGATTTAAAATCATTATATACATATGTGTGATAATCTATCTGTAGATAGGTAGATAGATGACAGATAGATATAGACCAATATATCATAGATAAAGTACATAGATAGCTAGAAAGATCATAGATACAAGATTTTACACAAGTACAAAGCCAGTAGAGGTTTATTCCCAAAATGAGCAGACCTGTTGTCAGTTGGGACTACTTGATTTGCGTCACAGACAGAGAAGCTGATTAAAGTTTCTAGAACCTTAAGTGTTCCTGAACTTTCCCAATAGTAATAGTAAAGTCACGTTCAGAAAGAGTCCTTAAGTCATATCAAATGTTAAAACAGTGAAGAAAAAAAAATCAGGTGTTATATACTAAAAAGCACAAATATCCTCAATAACTGTGGTTAATCTTTTCGACTTGCTGGGATTCAGAATCATCATGGAAGTAAACTTCCGGGCATGTATATGAGGGAGTTTCTGACCTGATTAATTGAGATGAAAAGACCTCGCCTAACTATGGGTGCTACTATTCCACCCAGCAGGCTAAACTAAAAAAGAGAGAAATGCCTGCATTTCTTCTCTCTGCTTCCTGACTGGATGCATTGGGAACAGCTGGCCAAGGGTCTTGCCTCCGTGACTTTCTTGCTATGACGAACTGTACCATCGAACTTCGAGCCAAAATAAATTTTGTCTTCCTCAAATTGCTTCACTAAGTACTTCATAGCAGCAAGAAGAAAGTAATAGGATCGATCATCAACACATGTGAAATGAGCTGTCCAGGAAGACAATTCTGGGCATTTATGACATAATTAACACGAGAAGTAGAGTGTATTGTTTCATATTGTTTGTAACAGCATATTTGAATGTTAGTATTAGATTGAAATATATCTTGAATAAACCGTGCCGTCTTGGATAGACCTCATTCCTAAAGAGCCCGTGAAATAATTTTAACAGCACCGGGCTGGCGATGCTTTTAAGGATTGGAGAGATGTTTACAATGCAAAGAGCAGGCACACCAGACCAATCTCCTGTAGGACTGCCCCACTGCGGAATGCAAAGGGGACTTTGGAGGGCTTAGGAGAAGTCTATCGAGAATCTTGATTTCGACCAAAGGCATAAGCCTTAAAAAGGAGGGTGAACAATGAAAGAAACAAAAAAAAAGAATAAAAATAAAAAAGGAAGTTTGAATCCCGCGCCAGCCTCGCAATGCAACCCACCTCAGATTCTTAATTGGTTTTATCCTCCTTATGCCTTCCAAGCTCTGGACAGTCCAGAACTGCATCTCCCACAATACAACGCGGTGAGGCGGGGCTACAGGGACTGTTTTTACGGCATGTAGGCTCGCGGCTTTTCGAATTTAATGAATGACAAACTCTGGGCTTTCCCAGAGGCTGTTCCCACAGCAAAGCCTGGTTTGCTGGTTCTTCTTCCGTGGGGAGGCCGAGTCTTTCCTCACTGGCTTGAGTGGAATCCGCCCCGCGGCCTCATGGTAGATGGAGTCTTTGCTGTGGTGGGAGTCGTAGTTCCTCCTACTACCTCGGAGCCGACGGACTATATTTCCCAGGAGGCTGCGGGCCAGCCGGCGGCTAGGGGGTGGCGCCTCCCGTCGGTACAGTCATCCTTCTGCCTGTTCGGCGGGACTGATGGCCGGAGAGATGACGATCTTAGGTCAGTATCTCAGGGGGTCCCTGCTGCTATGGCAGTCGATGAGGCGGTTTGAAGTGGTCTGGGTGTGCAGGGGTTGGTTGTGTCACTCTCTGAATCACAGGTCACACAGCCGAAGGGAACCTGAAAAGGGGGCTAAGGCTGTTGGGAGCTGGTGGGGGCGGGGCGCCTGGAGCCGGGGTCTGGCTGCTGGAGGCTTCTTGGGGGTTCTGCCATCAGCCACAGGTCTGAAGGATGAGGGCCTAGGAATGCAGAAGATCTCGGTCTTGAATTGGTAGCTGAAATCAGTTCTCTGTGCTAGAACCCACTGTGAATAAATAAGAGGATCTCGAGATGAAGACTCTTGGCTTCACTTGGGATGCCGAATTGGGAGGGATTCTGGTCCCTGTTCATTTGTAGCTGGATTCTCTTTCGAACATGCCTTTTGGGAATCACATTCCCTTGCCAAAACGTGATAGACGCTTTTGAGATTTGTCTGTATGTTGGAAAAGACAAGTGGATAGGTAGGTTCTTGATCTGCTATGATACATCAGGGATTGATTTGAAGGAGCTAACAATTGCCAACAGCACTGCAGACTGAAATTCTGGGTTTTAGCATGGATGAGTGGGAACAGGTGTATAACACAGAGTAGTGAAACCAAGTAAGATATTAATTCTAAACTCAAAGTGATATCCTTATTCGTGTTTGTGTACAATATGCATGATGTTTATATATGATCTTTTCCCTATGATATTTGCTGAGCCTCTGCTCTTGATGGGCCATACAATGGTGAATAGAACTTGCCTTCGGGAAGCTTACATATTGTTGCTATCAGGGTTAGCACTGGTATATTTCTTCCCTAACTACTACCTCTTTGAGAGGTATATCCTTAATCTTGCTTAAATATGTGAAAACTCTTATGGGGACTCTGCTATGAGGTAACAGTAACACCTAAGCAGTTTTCAGATCAGCACATCCAACTTATGTATTTCATCCTTTTGAATGGGTAAAGATGATAATCAAAGAGTTGAGTCTTACGTGCCAAAGCTTTCGCTGTGAGAAAAAGCTTTTTTTTTGTGAGAATTTCATAATGGCATTTCATTTTAGTAATAATGGGTGAAACTGTTTATGAAGCTATCATTCTAAATAGCAATGAGATAAGAAAACTGGATTGTGTCAGTTTTGGCTTCACATTTATGATACTTTCATTCAACAACAGCATAATTGTTACTTAAATATCTACATTTTATTCCTTTATCCTCATGTAATGAATTATACAAACATACGGTTGTGAGGGCTTTTGGGTTTGGAGAATTTTTTTCTCCTTTATTTTTAATTGTAGCCAAATGGAATGTTAAACACTTGATGTCCAAAAGAAATAGTTATTAATTCTATAAAGTAAAATATTTTATGCTTTGTTTCAAAAGTGTTATTAAGGGGATGTTGCTATAGGTACAGTATATGGTAGTAGCATCATAAAAACATATCTTTTACTTTTTTCAGGTTCAGCTGTTTTGACTCTCCTGTTGGCTGGCTACTTGGCACAACAGTATTTACCACTGCCTACTCCAAAAGTGATTGGCATTGACCTGGGTACCACCTACTGTTCGGTTGGTGTATTTTTTCCTGGGACAGGAAAAGTAAAGGTGATTCCAGATGAAAACGGGCATATCAGCATCCCCAGCATGGTGTCCTTCACTGATGGCGATGTGTATGTGGGCTACGAAAGCTTAGAGCTGGCAGATTCAAACCCTCAAAACACAATATACGATGCTAAACGGTTCATAGGTAAGATCTTCACCCCTGAGGAGCTGGAGGCTGAAGTTGGCAGATACCCGTTTAAGGTATGAAATTAATCTAAAATCTGTGTCCATTTAATTTAACTGCACTATTTCCATTCATGCTTCGGCTTCACCATTGGAATCATTTCATTCCTGCTGGCTGTATATGTCAGGGAGTTATATTCTCTCAAGTAAGAAATTCCACAGCAGCCTGCAGGGTGAATCAGTTCAGTGGCTTCCTGGTGCTACCTGGTCAGGAAATGGCGCCTCACTGTGCACTCATTCCGCCGTCATCACAAAAGCCAGTTAGTTCTTTCAAGATATTTTAGGAAGGATGCTGAAGCCCCGTATACTGTGAATAGATATTCTCTATGTATCTGCATTTTTGTATGCATACAACATTTATACACTTACTTTCGTGTTTTCTGGCTTATTTGAAGTGCCTCAGTAGGTCACACACATCTAGTACATGCACCTCACTAGCTTTAATGGCTGAACTGCTATTTTCTTACATAATTAATCTATCTCAAAACAATCTCTTATGTTTTGCTAGTTTCACATTAATTTTTGAAGTTCAATATATATATATATATGTACATACACACATATATACATATATCTTTGTCAGAAATTGCCTGTGTTGTATAATTTTGAGTTGGATATATGTATGTGTGGGTTTTTTAAAATCATTTTATTTATTTATGTTCCAGCCATTGCACCCCCTCCAGATCTCCCCTCCCACAGTTCCTCAACCCATTCCCCCTCCCCCTTGCCTCCGAGAGGGTGCTCCCCTCCCCGCCGGGCATCCCCCTTCCCTGAGGCCTCAAGTCTCTTCAGGATTAGGCACATCTTCTCCCACTGACGACAGAGCAGGCAATCTTTTATTACATATGTGCCACTGGGGCCTCAGACTAGCTCATGTATGCTTCCTTGTTGCTGACTCAGTCTCTAGGAGCTCCCAGGGGTCCAGGTTAGTTGAGACTGCTGATCTTCCAGTGGGGTTGCCCGTCTCTTCTGCTTCTTCAGTCCTTCCTCTAATTCCTCCATAGGGGTCCCTGACTTCAGTCCAATGGTTGGGTGTAAGTATCTGCATCTGTCTCAGTCATCTGCTAGTAGGGCAGAGGAGAGCCGTTCTAGGCTCTTGTCTGTAAGCACATCATAGCATCAGTAATAGTGTCAGGCCTTGGTGGCCTCCATGAGATAATCCCAAATTGGGCCAGTCACTGGAGAGCCTTTCCTTCAGTCTCTCCTCCATTTTTGGCCCCGCATTTCTTTTAGACAGGAACAGTTTGGAACAGAAATTTTGACTGGATTAGTAACCCTGTTCCTCCACTTGTGGCCCTGTCTTTCTACTGGAGGGAACTCTTCAAGTTCCCTTTCCCCACTGTTGGGTATTTTGGCTGAGGTCACTCCCATTGAGTCCTGAGAGTCTCTTACCTCCCAAGTATCTGAGACTTTCTAGAGGGTTCCCCCACTCACTCTCACCCCCAAAGGCTGCATAATTCCATTCATTCTTTTGGTCCTCTTGGCTTCTCTCCCGTCTCCTCCCCACACACACCCCTGATCCTGTTCCCCTTTACCTGTCCCCTTCCCTCTCCTACCCAGTTCTCTCCCTCGCTCTGCCTCCCATGATTATTTTATTACCCTTCTAAGTGGGACTGAAGCATCCTCATTTGGGCCTTCCTGCTTGTTGAACTTTTTATGGTCTGTGGGTTATATCCTGAGTATTTTGTACTTTTTGACTAATGTCCACTTATCAGTGAGTAAATACCATTTATGTTCTTTTGGGTCTGGCTTACTTCACCCCGGATGATATTTTCTAGTTCCATCCATTTGCCTGCAAAGTTAATGATGTCTTCGTTTTTAATAGTTAAGTAGTATTCCATTGTGTAAATGTATGACATTTTCTGTTTCCATTCCTCAATTGAAGGACATCTGGGTTGTTTCCAGCTTCTGGTTATTATAAATAAGGCTGCTGTAAATAAAGTGGACTACATGTCCCTGTTATATGTTGGAGCATCTTTTGGGTATATGCCCAGGAGTGGTATAACTGGATCTTCAGGTAGAACTATTAACAATTTTTTAAAGATTGATTTCCAGAGTGATTGTACCAGCTTGCAAACCCACCAGCTATGGAGGAATGTTCCTCTTTCTCCACATCCTTGCCAGCATCTGCTGTCACTTGAGTGATATAAGCCATTCTGATTGATATAAGGTGGAATCTCAAGGTCACTCTGGTTTGTGTTTTTAAGGAATTTTATTTATATTCCCAGATCAGAACGGCTCCATGCTCTTAACATTTCCTTTTTGAAGTATCTGTATCTTCAGCAGGTAGTATGATTTTCTTTACTTATTGAGGTAAGTCTGGCTCCATAGCCCAGGCAGTCATTGAACCATAAAGCATCAGCCTCTTGACAAGTCAGCCTGTGCCATCTGGTCCAATTTATTTTATGTTCGACAGTCCACAAGTGAAAAATGCCATTTTGTATTAAAAGTCTTTCCTTTTCTTTCCAGGAGTTATATTTAGTGGTATTTTTTCATTCTTTTAAAAATTCTGTTGGTTGATTGATTGTTTAATTCAGGAACTAAATTTGTAGACTTCTCTGGCCTAGAACTCACAAAGACCTGATTGCCTCTGCATTTCTTCTTCTTTGTCCTGATTTGACATTTTTCTCTTTTCTTTAATGACTGTAGTACTTTCTATATGTGTTTTTGTTATTTTCTTTTTTTTTTTCACTTTATCATCTCTATGGTGTATAATTTGTTGTTTCTTTCAAAGTATTAGACATTCATGAAATCTCAATTATAGAAAAGTGGCTTTGATTCCTATAGTAATTAGTATGAACTTTGACCCTTTGCACTGGCTTGGTTTTTTGCTTTTTTTTTCTTTTGGTTTTCCATCTTAATGCTTTTATGCATTTATTTTTCAGTGGCTTTTTAAAAAACATTTTATCTTTGTTTTTGCTTATCCTATGTGGGACTTTTCTTCTAAGTTATGAAGTGGTCTACTGAGTCTACATGTATTACACTCCCTAGGTAGTTGTATCATCATGACTTATTGAATAAAGTGTTGCCTCCTTTATGATCTGATTTTCTGTAGTTTTCTTTCCGTGATTTTAGTTTCTGGTTCTCAATGACCATGAGTATAAAATGCAAACTCCCATAAATGACCAATATGTAGATTGCTTAGGAAGAGTGATGAAATCCTTCACTGTGCTTCCCAGTCTTCCCCAGCGTGTGGACCATCCTGTTGTTGTTCACTGTATTCTCTTGGCTTTACTCACTCAGCAGCCGTCCTGGGTATCAGGTGTTGCAGGCACTGTAGTGCTGTCATTAAGACGATACTACAAAGAAATGGCCCCAAAATGCAGTATTAGTGGTGATGACTACTTGTGTATGTTGATGAGAAGTTTTAAAGTACTTTGTATAAGTGAAAAGTTGTCCACTGAGAGTCTTGAAACATAGAGTTAATTCATTCTTTCAATGAGTATGTAATAAGAATATTCTAGGCTTCTGTTAAATTCTTGGATATTACTGAAATCTGTAAGATAGATTTATTTTATAACTTTTTAATTATCACATTCAGTGAATTCTAATATTGAAAAGGGTACTGAACAGATAGATGATAGTGAGGGTTTGTTTTTTTGTTTTTTGTTTTTTTAATTTTTTTAAAGGTTTTTGTTGAGTCGATCCAATATGTACATGTCAAAGTAATTGTAGTTTTGTGTATACATACATATCTTTACATTCTTGTTTTTTTAATCTTATTCACAGGTTTTACACAAAAATGGAATGGCTGAGTTTTCTGTGACAAGTAACGAAACCATCATCGTTTCTCCAGAGTATGTGGGCTCCCGACTGCTGCTGAAGCTAAAGGAGATGGCAGAGGAATATCTGGGCATGCCAGTCGCCAACGCTGTCATTTCTGTGCCAGCAGAGTTTGACCTACAACAAAGAAATTCAACCATCCAAGCTGCCAACCTGGCTGGTAATAGCACCCCTGACTGACGTGCAAAATCTTTTCTAAATCCTCTGTAGGCATACAAACTATATGGTAGATGAGTTAGATTTCTGTTTATGGAGATGTGTGATGATAAACTCTGGTACAACATTAAATGCTTATATTAGGGAGAAAAAGCAGTGTAGGGATGGAGCTGTAACTCTCTGATAGATAACTTCTCTAGAGCAGGTCAGGCCCAGCCTAGGTTCACTCTTCCAGAACACAACCATCCTCAAAGCATGTTAGAAAAAAAAAAAAAAAGTTCAGCTAATCAGGCATATGACAAAGAGTGGGAGAGAACATGAGTACTGCTGTACTTCTGATAGAAGATACGATCTCTTCGTTGTTCAGGTGAAGTGTTTCCAGACTTTCCAAAGTGAAAAGGATGTAACCTGTTCTATGAATCCTGCTTTTGTGGTGCTGTATTCAACTAGATAGAAGCATGGAGTACACATACTATGCACATAACATGTAACATTTTACTATGGGAACTTCCTATACTTATCCTAGTCTTCAGTAATAATAGCTGTATGTCCCTTGTAATGGAGAGCAATCAGCAGTGTCCTTCGTACCATTGGCTTCAAGAGGATCAATCACCTCTTGTTCAGAGCTGCTGGTACAGTCTTTATCAGAAAGTTGCATGAGTGGAAGAATGGAGGCCCAGAGGGTAATCAGAGCTAGAGGTGGCTTATAGAATGATCAGGTACGCCTCCCTGAAACAGTGACTCCTAAGTCTCTGACTCTCCAACCACGTGACACTAGGACCCTGCACGTGACCAGAGAAGAGCAAGAAGTTTGATAACCAAAGGAAGGGCAATATAGGCCATGGGGGAATCTTCAGTTTCAAATGCTGGTGTGGCTCCTGAGGTATAACCTCACATCTTGTACACCACTCTACGTGGGGAAGTTAGTTCAAAGCAGGAATCTTACTCAAGGTAATGTGGTCTTTTACTCAAGATCAGCTTACCACATTTCCACAACTATGTATTTCCAAGTAGATTATCAATATTAGAAAAGGCTGGAAGAGATGTTTTTCAATTGTTAATAAAATATCAAGATACTAAACTTAGGCTTTTCTTTTGTTATGGTGTACTCTTCAAGAATAATTTTAGTTATATCAGTGAAAAGAACTTGCATTTTTCATAATACGGGATTTTTCCCATTTTTTTCACTGCTGGGTGAAATTCACATTAAAGAAGAAACTAGCATGTTGTTATTACAAGTTGAGTAGAAACTGTTTCCTCTCATGTTCTTTCAGGACTGAAGATCTTGAGGGTGATAAACGAACCAACAGCAGCAGCTATGGCCTATGGTCTCCACAAGGTTGATGTCTTCTACGTGTTGGTCATAGACTTGGGAGGAGGAACTCTTGATGTGTCATTACTAAATAAACAAGGAGGGATGTTTCTAACACGAGCAATGTCTGGTAAGAAAAGTGCAGAATTAAAGAGGTTCAGGTGCATTTCCCTCAGTATGCCTAGCATGTAGGATGTTGGTTTTGTTTTCAGAATATTTTGTGATTTTCTGTATATTGTTGCTTCTGTCTATGTACATATCAAAGTGAACTATCAAAATAGAATGGCTGGACTTCCTGTAAGTCAGATAAGTTAGTTCCTTTAGAGCTTTCTTGATGATGGTTAAAGGGAAGATAAGGGAAGCAAGTGTCAAAATGAAGACGTTCAGTTATATCATCTGTTTTAATCATTAACAATAAGATAAAATATATATTATTGGTACATGTTAATCATAAAAATTACTTTCTCCTGTTGAGAAAATGAGGTAGTGTTTCAAATAGATGCTGACTTCATTCTTCTGTGTTTGTCAGAAATTACTTGATGTAATTGAGATATTCCCTTCTAGATCATTTAGAATTTCAAGCCCTGCTAGGCACTGATTATCAATAGTAGAGGATAGAAATAGAAATAATAATAGCAATAATAATAGTTAAGATAAGACAGTTTCTAGAATCTGGAAGTAAGTAACCATCTGCCCTTACCATTTAGGTTAAAATGGCTTTAACATGGGTCTTTTTCTGTCAATAGTTACATTAATAAAGTCTTAATATAGTACAGGACTTGTTATCCTTAGAACATGGTAACATACAGAGCTTATTTATATTTATATGCATATATATATGACATAAATTTTTTATTTCATTTTTTTTAGGAAACAACAAACTTGGAGGGCAAGACTTCAATCAGAGGCTGCTTCAGTATTTATATAAAGAGATCTATCAAACGTATGGCTTTCTTCCTTCCAGGAAAGAGGAAATCCACAGATTAAGACAAGCGGTAGAAATGGTCAAGCTAAACTTGACGCTACATCAGTCTGCCCAGGTATCAGTTTTACTCACTGTAGAGGAAAAGGACAGCCAGAAACCTCAGAATGGTGACTCTGAACTGCCAAAAGACCAGCTAACCCCAGGGGATGGTCACCATGTAAACAGAGTGTTTAGACATGGCCTTTCTGAAAGCAAGAGTGGAGAAAGTCAGGTTTTATTTGAAACAAAAATATCCCGCAAACTCTTTGATACACTCAATGAAGATCTTTTTCAGAAAATACTTGTACCCATTCAGCAAGTATTGAAGGAAGGCCACTTAGACAAGACTGAAATTGACGAGGTGGTTCTAGTTGGGGGTTCTACGCGTATTCCTCGGATCCGCCAAGTTATTCAGGAGTTCTTTGGAAAGGACCCAAACACGTCTGTAGACCCTGACCTGGCTGTGGTAACCGGAGTGGCCATTCAAGCTGGGATTGATGGGGGCTCCTGGCCTCTCCAAGTTAGTGCTTTAGAAATTCCCAATAAGCATTTACAGAAAACCAACTTCAACTGAACTCTGAGGGCGTGCTGCTAACTGATCTTGTCTAGTGGTGTTACTGATTTCCATGTGAACCTTCTCCAGAAAAGAAGTCCATGAAGTTACTCACGGATTCCCGAGAGGACATTTATACAGGACAGCTTTACATAGTGTTTTGTTTTAGAATCGAATATGACCAGATGAGTCTTGTTGGAGTTTGTTAAAAAAAAACCAAACAAACAAACAAACTCAGTATTTCTAAAGTAACAATGTTTAGTAAAACTTTCCTGGATTCTGGAAGTAGGTGGCCATTAACACTTACTAGTCTGGAAACTTCAGTGCCAACTCTGAGGCCCAAGTTCTTACTGAATTTTATTAGTAGGGGCTGATAATTTCTTTATTTGGTTATTACATACAACTCTTAATTTAGTCTATACTTGAAGGACTGTTGTGTCAGGTATTTACGTTGGCTGGGAGTTAGCAGTATTATGAAACTGCATAGAGAGTATTCATCAACTGCCATGAAATTTGTACTTTGAGAAATCCACTATCTTTTTACATGTTACATTCACCTAATCTACAGATTTTAATATATTTGAAAGACCAGTTTTTCTTCCCAAAATAGCTAAAGATTTATTCAGATTTCTTTCTGCCAGATAGTAGATATGCCCAGTCTATAGTCTAGTCCTTTTATCTTCAGGCTGACATTTTCTGCTTGTATTTTCACATTTCTGCTTCGTATGAATAAGAGGACAGTAGGGAGTTATCAGTTGCCTTTTCAACATGTTGATGTCACAATAAAGCTGTATTACTCTCTCTGTTTGTTTCTGCTATCTAAGACCATTGCATAGATCAAATATTTGTAGCAGCTCTTTGGTTTTAGTTAGGCTGTTTCCCCTTTTCTCAGGGCCAAACCTAGAAGTGCAAGACTATAATCCAGCTACTCTAGAAACTGAGGCAAGGGGCCTACAACAACTTCAAGGCCTATCTGAGCTACTTAGGAAGTTCTAGACCAACTTAGGCAACTTAGTGAGATCCAGGCCCTATCTTAAAAAATGAGATACAGGGTGGTGGGGGGCTGGGGGGAGGGGGAAGCAAGCCAGATGGCCACAAGGACCAGTGAAGAAAATTCTGTATGTTGACTTTGTGGTGGCCATGTTATTGGAAGATATATGTTTTTTTTTCTTTATTTTGCTTTAGTACAAGAATTATATCCTTGCTATCATATTCATATAAAGTATATTCTGTTTATCAGTGTTGTAATAACTGAAGAAGAGAGCTAAAACTTTGAATAAGATTGAGCACTTCATCTTCCCAGAGTGTAATGCTGAAAGGTGGTGGGTTTATTTGGTTTGGTTTGGGTTTTTGTTGCAGCTTTATAAAATATATTTTTGTTTTGCTCAGTTGTGAAATTGCAGTTAAACAAGTCATTTTCATCTATCAAAGCATGTGCATCAGGTAGATAGAAAAAACATAAACTGCCGTGCTTTATTTTAGAACTAATGGAGAAATGCCAAAGACGAGCCCTTCACAGCATTCTGGAAGTCCTCAGGACTGTGACTGTCTAATTTTTAGATTGAAAAACATCTGTGACCGTGTTTGAGACTTGAGTATTTAAGTCTCAAATGTGCTACCGTCTCCACATGTGCTTTGAATTCTCATGTAGGCCGTTGAGGATTATCAGCAGCAAACTTGAATTTACCAGATATCTGACAGAACTCAAAACATGAACAAAAACATTTTGCGGAATGGAGCAGATAAATAATACTAAAATGGGAAGGTAAATAATTTTTATGAAAAAAAAAAAAAACCCAGAATGGTAGTGTTGGAGGTGGGGCTAAGTAGTTAGCATCCTCTTCTCTAGTAGTTACAATGATAAAAACATGAAGGAAATGGTCTTCAGTCATATAGTAGAGTTATGTGTACCTAATCCTGACACCAGTATCGTTTATTTAAAAGGTACAAATGAATTCTGAAGTGGGCCATTTGTAAGAATCTGAGATCATTTTCCATAAAATGTGCTTTTTAGTTGTACATTTGGCTAAAGCTTTTTTTTAAAGTATGTAACTTAAAAAATACTAAATAATATGTAATTTATTTTGTATCAATGTTTTGGTACTGTGTTTTCAATCAAACCACCAGATACCACTGTGTATAATATGAATTCAATATGACAGTTACTGTATAGAACAGATTGTGCCTCTTAAATATGTGTGTACAGGTAATTCATATTTTGCTGTAAACGCATACCATTTGCAGTTTTGCTTTTAAATTGTATACTTTATTTTCCACCCATGACTAGCTTGGAGTATATTTTTGATGTATATAAATCCAAAAAGAGAGAGAGCTGATGTGGTGCTTACAGATGTTCCCTAGCAAGTGGTTTCCTTTCAGAAATGTCACATCTTCCTGCATCCTATATGTCTCCTGGCATTACTGCTACGTTTTCTGCATAGTTCTAATTTAGAAGAGCTAGTTCTATGTGAACAGTTTCTTTAAAACTCTGATTAACAAGCTATGGCTTGTAACCAGTGGAGTCAAATGCTGACGTGATCCACCCAGTTAATGAGCCTGCATACCCCCAACCGTCATCTTTCAGTTGACACTTAATGTTTCATAATTTTCTAATAAAATCTGTGTTATTCTTTTGGACAAAAAAAATGTTTTCTGTCTTAAGAAATTCATTTTATTATGTCATAAAAATAAAATCCTGGAGCCTGAATGGATAGCTCTGTGTTTTAGAGCACATGTTCTTGAAGAAGACACTGGTTCAATTCCCAGCTCCACATAGTAGCTCATAATCATCTGTAACTAGTTACATCAGTAACTCTAGTCCAGGGCTTTGGATACCCGCTTATGACTTCCAAGTGCCATATAGAAGATTGGTTAGGAAGGAGAAAGGGGAAATGAAAAAAGGAGTTGATAGAATTACTGTAAAATAATTCATTAATAAATTTCTGGAAGAAAAAAAATACCATTAAGGTTGAACACTTCATATCTTAAGAGCAAAGACATATAATATTGCTTCTACCACAGGAAAAAAAAGTGACTCATTAAAATATAATTATATCCAAAACATGATAGAGGTACAACTCAACAATTTTCTCCTGAGTGTATACTGACACTATCTCACTTAGACTGATCAAGTCGGAACTTTAATATAATGGAGTATAATTTTACTTAAAGGGTAGTAGTAGATACGCCAGTGATAATGTTCAGTTAATTTGGGACCATAATCAAAGCTGCTCAAGGGCTTACTACTATGAGTCCCCATCATCTTATAAGTTTGACAGTTGCTCAGCACATGTGTACATAGGTGTTTACAGCATATGAATCTGAAGTGCTTGGTTATATGCTACAAAGACTGCTAGTAACATACAAACTAAGCTAACCAGGTTAGTGTTAAAGTAAAATAATAATAATAATTCTACCTCACCTTTGACCATTCAGTTCTCAGATAAAAGGCACAAAGCCTTTATATTTATATTAAGCCTTAAGAGTACTAGAGCTGGGCAGATATCAACCCTTTAAGCTATTTTTGTCTACTTCCCTGTCAGTTATAACTTGCCACGATACATAGCAATAGACCAAACTTCAACGACTAGAATGACTGTAAACACCTCATAGCCAGAGGCCTGCTTCTGAACATCTCTCACTGCCATTATTTTTTTAATATTAATGCACTATATCCATGTCATTCAGGAAAGGCAACATACATCTAAACATACTCATTTCTTTGTCCCTGAGTATTGCTATTTTGATTTCTGTTGTAATTTAAAAGAACAGTCCTTTGTGGCTAACCAAATTCTGTGGCACCTTGAATTCCATAATTCTACTAGAGTCTAGAACAAGCACCCTGGGATGTAAAGAGCATTGAGTTGAATAAACTGTAATTGATTTTCCATTTAACCCTTACAAAGAGAAGGTTTAAACTGCCACATTAATTATTCCAGCTCAAGATACAAAAACTACTTAATGCAAAAAACAGATTTTTCTAGCATTTCTTTACCATTAAAATATTCCTCTAATTATTTTGACAAGCGTTTTCTATACCTTTGGGGAGAACATCTAACTTTGTACATAGGCTAAAATCTCTGCCCGGTGGTAAATATTTATTGTATTCCATATCTTCAATAGCAATCTTCAAGAAATTGTTTTGTTTTTACCAAGAAAGAAGATGTTCCTGCATGAATCAATGAAACAATATAATCTGTGGGCAACTGTCAAGATGTTACAATGAGAAAAATCCTTTGTAATTATGTTCCGCACCAAATAATCAGTCTTAAAATCAATAGTGGTTGTTGACTCATCTAAAATGAGAATTTTTTTTTGTTTTATGAAGCAAAACACAAGCAAGACAAAGCAGCTACCATCGTCCAACTCTGATCAAAGAAACAGTAAAATAGTTCCAGTGGTCATCTTTTTAATAGCAACTTCTAGTTCTAATTCCCAGAAACTATTATTTATTCTAATACCATACCTTTATTTGTTTATTCTCTTCGAAAGAGTCTATTATGCCATTTATGTGTATCAGATATTGCCCAGGTTCAGAGAAAAAAAATCATGTTGGAAAAATGGCTCAGCAGTTAAGATTCTGACTCAGTGACTCACTGACTCAGCTTCCAGATGACCTAGGTTCGAGTCCAAGTACCCACACAATGAGTGGCTCACAACCATCTGGTAACTCAAGTACCAAGGTACCTGATACCTTCCAAGGCCACTACATATATGTGATGCACAGACATACATGAAGACAAAAAAGCAAAAAGAATAAACAGTAAAATTCATATACATGAAATAAAAGGAAAAGAAAAAACTGTAGAATATATATTATGGAGGGAAAGAAAGAGGGCCAGGGTATTAGGCAAAAGCATAAGTTCTACTAATTAATGGGCTGAAACCTGGCTCTTTCCATAACTTATATTTTTATAAGTTTTGACTTTGAGATGATTTCCTTTGTTGAGTAAGCTTTGCTTTTCACAAGTTGGAAGCTTAGCTGGGTGGGGTCATGAATGAGGATCTCACTTCTTTTATTCCATTTAGCATCAGGCTTTTCTTTTAACCTCTCATCTCCTTGAGCTCAGGGCTTGGCTTCAATACTACATTGTCTGATGGTCTTTTTCTCTTCAAACATATATTTTATTTCCCTTTGTCAAGTTTCCTCTTTTTCATTGTAGATCCACATAAGAATGATCACTAATAAACAAGTCACATAGTCAATACTAGGATGTCTTGAAATCTCCTCTGCCAATGATTTTAATTTAAAACTCTTCCATTTTTATACTTTTTTCAACAAGGACAGAAAGCAGCCACATTATTTGCCAAAATACTACAATATTGGGTTTTTACTATTAATCCCCTCTTGAGTTTGTCATCCATAGGCCACATTGCAATGCTGTATTCTAAGTTGATACTAGTATGGCCCATTAAGCCCCATTTATGGCATTCAACCACTTTCCTAATATAAATCCACAAAGTCCACATTCTGCTAACAAGCAGCATGATCAGGCCTATCAAAGTAATATGCCATTCTCTGGTATTAATTTCTGTCTTTCTTAGTGTTTTATTTCTGTGATGAGACACAATGATTAAGTCAGCTTGACAACAAGAAAAACATTTAATTGGTGCTTATTTACACTTTCAGAGAATTGGTCTGTGGTCATCTTGGTAGGGAGTATATCAGCAGGCAGGCATGGTGTTGAGAGATTACATCTGATTCACAAGATAGGAGCAGAAAGAACATGAAACTTAGCCTGGCATGTGCTCTTGAAACCACCAACTCTGTTCCCAGTGACACATCTCCTTCAACAATGTCATATCTCCTAACCCTTTCTAAACAGTTCCACCACCTTGGAAACAAACATTCAAATATGTGAGCCTATGGAGGCCATTCTTATTCAAACTACCCCACTATATGTTTATACTGGTAGTAGTTTTAAGTACTAGAGGCCATTGTTGAGAAAAACACACTCAAAAAAACTTCCCTTTATACAGTATGTATGTAAATGGGAAGATATAGGTTTAGCCATGAGCCATATAACTAAATATAGTGTTCAATAATGGTTAAGATTTTGAAGAGCAGAAACAGGAAGAAAGGCTTCTTACTTTTCAGTGTGTTTGTTAGAAATCATGTGACATTGTAAAGGTGTTTATTTTGTGGATATTAGCAGGTAGGCACTCTGTGAAAAGAGAACAAACTACTTGTGCCAAGGACAAGAGCTTTTTGGCATACCAGCCAGAAGAGTATCAGGAAGTAAAAGAACATGGAAGAGTGTGTGGTATCTGAGCAATAAGGTAAAACAATTTATGGAAGAGAGATTGTCTTTCAAAGGACAAGTCATGTAAGGTGAAGGCTGAGTTTGGAATACTTGTTAACCAGATACAGTAGGACCTATAGAGTGGTAAACTCAAAAGACAGTATAACAATGAACAAAGGAAAGGAACTAGGAAAAGTAGTACTGGTAATAATTTTCTATGAAGTGAACAGAAAGATGAAGTTCTAAGGTGTCTGAATAAACATTCCTCCTATTCAAAATCAATAATTTTGGCATAATATAAATTTCCTTACCAATAAAAACGGTCAAATGTATGCATACATACATTTAAAAAAACAAAAAACACCTCTTTGTATGTATTCTGATTTGAATCTTGACAAATACTTCTGCCAAAAGTGATAACGCCAATAGACTGAGTTAGCTTGTGGTGGTTTGATTAGGTATGGCACCAAAGATTCATGTGTTTGAATGCTTGGCCACAGAGAGTGGCTGTAGGACATGTGGCCTTATTAGAGGAATTGTGGTCTTATTAGAGAAAGTGTGTCACTGTAGAGACCTGGTTTTGACATCTTATATACTCAAGGTGAACCAGTGTGACACAGTCCTTTTCTGCTGCCTCAGGATCAAGTATAGAACCATCAGCTCCTTCTCCAGCACCAAGTGTGCCTGGATGCTACTATACTCTCCACCATGAAGAAAACCTAATAAACCCCTAAAACTGTAACCAAGACCAAATTATAAATCTCCTTTATAAGAGTTGTAGTGGTCATGGTGTCTCCTCACAGCAGTGAAACCCTAATAGGACATAGCTGAATATTAGATACTGGAGAATACAAAGATGAACTTATTGGCATTGGAACTGTACAAATAAGAAAAGCAAGACCAGATGGATTCTGCAGGAATATTTAAAATTCAAGTGGAAGAGAGAATGCACAGAAGATGCTTTACCATCTTAGTAGGCTAAGAAGAGCAAAGAGTAGAGATGCTTAAATGTAGGAAATAAAACAAGTGGCTAACAAAATAAGGTCTGAGAGAAGGCAAGAAGAGCTATGACCAAAAAAAAAAAAAAAAAAAAAAAAAGCTGAAAATTGAGGAGATAATAAGGGGCTAGGCAGGAAGGAGAAAGTAAAAAGCAAAGTAGAATAGGGAAATAGAGTACCATTCCCACCTGCAAAGGAGCTAACTTTCCCACACAACATATGGAATGGGCTTGGAAAACAAGGTCATCCATCAACCAGGGCCATCTATCAAAATCAAGGCCCTTCTTTTGACAATAACTTGTGTTTTTTTGACTATTTTGAATGAACAATGCCATCTGTTTGAAGTATTCAGTCCAGGAGGAGGGAATGAAACATGGAAAATATCAAAAGGAAAGAGAGTCTAGGGCCTTATAAAAGGCCAGGCTCAGAGACTGCATGGTGGTCCATGGGCTCTGAAGACCTCAAACTTCCTGACAGGGCACTTTCTGCTCTTTGCTTTTGATTGTAATAAACACCTGTGTTCACCTTTTCTGTATCTTTACTATTTTTGTCCCTGGATGTTCAATTTTCTGAAGAACTCTGTGGGAATCTGTCCCACATGGTAGCAACAATCCCCTTACAGAATTATTGGATTGTTACAGAATTATTGGATTATTGGAGGAGGGGGCAAAATTTTAACTCTCTTGTTTTTATCTGCCCTATAGTTATTGGAATTTGGAGAAAGAATTAAGCTACAAGCAAAAGATACAGGTAAATTAAACATTTTGCTCTGTCAATAGTCTTTTTGTCTTCCCTATTTGTGCTTAATTAGAACCATCAAAATGTGATCATTGACTCTTCTGCTTCCAGTTCAGAAAGATGTTAATGATGTACACACAAAACAGACTATATAAGCAATAAATGTAATTAAAATTGTACTGATTCTCAGTAATTATGAGATTGCTATATTAATTTTCTCAATGTAACATCTGTATAGAGTTATAATTATAATGGTGTATTTAATGCTGCATCACAGCAGGTCAAGTCATAACTCATTGAAATATTTATTTTATTGTTTAATTTATTTTTTAATAATTTCTCAGTGATTCTTTTACAATTATTTTGATTTTCCTGACACTGAAATGCTCAATACCATGTCAGAAAATTAGAAATATATGTTTCATTTAAGGAATTGAAGGGGATTCCAACCCCATAGGAAGAACAACAGTATCAATTAACCGGACTCCTCAGAGTTTCCAGGAAATAAACCACCAAAGAAAGAGTATACATGGGCTGGCCCACAGCTCTCACTACATATGTAGCAGATGATTGCCTCATCTGGCATCAGTGTGTGTGTGTGGGGGGGGCACTTGGTCCAATGGAGGCTTGATGCCCCAGAGAAGGGGGATGCTAGAAGGAGGAGGCAGGAGTGGGAAGTTGGTGAGGAGCACCCCCTTAGAGGCAAAAGAGAGGGAGATGAGGTAGACGGTTCATGGAGGGGAGACAGGGAAGGTGAATAATATTTGAAATGTGGATATTAGCCCAAAAGCTCACAATACCTAAGAGACAACACATAGACCACATGAAACTCAAGAAGAAGAAGGAAGACCAAAGTGTGTGTGCTTTGGTCCTTCTTAGAAGGAGTATCAAAATACTTAACCAGAGCTCCCAGGGTCTAAACCTCCAGCCTGAGAACACAAAGGGAGGGATTCATGGCTCTACCTGTATAGGTAGTTGAGGATGGCCTTGTCAGACATCAGTGGGAGTGAAGGGCCTTGGTCCCTGAAAGTTTGGACTCACACGAATTGGGGAATTCGAGAGCAGGGAGGCAGGAATGGGAGGATGGTGGGAGCACACCCTCATAGAAATATACAAAGAATGATGCCAACCTGTGAGCCTGCTGAGTGCCCTGACAAGGGTGACTGGGGAGCTGTATTGGACATATGTTCCTGATCCA
Source organism: Grammomys surdaster (assembly GCF_004785775.1). Classification (NCBI taxonomy): domain Eukaryota; kingdom Metazoa; phylum Chordata; class Mammalia; order Rodentia; family Muridae; genus Grammomys; species Grammomys surdaster. The sequence goes on from NW_021620961.1 coordinate 8,907,652, forward strand.
CCTTTTCTTGCTTATATCCCAGATGGGACAAGCTGCCTTGCCTCAAGTTTTTAGACCTTGTGGGATAGAGAATCGAAAAGAGAAATCATGTCTCTTGTATTCTTCTTAAAGGTGCCCAGCTATTAGGACTCAATCATGTACTAGTCTAGAAATCAATCCAATATGGGAAATAACAGTCTACTTTTGGAAGACTGGTTCTGGACATTGTCAGAGACATATTTGAAAGGTAGCTGTAGCTCGCTATGATGTTACGATAGCAAGAGATAAAGTTGCGACAGGATCTGAATTTCAAACAAGGGTTAGTGCAAGTTTTAAGGCTCTTTTACTTGTTAAGCTAAAATTGGTTTTGTCTTTTCTACAGTATTTATTGTAAGTTTCATTGACTGTATAATTTCCAATTATATTAGTGTATTGAAACCTGGCATGTCTGTTATGGGGGTCTATCAACCAGCTTTCGTCTCACTGCCCTGAGTATTACAAATAAAATAATTAATAAATAAAATTGAGAAAATTCCTTTCAGTTATTTCCACCATGGCATATTGTGGCCAGGGCCAGAACATGTAGAAGATGATGGTGCAGACCATCAGTCTCATCTTTAGATACTTGCAAAATAGATCTTGAGTTTGGATGTTGTTGAATGTGAATATGAGGATAGAGGATTGTAGTATTGGCTTTGATGAGTACAAGAAACTTCGTATTATATGATACAAAAGAGATTCATTCTAAAACAAAGTCAAGAAGACAACTGGGTAAGATCATGCTAAAAGGAGATAATATTACTCTACTCCAAAATGTTTCCAACTAGAAATGGTCAAGCATGGGAGACGTTGAGGAGGCAGTTCAGTGTTTTTAAGGATGTCTTCTGCTAGGAACTACATTTATCCATTTGGGGACGTTATCATTAGGCGACAGTAAATGCTGTGAGATTGTTTTTGATAAAAAAATAAAACAAAATTTACTTTCGACATGCAAATTCAAGAGGTGTGACAATACTTAATCCCACTATCATTTAGTGGCTATTTAGGAATTCCTGGATGTGATAGGACACCTTTACACCTGTAATCCCACAGTTGGTCACCGAGGCAGGAGGATCTGTGAATTTCAGGCAGATCTTAACTGTATAAGAACACTATGTTTTCAAACAATGAAATGAAGTCCAGAAATGTTTATGTCTTCACCTGTATTTTCAAATTCACATATTCTTTGAGTGGAAAATTTGCATTTGTTTCTATTTCATATTCTTTCTTTACCTAATATTCACATATACCCTCCTGCCTTTCCTTACCTATTTTAGGTTTGTTAACAAATAGATACATAGAAGCAAGATATGCAATTAATTTAAGTATTATACTTTGTAGCATTCTAATTCTTGTCTCTTCTAATTCATAGTTCACTAAGATAAACAAAATAGGTTGATTTATTCCATGTGCCCTTCCCATTCCAAGATGTTGATGATGTACCCATGAAACAGAACGTGTAAGTAACACATTATAATTAACTTAAAATTTGAATGGATTTAGTAGTTGTGACTAAGTAAAGACAATTTCTTCAATGCAAAACCCTAATAAAATTACTCTTGTAAATATGTTCTACCTTGAATCAGTAGGGGGACAAATTTTATATCCTCCTCCATTTTCTCCCTCCCTGTACTATCCCTCTCCTTCTTCTGAGTGCTGGGGACCAAAATGCAGGCCTTGCATTAAGAAAGTGGTCTACCACTGACCTATAAACCTAGTTTGAATTTTCATTTGCATTGATTTGAGACTACTCTATTTGATGGTCCATCTAACCTGAGCAGATATGGATTTGAGGCTCTTTAAAGGTTTTATTTAAACCACTAAGACATATTTTATTAGAAATATGTTTACTAGAAACATTGAAATGTCAATGTTTGATTATGGGTGTCTGCTCCAGATCCTACTTGTGCATATATACCATGTTTATTTCCTAGAAGCCTAAATTCTCAATTCTAAAACTGTGGGACTGTGTGAGGGTATCTTGGTTCTTGGCTGGGAATGGGCCTGGAACCCCAAGACTCCAAGGGAGAAACAACAGGTGTTTGGCCATGTCCCCAGAACCCAGGGTCCTGACACGTAGTCTAGTCCATGGACCTACATTGTTCAGTCACATAGGCCATTACAGTTCCTCCCAAAGTACACAGGTAGAGGGTGTGACTACAGGCCTCAGGCCCTAGAGAGATTTACATACAGAGGGTGGAGCCAATTAAGCATTCTTCCCCAGACCCTCCCCTTTTCTCCCTCCATATTTAACTTAGGTCTGCCCTGAGTTTCAGGGGGGAGGGGTACATCCAGATCCATCTACTATCTGCCATGAAAATAAACACTTTTGGAACTATGGACATTTTCAGGTCTTTGGGGCCACCCATCACCAAAGCTTCCAGTCTTTAGAACTCCAGAACTTTCTCCTGTATGTGGGACCCACCAGCATGAAAAGCCTCCGGGACTCTGGCGCAGCTTTTTTCCCACATAAAACATAACTAGGTAAAGGGTTGAGATGAATGATTGATAGAATTAAGTGGTTGAAGGTATTTGGTTGTTCACAAAAGGGGCACAGAAATGTTTTTATCACCTGTGCTTTTCTGTGTTATGTAGGATAGGACTTATTAGAAAAAATATTTCCAAACCAAAACAGAGAGATGATATTGCTCCTAGAATTTAAGGTATCTCTTTAAGTGGGGCAAAGTGAGTGTGCCAGCCTTGATGGAGAAAGGCCTTGTCTTTTAACAGTCCACAAATCTATGGGGCTAAGGGAGCAGGGGATTTGTGGATAGCTCTGTAACAACAGGAGGTTTCTGGTCCTTTAGGGCTGATCATGAGCATTAGCCTATTCTTTCTGTGAGCTAACTTTAAACTGTTGAACCAGCTTCCTGTTAGTACCAAGGGAGAAAAAGAAATGAGCCTCCAGGGTAATACAGCTTTGTGTCTCATTATTTAGTTAATGCAATCTATATTTCAGACAAGCCACAGAGAAGAGTGTCTAATTAATTGGATTATACACATACCATGTACCACAAAATCATCATTACTTACATTTAGGGCATAGGACACAGACAAAGCAACTATCGCTGAATCTATGGAATCGTATGCCAGTGCAGCCAGCAGTGCAAGAAAGAAGAACATTAAGTTAGGAACAATTTCAAGCCCCAAAGACGGCCACCTGTAATAAATGGAATAACTTCCAGAATTTCAGAGACACATAACTTTCGGTGCACTTTGTCCAAGTTCTTCTCTGAGAGACTGAAGCATAAACACTGAGAACTGCTTTGTGCTACCTCTGCAGTTATTTAGAATTCAATCAAATATAGCATTGTCACAATGATGACAGCTTAAAGGATTGTTCTGCATAAAAATGCACTTTACTTTGCAGAGTTTGGCTTTAAAAGGCAATCAGAAATTAAAAAGTGAAAGAAAAGAACATTTGCTAAAATGATAGATGGCACTGAAAAAAAAGATTGGAAAAATCAATTACTGTTCCAATTATACTTACTGTAAAATTAGATACATTTCATATTCATGATAAAATTATTCTCTGTACATTAACATGTGCCCAGCTACTATAATATGTCATGCTCTTCTCTTACATGAGATTATAATTTTAAAGTGTTATAGTGTATTGAAACAAAATGTATCTTGCAAATACAAAGTTTAAAACAAGAGCTATGTCCACTCTTAATTCCAACAGCCTATATGTTTCTTTCAAAATTTGTTTTCATACAAAGTAGTGCACATTTTCATATGGATGTAAGTCAATACAATTTCATTTCTATGTATATAATAAAATATTTAGTACTTAAATGTCTACTTTTAAGTTGATGAACTCTCCAGACTCCTTTTGAATTAAAAAATTATTGAACGTATCTAAGAAGAGACTCACCATGAGTGTATATGTTGGTGTAACTTATCTGTTCAAAATTAAAGACCACATTCTCATTTACTGCCTCTTTGTTTTGATGGATTAAACAAGATATCCTGACCTTATACTCTAACGATGGGCATTTCCTATCAGTTCCCATAAGTGAGAAATGGTAGGAGAAAAGAATGCTCCCCACAACAGCAGGACATATGAAGAACTTGCCACATCACAGACTCTCTAGTCGGGAGACAGGATGACACAATTGAATTGATAAGTCAGAATTGCTTTGCTGTTGAAAAAAAAAAAAGATCACCTTTTTGTAGTGACCTAAAGAGTGAGTCCTTTACAAAATTTAGCACGGTATGACACTTTACATGATGAAAATGGCCTTATTTGCAGGCATGAGGAAAGTTCCCAGGATGAGTTCATTATAGATTTATACGTTCATAGATTTTTAAGATGTGCTTTAATCATGACCATCTAATAAACACACAAAAAAAGACTGACATATATCGAAAAGGCCATGTGATCACAATTACAGAGCTGTATCTCCATGTCAAGAGGCCAGAGACTGATAACATCCAAAAAAAGGTGGAAAGATACACAAAGCAGACTTTCCCTCAGTATCTCTAGAATCTGTCTACATTTTGATATTGAACTTCTGTTCTTCAGAATTGTGAGAGTATGATTTCTATGGTGCTTTGTCATAAGGCATCTGGCAAACAAATACTCCATTATAACAATTAGAAGTTCAAACTCTGGGCAGAACAGCTAGAACATAATTGAGTGAATTTTCACTTTGATAGTTCTCTCTGATGAAATTATTGAATACCTCCTCTGGAAGTGATTCTGTGGCACATGTTGAAAATGTAATTAAGAACTCTACCCATCAAATTATGGATGCTACAAAGAGTACATACAATATTTTCACTTATATACAATGATAGAAATAATTTTTCCTCACGCAAACACATTTGTCAAATATGATTACAACTAGTAATTCTCTCTCTATTTTTTCCTCAGGATGAAGACAATTGAGACTAGTCAGGGCTGTTCCTTAACTAAAGGAAAATGCCTTCAGTTAATGAAACCACTATTCATTAATTTCAGACAATAGAGAGCAAATAGAATTGAAATGCAGGGGTTATCAATTTTGCACATTTTAAGAAAAATTCCCGATCTCAAAGTTTTTGTAAGGTTCAAAACTATCTTTAAAACTAAGATAAACTTACTGCATAATTTAAACAAGCTACACAAAGTCTTTTAGTTAGTACTTTACAAATTCTACTTTATGCAAAGTGCCCGGAGAATGTAGAGGACTTTCAAAATGGAAGGACTTCAAAGAAGGCTTAAAAGGTTGTGTAATTAAGATATGATGTTTTGGGGGATACATATCTTTAGGGTAACTAATTCAAGGGAGGACAGTTATCCTAAGATGAATAGTGTACATGTGTAGATATTTCATAGAATTTAAATGAACTCTGGAAGTCATGGGGTATTTCTACAAATATCCTAAGGCATCTACTTTCAAGAACCTTTGGTATGGATCAACATTTCTCATACTTTCAGATGAATACTGTGGAAGCTTTGTTAAAATCCAAACTGTTAAAATCCAAGCTCTTGGTCTCCACACTGATATGTTGACTCAGCAGACCAGGAGATATGGATGGAATCAGACTTAATAGCACATGTCTAAACAAAGCCTTTTGTTTAACTGAGGAGATAAATGAAGCCCAGAAAGGAGAGTGAATGACTAATGCAGTGATCAAGAATGTGACTAAAACTCAGGGCTTCCACATTGCTGTTCATCATCAAAGGAAGTCAGGACATGAACTCACACAGGGCAGGAACATGGAGTCAGGAGCTGATGTCTTCCCCTGCCTTGCTCAGCTTGCTCTCTTAGAGAACCCAGGACTACCAGCCCAGGGATGGCACCAACCACAGTCAGCTGGCCCTCCTTTGATCCCTAGTTGAGAAAATGACTTACATACGGATCTCATAGAAGCATTTCCTCAAGGGAGGCTCCTTTCCCTGTGATAATTCCAGCTTTCGTCAAGTTGACACACAAAACCAGGCAATATGTTCACCATGATATTACCAAGTAAAAACTTATTTGCAATGAATTTTAGAGTATTAAACATTAATTCTTAATATCATTCTTTTACATTTAATTCATTTTTAAAAGTATGAGACATGGTCTCCATCTCAAGAAATACACAGATTTTTAAAAAGATAGTTTGTAGCCTTCTATGATAATATCTACTAGCAATGCAAATGCTTATAGTAGAACGCAGAAGGAGTTAGATCTTGTAGCACTGTTTTAATAAAGAATGAGTCACACAAAAATGGAATATAACCTAGCATATGAAGAGTTAAGTAAAATTTAGAGAGAAAACAGGTAATGTAAGAGGAATGATAATAGCATTGTCACAGATATGAGATGATTACCATTCTGTCTTGAGAAGACAAAATTGCAATGTAAATTTAAAGACTAAAATTTTTGGAAATCATTCATTTCTAAAAACTGCAGCCTTGTGAGAAGAGAGCCTCGGAATACTTGTATATTTAATTCAAAATTCACTTTGAGAAATGAATTGTTTTCTACAGTAGCTTTACCATGACATAATTCGTGAGGTCAAAATGATTGGTGACATTTGAATAGAGAGATAGAACATTAAGTATCATGACAGATATTCTTTGCACTTCCGGTGAATCTTTACCAATACCTGGGATATAACATAAAATTCCATCTGTTTTTTGTTGGATAAGAAAGCAAATAAAATTTCTACGGACAGATACACAGCATACAGGTTTGTGATGCAGAAAGCATATGTGACTGACAGTGCCAGGGACCAACCCTCTGGAACTACTGAAGCATGAATATAAAGACCATTTTTTTCTCTCTCTCTGTGTATGTGTGTGTATGTGTGTGTGTATGTGTGTTTTTAAGACAATGAATAAATTGAGGTGGGGATAAAGCAGACCATTGTTGGGGAAAAATGAGACCATACCATTATGGACACTTCTGCATTTCTGAACCCTTTCTATCTTGTTCTTCTGACTTTTCTCTTACAGGTACCAAACTTGCACCATGGTATGAAACTCATGGTCTGAAACACCTTCTTCTGTTTTCTCTCTAACAAGGGTTTAGATATAACTAACTTTCTTGCCCGACAGTGTATATTAATGGGCTCATCCTGAGCTGGTGAGTTCTCTATTGAGAAGAAATTGGGTCATGGAGCTTCTGATTTCCTTAATGGATTATTTCGTAAATGAATTCATTACTTGATTCAACATTGGAGATGATGGGAACATTTGGTGGTGCAGTTGGAGGAAGTCAGTTACTGGGGTTATATTCAGTTACTTGGAAACTTTTTTACGGCCCTCTTTCTGTCTTTGCTTCTTCCATGAAATTATATGAACATTATCTCCCTACTACTTCCTATACATTCTTCTATCATGAATTTGCCTCACATCAGTAACACAGCAATGGAGCAGTCAACCACTGACATAAACATCTGAAAAGGCAAGCCAAAACAATTATTTTCTCCCTTAAGTCTCTTTTATCTTACTTTTTTTGGTCACAGCAACAAAACATTGACTAATATCCATTATCATTCAATGCATTTGATCCAGTAAGTGTCTGACGTATTCATTTCTTGGGCTCTGCTTTGTGCATGCAGAACACAGACTAACAAAAGTCTTAAAATCAGACTTAAACTCTATAGACTTAAAAGGTTAGTGTACATAAGAATGCAAGTCCCAATTATTTACCTATATAATGAAGGAATAAATTTAAGTGAAGAGCATGCATAATGAGGAGTGGAAATACTCTACAGTGAGCAATACAGTGTACAACTCTACCAAGTCCTCAGAAAGTAAAAGAAATATGGATCTTTATAAGAGTATCCTGAAAAACATATTTTGTGATATTGACATCACTCCCAGACTGCCCTCCAGTCATTTTCCTAGGCCCAGAATGGATGACTGAAGGAGCCTGAGCTTCCTTGACTCAGACACTGCCATCAAAAAACCTTTGATGCCTTAAAGAAGGCCTTAATTTCTGTACCAGCCTTGGGATTGCCAGATGTAACAAAGCCTTTCCACCTCTTCATGGGCAAGAGATCTGGGGTGGCAAAAGGGATGTTTGACACAAACCCTTGGGCCCTGGCACCAACCAGTGGCCTACCTCTCAAGAAAATAAGACCCAGTAGCCAGAGTCTCCCCTGCTTACACATTATAGCTACAATGACCCCTTTGGTCAAGGACACTGACAAACTGTCATTGAGCCAGAGCCTGACCATCACCATGTTCATGCTATTGAAGGGTTACTCAAATAATCCCCTGATGGATTGCTCACCCACACCAGAATGACTCATTATTAGTCTCTCCTCTTAATAACTCCTAGGATACTCTTTCAGTCCCCAAATTCTTTGAACCTAACTACCCTACTATCGGGCCATTACATGAATGCTCAGACTTCTGGTCCACATTCAGGGACCAAACCAGATCTTCAAGATACCTCTTTGATAGATGCAGAGACAACATGGTTCAACAATGGTAGTAGCTTCATTCAGGATGGACAGAGGTATGCTGGGGCAGCAGTAGTCTCAAATCCTGAGATCATATAGGCAGAGCCACGCCCAGCTGGAACATCAGCACAGAAGCTGAATTAATAGTTCTAACTAGGTGTTGGAGCCAGAAAAAGACAAAAGACTTAACATCTACACAGATAGTAGGTGTGCCTTTGCTACTGCTCATATCCCTGGGGCTATTTATAGGGACAGAAACCTTCTGATAGCAGAAGAAAGGACTATCAAAAATGAAGAAGAAATCTTCTCCCTACTACGGGTTCGATGGAGGCCTAAAAGCTAGCCATTATTCACTGTTCATGGCATCAAAAGAAAAATATCTCCATTTCAGAGGGCAAAAAGCAGATTAAACAGCTCAGCATGTGTCCCTAGAAATTGGGCCCCTCATGACCTTGATTGCTCTAGACCCAGGAGACCCCACACTCCTGGACCAGCCTAATGATACTCTAGAAGATGTGATCTGGGCCAAAAATCTGCCCTTGTCACAGTGTCATAAGGAATGCAAACTAATTGTACCAGAGAAAATTGGTCTACAATACTGAAAAAGATCATCATTCTTCATACAAGGGAGCATGGAGAACGCAGGACTTAGTCCACAAGTCCAATATCAAAATTAGAGATGTCAATTTGAAAATAGCTAAAATTATTAAGATCTGTAAGGTCTGTCAATTGACCAATGCAGTTGCCAATGAGAAGAACCCTGGTACAGGGTACCAGGGCACCAAGCCAGGAGTCTATTGGGAAATGGACTTCACGTAGGTAAAGCCAAGAAAATTCGGACATAAATATTTGCTGGTGTTTATAGGTACATTTTCAGGACTAAGGCTTTCCCAACTAAGCATGAGACTGCTCAGATGGTAACAAAGAAAGTACTAAAAGACATTCTCAAGGTATGGTTTTCCGAGGCTTATAGGGTCAGATAATAGACCTGCATTTGTGTCCCAGGTGAGTCAGAGATTAGCTAATATTCTGGGAATTGACTGGAAACTTCTCTGTGCTTACAGACCCCAGAGTTCAGGACAGGTAGAGAAGATACTTAAAACCCTAAAAAAGACCTTAACTAAATTGACTTTGGAGACTGATGGTAACTAGGTGACTCTTCTCCCCTCTGTCCTTTATAGGATATTGAACTCCCCATACCAGATGGGACTTACCCCTTTTAAAATTATGTTTGGTACACCCCTCCCCCATTATTCCTAGTTTACAGGCAGAAGTTATTACAAAAGAGGTCTTCAGTTATTAGATAATCTGTAAGGTATCCAGTGGGTATACAAACATATTTAGCCTAAACTTCATGCTCTCTATGATATAGGTCCACTTCCAGAGACCCACCGAATCCAATCCTGGAGATTGGGCCCTAGTAAAGAGACACCACCAAAGCTCACTAGAGTCTAGCTGGAAAGGCCCCTATGTCACCCTTCTGACAATGCCTACCACCCTGAAGGTTGACAAAATGGCAGCATGGACTCATCACACACACACTTGAATTACAGATCCATTTGTAGTTGAGGACAAACTGCCCTTAATTAGCTTAAAGCTGAGAAGGAGAGACAGAGTCTAGATACAATTCGATCTCAAGGTTTATTTACTACAATGACAAACTTCAGTTCACAACACATATATGGGGTACCTGACTAAGAAGCAGTGGCAGAGAGGCTCACAGGCTAGGCTTACCACTACAACGACAAACATTGGTTTACAGCATAAGCATGTTATTATGTTTGGTATTGATGTGTTGCCCAGACTATTAGAGGCTCTAACGGGTGTCTGTGTCCTTGCAACATTGTCTTCTACTCCTTCCAGATAGCACATATGTGTTATAGTCCTATATGTGAGATTGTGGTTTTCTTCATGGTGTCACTGTTGTTGTCCATGACTGTGGAACAGAACCAGTAAGTACTAAGGGCTATCTGTAATATTGTATGCCCAATGCCATTGTTTTCCACCGTTGGTTTAGGTCTGAGAATTTTTTTAGTTCTAATACCGTAGTCCCAGGATGGTGCATTGTATGGCGTTAGGTTGCTGTATCATAGTAAATTAGGGAATTCTGCTATACCTAGCCAATCTATTGTGTTCCATTCCTGTCTTAAAGTGTCATCTCATTTTGCATTCAAGAAATTGGGGCATCTACTCCCATATGGCTCGGGCGAAGGTGGCATCCCTGATCATAGGGGCCAGAGTTGAACAGATATTATACTAGGGCAGTGTCCAATTCATCAGTTTGCATGAATTTACTGTGGTGGTAGTGGTTGTGGGTGGTGTGGTTGACTCTGTATTGTCAAAATCCTCATCTACTCCCTCTTCACAACCATACTTATAAATCTGTTCTTCCAGTGCTAGAGCTGTATAACTATACTGATAATCAATTTCCCCCAGGTCATCTTTGGTTATGGGTGCAAAGTACAACTTTAAGAATGTGGAACTGATTACCATATCACAGTCAAAGTTTGCTTATGTTTCTATGTGTATAAAAGTGGTTATGTCACCCTTTGATGTTTTATATGTCCTGTATCTTGGCAGTGAGGGTTTTCTCCAAAGATTATTGATATATTTCTAGTATTGGATGCATTGGCATACAATTCATTAAAATGACATTTTTGTGGATTTGGCTCATAAATGTTAGTATTTTTTTTTTTTATCTGCAGTTTCTAACATGTAGGTCTTAAAGGAGGTTAAAGCTGCTGTGGTTGCTGCTGTGAATTGGATACATCGTTCAAACTATCCATACTTTAAACAATAAACATATTTCTGGCAAAAGGAGTGGGTGCTACCAATGAACCATGCCCAGTATCTCTCACCTATCCAATAACCTGATAATTTTTTTTATCTGATCCTGCAATAGTGGAGTAGCTGGTGGCATTAAACTTTCTGGGGGGGGGGAGTGTTTGCCCATGGTGGCTCATTTTGTTGAGGTAATACTTAACATTACTGGTTTCTATGGCTGTTGTGCTGACGACTATGCCTGAACCTGTGGTGCTAGGTATAATACTGGTGGTTCCTGTATTTGTTGATGCACTGGTTGCAGTACTCCTAGTTGTATTGTTGCTTGGCGTTCCCTGATATAATCTAAAACAGTAAGAGCCACAAGTATAATGGTGCTAATATGCTTGTGGCCATAATCACCTATCAGGAGGCTATAGTAATTATAACTATTCCTGATACTTTTTCCAGGAACATATACAGAATAGGCATGCTGAGATGTTTCTATATTTAGGTTATAATTAGTATTGCTGTTATCCAGTGTGATGCTCATGAAGTCAGTACCAATATGAAGAGGATTGTCAAGGTACCTTAACTTGTATGATGATGTAGTAACCAGTCCAGCACATGTTCAATTGGCGAGTTTTATTCCTGCCAACTTTGTGTCGGTTATATTTGTCCCTTGACTTGTTATTTGGTTGCACCTGTGTGTTACAAAATTCACCACTGGCACCACAGCATAAAAAACTATAACTATTGCTAGGCATGTATAATAGAGGTTTTGCATAAAGTTCTACACATATGTGTCATGTAATATCTTCCAGGCTGGACAGTTCTAGGTCAGCTTGACTTTGTGTAATCCAGACAGTGTTTCCATGTATTGGGTCACCACATCTGCGGCTTCAAGAGTCTGATCTTTCTTATTCCTTATAATGTATTCAGAGTCCCTAACAAATACTTTATCCTGTACTATTGGGTAATCTACATCTATGTTATATTTTATTGCCTTTTGTATTGGGGCAATTAGGTTTGAATAGGAGTCCCTATTCAATCTTGGTCTAATGTTTAGTTTGTGTTTGCATTTCATTAGCCAGAGAGATACTCTTATCCCTACTTGCTAGCTTAGTTTAGAGCAGGCTACTAATCGTTCAAGGGCTCCTGCTGCTGTTGGCTGATAAGCTATGTGATATTCCCATTTACAATCATTTTTAAACTTGATCCCTGTGAAATTCATGCCTTAATCATATTTTATAATATTTTGTCCCATAGTGGGAATCCAATCCTATAATATGAGTATGGTTAAAGATTTGTTTGGGTGTGGTCCACTTTTGGCAGATCCTAATCTGGTGCATATGTCTACCAAGGTGCATGCATATACTCCTTTCTATTGTTTTATTTGTCCTATAAGGTCTATTGGTAAGTTAAAATTGAAACTCAGCTTCTGTCCTGTGTTTCTCTTATAATTGTGTGAATCTAGTTTTAGCTCTTGGGCAAGGTTTGTATTGGTTTATTGCATCCTTAATCCTTTTCCATTTCACCTTTAAATTTCTGCCTGGAATGTGGCATGTGTTCCTTCATGTCCTAGGGTCTCATGTATTTTTAATATTTCTTTGGTGCTAATCTCTGTCTCCAAGTGTCTAGTTAATATTGACTTACAATCTTCTTTAAGCCTTAAATTGTTGGAGGCTATCTGTCGTGCCTTCTATTTCATTTTAATCTAATTGCTAGGCTGGTTAATTTATCCACCATATCAATATGTCTATACTAGTCACCTTCTTTATTAGTGTGGGTGTGCACATGATATATATGCACCTTAACTTCTTTGGCTATAACTCCATCCAAAATTTCTTGGACCATACATTTTTGCCATTAATTTCCAATTGTTCATTTTCTATTTTCCTGACCATATATAGCTATACCATTGGCTACACACCATGAGTCAGTGAACAAATGCAGTACCTTTTGTTTTCCTTGAGGCTTTGTCTTGCTGCTAGCATGGTTGCTACTATTTCTGGGTATTGTACAGATTTAGATGTTCCTTGTTCTGTGATCACCATTCCATCCCTTCATCTGTAGGCTGCCACCTTCCAGAAGACCATATTCTGTTTACTGGTTGTGGAGCCATTCATAAACTAGACATTAGCCAGGGAAGGCTGGTACTCTCCTGTGCCCCAATGCCCTAGTGGTATCTGTTTCTGGGGAAGGGTGGCATTTGGGATGATTGATAATCCCTGTGGAGTCATGGGGCAGTTGGTCTGAAGTATTGACACCGACCCCTTTGCAGACAAGGTAACAGAGTGAAGGAGCTCCGCTAAGTACCATTTCCACTGAAGTACTTTTCCTTCCATGTGTAGACCAGCCCATGATTCCTCTGGAGCCTTGATCCAATCTAGGATCCTAGGATCGGGATGGTAGTTCTGGATATTACTTCGTTGTTCTGCACTATGCTGTGGCACAGTTTTTAAGGCCTCATATGCTGTGCAAATTGTTTCCTCAAATAGAGAGAATTTATTTACCTACTATGGGAAATGTTTACAATAGAAGCATATTGGCCATTCTCTACACTTTCTTCTGGCAAAGATATTCCAGTTTCCATACTGTTTTACAGTATGCCTAAATATACTATATCATCTGGTTGGATGTATTGTGCCTTACAATAATCCTTTACATATTCTAGCACTGTTTTCACAGCTTGGGGTTCATCCCAAATAAAATCATTTGCTTTCCTGATAATATTAGAGAAGGGTTTCAAAATGACTTGTAAATATGGTATGTGCTGTCTCCAATATCCACATAATCCCATGAGATATTGTACCTCTGTTTTATTAACTGATGTTTTAAGCTGTTCTAACTTAACACTTCTGTAGGTATTTCTGGTCCTATAATGGACCATATTAAACCCAAGAGCTTGACCTTTGTATCTAGTCCTGATACCTTTTCCTTATTGAAGGCCAACTTTCATTTTTCAATACTTATATGGTTTGGTCTACTGTTTTTTGTATATTTTCTTTTTCTTGTCCTATTATCTAAAGATCATCGACATATGAATATATAACACAGTAAGGTACTGGCATGACCTTATCCAGTGATGATCTTAGAACATTGTGGGCAATTATTGGGCTGTTTACATATCCCTGTGGTACTCTGAGAAATGGGTACTATCTTCCTTGCCAAGTAAATGTGGCATATTCTCTGCTTTGTGGGTGCAATGGTACACCAAAGAACATGTCTGACAAATCTATAGTTGCAGCCATTTTGGCACTGCTTTCTTAATCCACGTGAAAATTTCTTCTAATTGTCTTGGCAGTTTAGAGAACAATTCATTAATTCTCCTATAATCTACTGTCATTCTCCATTTACCATTTGGTTTTAAATCTGGCCAAATTGGACTGCTGACATAGAAGCTTTGAGTTGGTTAAATTGCTCCTTCCTTTTATAGGGTTTTAATTATTTCAGATATCTCCCCCTTTAACTGAGTATTGTGGTATAAATGAGGGTTTAACTGTTGGTAGCCTTAAAGGTTCTATATTTACTCCTGCTAGATTACATTTTACTTTGGCAATTTTAAAATGTAAAGAATCAGGAAAAATTTTTTAAAATAGTTGGGAAACACAAAATATTTTCTGGTGCTCTGAAACATGAAAAATTCAAGGGAATTTTGTCATATACCATTAATTCTAACCGACATATTGGTACTATGGATTCTCCTGCCACTCCTTGCATAATAATTTTTTCTTTTCTTGGTATAGTGTTTGGTAGTTTTGAATCTCTCTCTCTCTCTCTCTCTCTCTCTCTCTCTCTCTCTCTCCCTCTCCCTATCTATATCTAATCTATCTATCCCTCTATCCACCCATCTATCTATCTATCTATCTATCTATCTATCTATCTATCTATCTATCTATCTATCTATCTAAAAAACATCTATCATTTATCTTCTCATTCTTAATTCTTATGGGCAACATAACATATTGGTGCGTAAACTGACTTCTGTCGAAAGGTATGCATGTTTGCCTTCTTATAATGGGGTGCTGATTGTTCCTTTGTACTGTCACCACCTTTGTGGTGACCTTCTGTTCTCTAAAAATGGCTTAGGTTTATTCCTTCAAAAATTTCTATTTGCTGTACCTCTCTGTGGGGTTCTGTTTACAAATGGCAATCCAGGTTTTCTGCCACAGGGTCTAATGTTTGTAAATGGTCTGAAAAATCTGAGGGTTGTCCTTAATTTAGATGGCTTTAATTTTATATTTAATGTTACTCCTTTTTCTTGGTCTAACTCCCTGTACCCATTGAAGAAATCAATTACCTCAGAAATGGTTCTGCAATTTTGAAGTGGTCTTACCAAATTAATTTTCATGTGTGGTGGTTCCCCATTAATTAAAATTATTTTGAATTGTGGTATAAGTGGAGCAGCCTGTGGTGTATCTACTTCATTATATATATGTAAACCACACTCCTAGTTTTCTCACTAGCTGAATGGCCTCTTGGAAAGAGGTCCAGTTTGCTGCTGCTTCAAGTTAGGTAAGGCCTAAAGATGGAAATGTGTATCTCCAGGCTGTGGTTATCCAGTCCAGAAGAGGGTGTACATGACCTCAAGCAATGTCCAGAACTTGCTCTATGGCTTCACACACTGCTGAGATCTCTACTATATTCTTAATTTTCCTCATCTCTAATTCTGGCAGCATCATGTGTCTGCTCTTTTCTCTTAGAGCTTTATCATATAGGATGAATACTTTATTCCATCCTGGGCATATTCTTGACTCAACTGACTCAATTCTTGAGGAGTATATGATCTAATTTCTATTTGTTGCTTGAACTGCTTCTCATCTTTGTTACAAAATAATGTGAATCTTCTAGGTATATTAATCTTGCAAGATGTCACTGTGAGAGATATGGCTGTCTTGCCTAGGCCCTGTGTTAGGATACCATCTTTAAAGGGATTGTTCACCATTCCTCTCCATTTCTTAGCTATATTAGCTGTCTTTATCTATGTCCACTATGGCTTTCATCAGTATTGTTGGAACTTCTTTACTAGCTGCATGCTCTAGCAAAGGCTCTACTACTTGTGGATTTGTTAGAGGCACCTCAGTCTTCACTTCCTTAAATCCAGCGTTCCTTTTGAGCTTATTCTTTCTTCCAAGCCATTTCCTCTCTGTGGAATCTGTGCTATCTGAACTTCCTTTCAGGGTTTTAAAGCCACTAATTAGTTTCTTCATTCTGCTGTTAATATATATGCTAGAGAGTACAGAGATTTACTAGTTTTCTTTCCTTATATGCTACGAACAATGTGACTAGTTACCTGACTCCCATTTTCATGTGACTGTCTTCCTCTGTGTCTGGGCAAAGCTCTCCATACCTGACTCAGTTCCAGAATCCTTCTCATTCTGTCAGATATTCCACCTTCTAAACCTGCCTTAGCCCATTGGCCAATTAGCATTTTATTGATTGGTGAACATTTTTACACAATGCATAAGAGATTATCTCTATATTTCCCCCTTTTATTTCAATAAAAGACTCTCTCTCTTACAAGACAAACTATATACAAAATAACAATTATGAAAATTACCAGGTAAGATTTACATTTAGAATGTCTGGTCCATATGTATTTGGCAAACTTGTACAAAGAATTCTACTATCTGTCATATCTTGGTGAGTTCAGAGTTCTGTACCTAAATCAGTTTCTAGGATAATTTACATTACCCACCTAAAACATCTTAGAGTTAAGAAAATTTCCTTAAATCCTAAACAACTTAAGCTTAGTTGTGAGACTATAATTATCTAGTCTTTGTCCCAATCAGAGACCTGAGAAGAAATAAAAATTACCTCAGTATGCAGGAAATACAGGCAGTTAGCTTCCAAAACTATACAAACGGCAGAGGATCTGACTGCCTGGAGAGTCACCCAAGATTTCTCTGTGTTGTAGGAGCATCATCTGACAGTCTTCTGGTCCAGAATATCTGACAGACTTTTCTGTGAAGTAGGAATTCTGGATGGCTTACCTTGTCTTGTCAAAGATTGGCAGTCACCTACAAGTCCCACTTGTCCATTTTGGATATTTCCTGTCAGCAGTAGAAGCCCACTGGCTAGCTTGCCACATGTGAAGCAAACTCTATAACAAGGTTCTTTGATTATCATCTTCCTTGAAGATGAAGGTGGGATGCTTCCAAGAGCAGACCTATATCATTGTCATAAAAGTCTTTTAATGATATAATGATAAATCATTAAATGCCCTATTCTGTGGCTCTCTGAGGTTTTTGCAGATCATCAATCTATTTAAGTATATCTGAATAGTTAGAAACATTGCTTGTTCCTAAATATTTACTATCTGTTCAACCTTGGAAACATATTACTGTAATAAACAAAAATAGCATCTAACATGACCATAAATTTGGTTGAGTAACTATGAACTTGAATTTCTTAATTATCTTAAACACTTTATAAGAACAGCTTTCCAAAGGTCTAGAACTTAACACTGCATAAGTATAATACCTTAAATAAAAGTGGAAACATATATGTATAACATCTTGTAGCAAAATATAACCCTACTCTATATCAATATACAAAGATATACAATATAGCAATGTAAGCAAATAGTATTTTAATTTTGTATATATATAAAAAGATATATTCCAATGGAAGATTTTTGGCTAGTAGCTCCTCTGTAGTTTAAGATTAGATTTAAAAATCTATTCTTTATGCTATTATTCCTATATTATACCTATACCCTCTTTATACTCCCTTTTTTCTTTTCATCCTTCCCCCATTTCCCCTCCTCCCAACACTAGATAGGAGAGAAAGAAGGATAGAGGAAAGAAAATGAAAGAGAAAAAGAAATCCCTGAATATAGCTTCTCTCATTTTGTTTCCTCTCTGTCCAAGACCATGGCAAGTTGTAACCATCCCACTTAAATGATGATAAGTGTCCATCATCCATTGAGTGACGAAAACCTCTCCATCCTGCCTCTTGGAAATGGGGGCATCAGTCTCTTAAAATTGCTTCCAGCTGATTTGGGGCATTATTTTCGGGTTTTGGCCCCCTAACATATTAGTATATCGGTCAGTCTTAAGTGAGCTAGCTCTAGCACTTGATGTCTAGTCTCTGCATGCTAAGAAAGTGCAGGCTTAGCTGAAGTCCAATAAATCTGGCTGGCTACAGAATCTTCAAGACTTTCAAATGCCATAGGTAGAAATTTATATTACAGTTTGGTTATATAATTCAATATAACTTTTAAAAAGGACAGTTGCTTGAATAGAGAATGGAAAATCATCTTTAACTGAATTGTACACACTGTATATTCCATACAGATGTTATTGCAGAAATATATGTTACCTGTGAGAGTTATATGTTTACAGACACCAATGAAATAAATGCAACACCGACAGGATTCACCATCTAGGGTGAATAATAAACACCTAGACATGTTTATTTTAACACACTATTTGGTCCTTCCTTGAACTACTTTAATGCTGTTTCCTCAAAGATCTGCGTCCAGGAAAATTTCTAAATGGCTATCTAGTTCATTCTGCATCACAGACTGCTCCAGTCAGGACTTCAGCCTGGATGGTGATAGTGGTTGTGGTGGTGATAGTTGTGATGGTGGTGGTAATGGTCGTGGTTGTGGTGTGTATTTAGGGGACTGTGTGAAGATGAGTGTAGATGCCCTCAGAGAACAGAGGCATTGCATACTTGAGCTGTAGTTACAAGTGGTTTCAGGCTGTCTTATATGGATGTTATGATCCAACTTCAGGTTCCTTGTAAGAACAGCAAGTGCTCTTAGTCACTGAGCTGTGTCTTCATTCCTCAGATCCAGCCTTTTGATTTGTCTCAGAATTTATCCTGCAAAACTTCCTTGATACATGACATAATCACTTTAAGTTTTACTTTAGAAAAATGACAGTTATTCAGTAAGGTCACAGTAGGACATAGCCACTGAGAATGATGGATTGCTAGAATATTCTGCAATTTGGTGAGAAAAGGCATGTGTTTTTTAGTGTAATTTAGCAAAATTCAACATTCAATTGAAATATACTTTTAATTCTATTTTCATATTATTTTATTTCCATCTTATACGTGTGGTTATTTTTGCACATACACATAAGTATATTAGTATATTTTAAGATTAAAGCCTATACTGTTTAATGTAGAAACCATTAGTAATATAATGTCTTGAACATTTAAAATGTGCTACTAACAATTTAAACTTGCTGTAAGTATATAACATAAGCCAATATTTTAACATTTTATAAATTCACTTTAACTAGTTACCTTTTATAATGATTAATTTTGTTGTTGGGGTTTTGATTTGTGCTTACAACGGAATTCCCAAGTCCAATGCAGGTTCCTGTCAACAGTTGTTAGGTTTTTTTTTTGTTGTTGTTGTTGTTGTTTGACTGATCAATAAGGAGCCAACAATCAATGGCTGGGCCGGGGGGATAGAGGTGAGACTTTGAGGATTCTGGAGGGGAAATGCATGACAGGAGAAAGAGGAGAATCATCATGATGGAGAAGCAGGGAGATCAGACTTAAGAGCTACAGAAGATAAATCATCTACCATGTAAGAGTCAGGGAAGTGGCCCCAGGGGCCACTCTCTCGATTGAGTCTGAGGTAGCAGAGATGAAATACAGATTTTAAAATTTGATAACTGAGGAATATAGAAGGGGAAAGTGGGTTAGCCACGTGGAGTTAGGGAGAAGCCCAACTGTTGTGCTTAAGGCATAATAAAAATTAATGTGCCTTGTGCATGTGCGTGTGTGTGTGTGTGTGTGTGTGTGTGTATGTATGTATGTATGTATGTATGTATGTATCTATGTATCTATGTATGTATTTATGTTTCATTCATAATCCAGAGAGCTCTTGCAGGTGGCGAGAAGCAGGATCACCTGCAGGGAGCTCGGAGTGGTTTACCTATTTACTGTCACAGTTTGTGATGGTAAAAGGTTTCATAAAATGTTGCCATATGTAATATGTGTTTCATAAAATGTCTTAATTATTCTGACTTTTGAGTTTTTGTGGCTACTATTTTAATTACATTGCTGTTTGCATTCTGTCTGTTGGGCAGTATAATTGTAAGTTCTTCATAATGAACACAATGAGGAAATCTCTACAGGCAAACAGATGCATGGGGAAATACTTTACCTTTTCTTCATTCACCATATATATGACTTCTGAAGATTCATTACAGACAGGGTTTGTTCCTGATAGTCCAGAGAGTTCCACAAGTCATTCTATTTTATGTTCTTTCTTATTATTCTAAACCAGTGATTGTCAAACTCAATGAATGTGGAAATTAAAAATTCAGAAATTAAATATTTTTAATTTCTTGACTTCATTAACCATTTCAACATCTTCTTAATTATATCTTTGGGGATGTGACATTCTTATACATTAATTATAGTTTACCTGAGAATTATTAATAACTTTGCAAATATTTTCTAGACCAGTATATTAATATCTATACTCCCCTATATTTCTACAGACTATATTAGCAGAACTACAAATATCGTCATCTTTAGATATGCTATTTTGTGGGGTAAGTGGACCACGCCACTAGACCAAAGAACTGAGAATGTTGAATAAGCCCAAACCCAGTGAATCTCAGAACTGAAAACAGTAGGAGTGGGGCTACTCCTTGCCTAACTCTACAAGCTCTGGAACATATAACCACAACACCCTACTAGGAGGACCTTGGCAATCAGTCCCATAGCATAAAAACCTGAAGTTCTCTATACTAATGAGATATCTACATAGACCCTAAACATTCAGCCAATGAGCTTCTCTTCCTGGGCATTCCTTCTTGCAAGGTATTTAATCCCTGGTTCACCCTGAGTAAGGTGTATGCATACACATACGTCATCAAAAAAAGGAGTTTGAATAAGCAAGGATGTCTCTTCACCAAGGGTCACTGGGGAAGGCCTCCACAGTTAAGAACCCTGCCTAAATCTTCCAGAGAAGGCTTTCTCTCTTCTAGCACCTCCATATTCTTGCCATTGACTTGAGATCAAACTGGGTTCTGCCGTATACTCAGACTCTGTCTTCCTCTTCTTCCCCTTCATTCCTAGTGGGTATGGATGCCCTGAGGGGATGTGGACCAGAAAACCCATTCCTGTCTCACAGCAGTATGCCAGACAGCAGCATCTGGGTACACAGGAGACTGAGAAACACAGCAATTGTCCCCAGTCTCCACTATTTCCCACTATGGGAAAGCAGGAACTGAAGACTATCATTATAGACTGTGTTCTGCCTCCCATAGGCATCATTTAGGCAGCACTCCAGGGACTTGTGAGGTGGGATATAGCTCAACACTATCTAACAATGTAAGTCTTTCCATATCTTGGTGATCATATTGATGATTGGTTTGCAGATTTGGGCTCAAAATAGTGAGGTTGGATGCTCAACACATCATCTAACAGCTGAGAGTTCAAGGCTATGGTGCAGCCAGGAGTTCTTGGCTGAGTGCCTAGGCTCCTGGGAAGACAAAGAAACCTAAACACAGAGGATCATTCAGATCAGATTCACAATTAAATAAATTTTTCATTTTAGTTCTCAGAACACTTTTGCTTAAAATAGCACATTTGAAAATTGACAACTCAAACTGTGTGATAGACTCTCATCAGTGACACTAAAAGGAGGTGACAGAGAGATAAGAATGATGGAGAAGAACAGTCAGTGTGCATGTGGTAGAGACAGACAGAACTGGTTAAGTGACAGTCATGAAAGAAGGCTAAGGTGGACAGTGGATCATGTTGCCCAGTGGGGGTCAACCAGATGCTGTGCAGCAGACAAGGAGTTTAAGCAAATGCAGAAACAATAGCCACCCTCCCCTCTAAAAACAACAAACAAACAAACAAACAAACAAAAACAAAACCTTGCCAGCTGTGGAATTACCATAGGTTTGGGCAAATGTGGAGGTCCAAGGTGAGAAATGGTCAACTTCCTAGATTGAACCTCCTTGAAGGACCACCATCATGTTCCATGATACCACTGATGGTTATGTGTGGTCAGCAGCCCTCATGTGGCCTGAGTCTGGTTGATAGGTTGATATCTGAGGACCATGTTATCACCTTGGTGTCAAAGAAGGCCATGTGTGAGTTCCTGGTCTTATTGTTGCTTGGTCTTTGTTGATCTCTGAAGCCTGTGCTACCACCAAAGGCTAAGGGGATGTCCAATGTCTGTATTGCATCCTGAATCCATGTTGATTTCCATGATCCAAGCAGCACTGGAGAGCCTCTGGGTCTGTGACCTTATTGCAACCCGTAGTCCTGTTAATGGTCTCTGCAGATGCCAGAAAGCATGTGGAAACCCACGATCCATGCTCTTGCTCACCATAAAGAGCAAATAAGCTACTTTGGCAGTGATATCAATGTTTGAAGAGACACAGCTAAGAAAGATGGACAAGGAAGACTTCTATGACAAGTCTTACCTCCACCCTACTCCCATCTGCCAAATAGTAACAGCTGAAACAGAAAGTCATAGAAGAGAAGGCTAAAAAACTGTGATAGGATGCTATGTGTCGCTTTCCACAATAGGTGGCTTCCAGAAGAGGTGAGAAGAATGAAGGACTCAGCTCTATTTAGGGGGTAGGCCACTGAGAGCTTGCCAATATTCCATTGAGTAGATCCATAACACAAATTGGACTCTTTTTTTCCCCTTCTAGTTTTGCTGGGAGAGGGGAGGTCACAAGGAGTGGGGTGGACAGGAAAGGATTGGGAAGAGAATATGATAGGGGGATATGATACTAAATCCCCAAAGAATCAATACAAATACTATGTTAATAAAAGTAAAAAATGAAAACCCAAATATCATACTTTAAAGTGCACGCTTATGAACCAAAGTAACGCCTATGGTGCCCTTGGTGTAGACATTTCTACAGTATCAGAGCAGAGCTCGCTCCACTCATGATCACAAGAATTTACAGAATGTATGAGACTTTCCATATCACAGGACATCCCACAGGAAAATGCAGTTATTACTAGTGTTGTTAGCACAATAGTTCCAAGCTCTCTGGATGTTAAACAATTGAAGTGTTTGCAGTCTTCACCTACCCACACTGTGGTTGGTGAGTCAAATTGTTTTAAGAAATAAATAACATAGGACACTTCAAAGCTAAAGAATTTAAATGTTGGTGCAAGGGTTTCAGAAGAATCTGCTTTCTTTCTACAATGCCTGCCAATATTTAAATGATGGATGAATTATTTCTTCAACATTGGTTTCTAGTATAGGAAAGTTTCCTTTCCTAAACTACCAAGAGGACACATGGTTTGAGTGAAGAATAAACATGCTTGTTGGGCAGGGAGATTTTTCATACAAATAACTAAGAAGAGATTCAGCTTTATCTAAAGAGACAAGAAAAGAGCTAGTTGAATCCAAAAGATTTATCATCCATGAAAAACTGTAAGAGGAGTGTTCAGTTAGTAAGAAGAATAAAAGAAAAAATGTCTCCAAATTGAGAAACTGGAAGGTCTAGATCAAGAGATGTTAGTTACCATGGTTGTTTTAAGCACAGATATATGATGAAATTATTCAAATGAGAGTTGTCTATGGAAGAGATACTTTTTGAACGACACAATTTCTTCAGCAGGTAAAATCTGAGAAGGAGATCAATTAGGAAAAGAATCATGGTGGATAAATGAAAAACGTTACAGTACTCGGAACTTTCTGATTAGATGTGTTTAAAGAGCTATGGTTTTCAATATTGAGTGTCAATACATAAAGGCAGTTTTCTCTTACATCTTTAAAAATACAATTTATTCTTTGAAAATTCTATTTGACCAGGAGCATGACCAACCTACCAATGGCCATAACCCAAAAGATAAGTGTCTTTCAACAGCCATCAAGGAGTCAATAGTTTCTCAGCTAGTGGTGGGACCACAGAATCCCTTCCTCCATCCATGCTAGGATTTTGACTGGCTTGGTCCTGGACAGGATTAGTGCAGGCAGGAAAGTCTACTGTGGTGATGACTCCATGGACCCACAGTGCTGTATTATATTACAATGTATAACATTCCTCATAAAAATGTGCTGCTAATGTGATCTGATTTCCTTTGAAAGTATCATGTCTGAAATAAAGCAGGATGAAAACAGTTGATCTTCACTATTTTAAATTATTTTAGTCAGTTTCTTTATATGTGAAACATCATACTTGTCCATCTAATATCTGAATGGGTTTTTTTTCTCATTTTTTTCCTCCTACCCTCTACCATTCCTCCTCCTGTACCTACCCAAATCATGCTGCTAACTTTCTTTTTAAGTAAATACTGACTGTTCTCATTATCACTATTCTTAAAGTTGACAACATTTATGACACTTATCAACTGTTTTCCATGTCCTTAGCTGTTTATATAATGATTCATAATATATTCCTTGTCCTTTCAATGGCCAGGAGATCTCTTCTGAATATCCTAAGCCATCAGATATTGTATCCTTTGTCCACTCTTCTTACTCCTTCCCATGTGAAACATAAAATGCACTCTTGGGACACTAATTCTTTCTATTGTAAACTAGAATTATTGCTGGAACATAAATTTTCAATCTTCAGTTACAGGAAATGTTTTAGAATATTATGTACTTATTAATTTTCTGTTCCATTTACTGAAATATTTTTTTTGTAAGCTACTTAAATTTCCTGGGGTATTTCTTTAATTTTTGTCTTATCTATCATTTTTCTTTTCTACATTTGCTACTGTGCCTTTGGTTTAATTTCTTAGATTATATCTTTTTATACCTGTAAATCTTTTTTAAATTCTTAAATTCACTCAAGAGCTACTCATAAAGTAGTGCCTTATCCAGCCATTATCAGAGAGGTTTTCTCAAGCATCAGATGGGAACAGATACAGAGACACACAGCCAGACTATTATGCAAGGAGAAAGTCTGAAGAGAGTCCTCCAAATTACTCACTTCAGGGCTCAGGGAATTCTGGGGAAGAGGAGGTGGAAAGAGTGTAAGAATCAGAAGAAATGGGAGACACCAAGAGAATGCAGCTTCTGAATCAACTAAGCCTGGCACATATGAACTCACAGAGCTATGAAGTCTAGGGCCTACATGAGTCTGCACCAGGTCCTCTGTGTATGTTATAGTCATTACTTTAGTACTTTTTACTAGCTCCTGACTATGAGAACAAGTGGGTTTCTGACTCTTTTGTTTGCTCTTGGGACTCTTTTCCCCCTATTGGGTTGCTGCACCCAATTTTGATACTTAAGTTTGTGCTTCATCTTTTATTTTATTTTGTCACATTTGAGAGCTGATTCCTAGAAGTCTGTTCTTTTCTATAAGAGGCAGAAAGGGAGTAGATCTTGAGGAAAGGGGAGATAGGGAAAACTAGGAAAAGAAACTGTAATAAGAATATGTTGTATGAGAAACAAATCCATTTTTCAATAAAGATAGAAGAGCTATCTTTTTATTAGTTGAATTTATTTCCACATACTACTCACTCGTTTTATGAACACAATATTCTTAATCTATGGAGATAATAATTAGAAAGTTTGAATTTCTCTTCTAATTCCAAACATTATTGTTTTACTTCTAGGCTCAGATACTCACTTATTTAACTCTTATTTTCAGTTAGTTTGATTAAAATACATGGCCACTCAGCATCGCCAGCTTAAGTACATCAGGGAAAGCCAGTCGATTCATATGGACATTTCATGTGACTTTCTGATGGTATTACTGTAGGTTTAGATTTTTTTAAAAGCTACTTTTAATGAGGGTTCTAAAACCCACACCCTTCTAGCCCACCATCCAAAAGTAGGGGAGAAAAGATGGCAAATAGGACTAGAGGATGTAGACCTGTTTAGGAGTAGTTCTTTGGGGCAATCTTAATCTCTGTCGGTATACCGACAGTCCAGTTCAGTGGTGTCAGGATACTAAACACGGATCAGCAGTGGTGGCATGATCTAGAAGAAACCTCCAGGTCTCCGCTGGTACTGGTCACTCCCAGTGACCTGGTTCCAGACAGGAGATGCCAAGAGGAGCTTGCTGCCATACCTCTCTCAATGAAACAAAGATCAGTAAAGACAGGAAACCAGCAAAGCACTGCAAAGCTAGGTATGCAAGTGCACCATCAGTGTCCATTGGGTCTTATTTATATTCTCCCCAAATATTATTTGTCCTCTCACAGGTCTTTCCTCAACAAAACACCGCATGATTCTGTCTTAGCAAAATACCGCGTGAGTCTGTATCATCTGACATATCCAGATACCTCCACTTTAATTACAAACATTAATTTCTCTTAACATTTCTCTTTCTGTAATGGAAGATCTTGTACCAAGTCCCACTTAACTTGGAAGATAGGACACTGGAAGTCTTGCTTAAATCATACATACAGAATGTCACTTTTCAGAAGGTCTTCTGCATTTGTCACACATTTTGTAAATCCAGGCTTATTCTTTAAACATCTTTATTTCTAGTTTTCACTGGGCACCTACTATGACCATGGAATGATATACTGGTAGAGGTAGGTATTGTAGAAAGGATTATATCTCTCAGAACAATACAACGCTCTAGTGAATTCCTTTGATAACTTCCACATGCTTCCTTTCTGCTCACTGACCATGAGCTTCCCACTTTTCCATTGCTTGACTAAGCATCTCCTTTTCCTGTGACAGCGTCTTCACTATTTATTACTGGCGACAGATCTTCCTAACCTTGATTCTCTTAACCACATAACCGTTTACAAAGACATTTATCACTCTGAAATCCCCTGAAGCATCCCCTTTTATATTTATTCACTGTCATCTCAGTAGACTTTTGTGTGGTAAGTAAAGTAAATGATCCACTCAGTCATTTTAAACTGGAAGCAAAGCACACTCCTTAAACATTGAGCTTGGAAAATGCAGTATCCATATTTTACATGTCTGAGAAAAGGGATGCTCCTAAAGGTAAGATATAAAGCTCAATAGATGAGGATGTGCAGGCTGTCCCTGAGAATCAAAAGCAAATAGCTGAGACCTAGTGGAAAAAAATGTTCAGGGATATTTCTTTCTTCAAAAATGAGCTGAGATCTTTATTGTTGTTATAAAATATAAATGTAAAGTTTTCTGCTTCAGTAGTTCAATTTTGTTGAATGTTAGACTTCTATGATAGGCACAGTAAACCTCTCCTATTAATACATGAAAGTTGCACTTGGGCTTTAAAGATTTGTGTGTGTGTGTGTGTGTGTGTGTATGCGTGTGCATGTGCTTGTGTGTGTGTGTGTGTGTGTGTGCGTGTGCATGTGCTTGTGTGTGTGTGTGTGCACATGCCTTTCTGAGTTTACGGGCATCGCATTCATGCAGAAGTCCAAAACCAGTAAAAGAAATAAGACCCTAGAACAGGTATTATAGGCAGCTTTGAGCCTCTTGATGTGTGTCCTGGGAATGGAACTGGGTCCTTTGCAAGAAGAATTAGCTTTCTTTACTACTGAATCCACTCTCATGCCCTATTTTTCTGTTTAAGTTCTTTTTTCAAATAAATTGAGCTAAGATGACACTAATGAGTCTCCATTGGATCAAGTTTCCTAAGATGTAGCTATGCTTCCTTGAATAAAAAGTAAGAAATTCAATGTTTTTATTTAATGAATACCTTCCTTTTACAGAAATGTAATTTTCAATTGGTGTTCATAAAACAATCCTTACTTAGCACATGTAAGAGATTTGAAATGTAAATGTTAAAAAATGACAAAATAGAACATGTGTATGTGTCAATGACTGCAAACAATGCTAAATCAGAGAGCCAGCTAATCAGGATGAAATCCTTATATTCCACTGGGTAAAGATTTGCTTTTATTGCCAATGCTCCTTGTGCTAACTACTGCTTCATTGAAAATAAGAGTTCGTATTTTAACAATAATATTTTATGCAATGAGCTTCTATGTCTTCTGTCATATAAGTAATGTGTAGAGTGCACTCACAATACCCTTCAAAGTATAGTGAATGTGCCCTGATGTTCTGAAATGATTTACTGGATTCATGCAAATGTAGGAGACAGAAACAGACAGACAGATGCGAGTATATAGAGCAGATTCCCCTCCTGATAAAAATGTAGACATTTGTCTGTTTATTCCACATGGGCTGATGCCCTTGAAGCCAATAAATTTGACTCACCGATTTAAAAATCAAACATGTTCTATAGCCCATCTTTCTCATTACAGATAATCCTCAAATCACATGTTAATCACCAACACTGAATGACAGCAGAATGACACACTTGTCCCACAGTGTATTTTTTTTAATCTTCCTGTTAAATCACTTATCAGTGGTTCCACAGTTACACATTATGAACAGAATGCGAGAGGGGCAGAGAAGCAAGACTCCTAATGACTTTCATAGTCTTTGATTTTATTTTTCAGTCACCAAATGTGGGTGAAGGGGTTTAAAGTATACCACTCTGGCATACTAACTATTTTAAGCTAAAGGTACACAAAGGACATTCTCCCTGTCCTGTCTCTTCATAGCAGTAGATGAATTCCTATAAGATGAATGCTTTCCCCCTGCTGTAAGCAGAGTTTCATTTGCCCAAGGTCAGGCAGACAAGTCCAAGAAAATTTGATGCAGGCTTCTCACAACTCTGACCTTTAAGATTTATTTGTCTCTTCACAACTCATTATCATTTCTCCAATTAGTACATAAGGAGCTCTACTAGATTGTTTTTGAGCTCTTCATAACTGTATGCAGCCTCCTGTTCCACTGTAACCTCTATTAAATAAATGCGCATGTGTGTGCACGTGCATACAGACACACACACACACACATGCATGTGGAAATTCATGGTGGCACACATGTGCATGGTCATGTGTTTTATAGCACCTTAATACCTGAAAAGAAACCCCACTGGGAGCTCTCACAGGTAAGGGCTCTTATACAGAGTTTGGTTCCCAGAATACACAGAGCAACTTACACCCATCTGGAACTCCAGTTCTAGGGCCATCAATAGACTCTTCTGGCCTCCACTGTCTACTCAGGCTCTCATACTGTACACAGACATACACTCTGGCAAAACTCTCATTCACATAAATTAAAATAGACATCATTACCAAAACAAAGGGAAACTCTAATAGCAAAGAAAAATTTGCTGCATAGAGATCTAATTTTTGTTACTGTGTTTACACAATCAGATATTACAACATATGTATAGACTACTCTTATTTTTTTTTTATATTTTTGCTGTTTTTGCCTTCTTAATTTCTGTTCTCACAGCAATGTAATGAATCGTATCCACTTTTTTCTTTAGCAGTACTATACTTTTGAGGGTCCTTTTTGAGACATTTTTAAAAAATATTTTACATATCCAGATAAGCACATCGTATGTTCTAAATCTTTAATTGTCAAATATTTGTGTGATTGTCTGAAACTTGTTTCCTTTGCCCATTTCTCTCTCCTGATGTCAAATCCTAACTCCCAAATATCTTTGATCATTTTATTTGCTTTATCATTGCCAATAAATGACAACTACATTCATTACACTCCTGTTGAGTTCTCAGCACTTTTTTTACATATCCTGTGTACAAAATCTATTTCAAACAAATGCACGATATTGATGTGGGCAGTACCTACTTTTTTATAAGGGACCATACCAAAGGTTTAAATATTATGCCAAAGCTTCAGGAGCTTCTCACTAGGGCCTAGTTTTAGTGAATTAGTTTCTTAGTTTGAGTCACATGAAACTGCCAGGTTTTCTTAATTCAATGGTGTATATGTCTGTATGTGCATGTGTGTGAGTAGCATATGAACCTGTAATCATGAATGGAGGCTAGAGGTAGATGTCATGTGGTCTCCTCAATCATTTTCCAGCACATTTCTTCCTGATATGATCTCTCATTGACTCTGAATCTTTCTGTTTCTCAGATAAGCTGACTGGCCAGTAAGTCTCAGCAATCAGCCTGTTATTGCCACCAGAACTGTGATTACAAGCATAGATGATCATGTTGAGCTTTTCACATGGATGGCAGCAATCCAAACTCAGGTCTCTATGCTTGCACAGCAAATGCTTTTCAGAATGAACCATTGCTCAGTTTGAGACATCAGAGAAGGTGATGTACAGGAAATTTAACTGGGCTCATCCTCTTTAAGTGAAACCTCTTGGTTTCCTAGATCAGAACAAGCATTCATAGTGTTGTAACTGCTTAATAGCTGTTTAATGCCTCGACCAGGAAGGTTCACTGACTAGTTTTTATAAAGCCAATCCCCCCTGCTTCTACAAATGAATTTAGGATAACTCTTAATACACCCTCATGATATTTAATGCTCAATGGTCTCTTTAGAATGTTCTAAGTGAACGTCAAATCAACAAGACATTATTACTTAAAAAGAATACGAAAATTATCTAGTATAAATTAAATACAGATAACAAACTACTTTTAAAACATTTGAACATGAGTTTCAAAACATTGCCTGTAACAGAAAAATAAAGGAAAATATGTGAACAGTCTATAAGTGTGCTCAAAGAGTATACTTTGTCTTTCTCATTAGTACAGACTGCCTCTCTACTTTTGTCATCTCTGTTCTACTCATTCCTTTACATGAATACATCTATTCTCCCTCTCCCTTGATTGATGTGTACACATGATGCTGTGCTCATGTGTTAAATATGAGATAGTACAGAGGATACTACTCTTGTAAACCACAGTAATATACCCTTGACAGAATGTTAATGGCCATATTATAATGCAAAATGCATTTAGACCAACTTCAAAAGTCCCCATGGTCTTTAACGGTCTCAATAGTGTCGAACACTGTAAAGTCTCTTCTGAGACTCAAGACATCATTTAACTAGGATCCCTCTATTTAATTTTAAAAAATATGTACTTTCAGCACACAGTGATACAAATTATACATTTCCATTTCAAACGGGGGGAATGGAGGTATAGTGAGGAAGCACTAGACTGAAAAAACAAAACAAAACCCTGCAAGGATAGCATCAAACATGTAGTTTTATGTGAAAGGAATTATGTAAATCCATACCTCCAGCTTTGCTGCCTGTAGCCCCTCCTCTCTCCTTCTCTCTCCTCCCTCTCTCTCTCTCTCTCTTTCTCTCTCTCTCTCTCTCCCTCTCCCCCCCCCCAAGACTGCCTCCATTCTCTGCATACTGATCTCCTTGACAGAGGCCTCCCAGTTCTACTGTAGCACAGGCTTTTCCTTCACACCTTCACACAATGGCTTCTTATGGTATTCTTGCAGTGATCTCAACCTTAGTACACTGTACCTGACCTAATTTGCTTTTCTATATTGAGTGCTAAGATTCCATAACTGACTCACTCAGTTCTTCTAGTTTCTCCAAAATTTTCTCAGCTTTTATGAAGAGTTCCACTATGTTCTTTGGTTCAATCATAGCATATTTCTAAATAATCCACAAGAACTTGTCAGTAGCATCATCTAAGCATTCATAGCTATACTATTGTAGATATATTTGGAAGGAACACAGGACATAAAGAAGAAATGGGGAAAAGACAAGAATTCAGAAAAAGCTAGAAGGGGTGAGGAAAAAGACAAAGGGGTATCATGGGTATCTCCCCATGGGGAGAGCAACAATGCCAACCAACCAGATCTGCCAGTGTCTAAATCACCAGCCTGGGAGCACATAGGGAGGGACCCATGGCTCCAGCTGTATATGTAGGGGAGGATGACATAGGTGGGAGAGGAGATTCTTGGTCCAGTGAAGGCTGGATGTCCCAGTGTAGGGGAATTCATGGGCAGGGAGGTAGGAGTGGGTGGGTGGGTGGGGGCACATCTTCATAGAAGCAGGAGGAAGGGGGGTGAGGTAGGGGTTTCTGGGTGGGGCAGAATGGGGGAAGGGGATTATATCTGAAATGTAAATAAAATATCCAATAAAAAATTAATAAACAAAAGAAAAGAAAGAGAACACACACTCACAATCAACATTTCAGAAACCATATTAAACCATCTGTGAATATTATCTTCTTTAAGTGTGTGTGGTAAATACACAAATTGTTCTACAACTTGTATTTAATATAATTTTTGAGATTTTTAACCTAATATTATCAATTCATGTGTAAAAGAGCATTACTATTTTTCCTAAATAAAGTTAGATTTTTAGAATATAACATTTTATTTTATTGTATAGAAATATATTATTTTACCATAAAAGTTTTAACATAGTCTTTGTATTGGTTTTAGTTGTTTTTTATATTGATATGACTATTTTTTGGCCCAAGTTTGAAAACGTATCTACTATTTCATCTTTTAACTTAAATCTTTAGGCTAATTTAGTTTTTAAGTTTTGAAGGAAGGAGCTTTTTCTCTTTTAGTTTTTATATAGTAGCATGGGCAGGACACATTCTGTGTCTAAGTCACTTAGTAATCATACTAACAAGTTATTCTTTAGGAAACCAATTTTCTCAGCAAATCACAAAATACTGTCTGTATTTTCTTATTTTATTTACTATAATAGAGCGTTCTTTGTTTACTCTTTCCCTTCTGGCAACCCCAGCAAGAATCCATGTGTGGAAGGCTGTGGTACACACAGTGTACAGGTCAGCTTCAGCACTGGAGAAAAAGACACTGTTTTATAGGCACTTTTCTGTTTTGGAATAGCTCCTTATGTATGATTTGGGTTAATTACTGTCATCATCCTTCAAACCCTTGGCATGGCTTCTGTTTGGATAAGCAAATTTTGCATTGGTGTGAAGCCAAAAAATTAATTCTTAATGTAGCTGGACATAAAATGCAATGGAACCCAACTGTTAAAAGGGAATTAAGTCTTCCTAATTAGATTTAACTAACAAAACCCAATATTTTATTGGACACTCTTATAGACAGTATTACTTTTTCAAATTAAATCCTGAGTATTTTTTTTGTTTGTTTGTTTCCATAAGAATATTTTGCTGGACTTTGAAACTTTGCTGGAAATAGAAGGTTTTTTTTGAGTCTCTTTAAAAAAGACTATTTTATGCTATTAAAACATTTTAAAAATGAATCTTCTTCTGTTTTTTCAAAACCTCAGGAAAGCTTGCATAGCATCCATTTATGTATTTTTGTATGAGGTGAGGTGAGTGAGGTTCTAAAATCACTCTCCCTGCAGAAAGCATCTGTTGCAAATAATCAAGTATAGATGATGAAAGATGAGTGACTAGGAAAGTCTGTAGGAAAGCAAGAACAGACAGTCTAGATGCTTTGATGGTATTCTATTTTATTTTAGTTAAAGACATTACAATGAGTTTAATGAAATTAATGCATATACCTCATACATGCAAAAAAGAGTTAACACATTTTAACTTTTATTAGAAAACAGGTCCAGAATCATGCTGTAGGATGACAGTTCTGTTACGTGATAAAGAATATCATGTAAGTTGTAGATATTCCTTAGACTTTGCAAAGAACTGGCTGAGAATGTCAATGTCACCTATGCCAGAGATCAGAGGGGAGATCAGAACTAGGAACATACATTTGGAAGCATTCCATGTAGAGGCTATATTTACAGCACAGGACTGGATGAGGAGACTTAGACATCATGACAGGTGCAGCAGCCATAACAAAGAGCAGTCCAAGGTCCCCATGACCAACAAGAACTGACTCCTTAGCTTATGAGTCAGGAACATCTCGGATATGCATGGCATTCCACCCTGATAAATCTAAATCTCCACATACTCTGGGTACTCTTGACCTTTCAAAAAGTAATATGTTGACTGGCTATTACTACATGTAATAGCTTAATCTTATACAGCTCTGTGCTATTGAATGCTGAAGTTCTTGCTTCCCTGTAACCTTTATCAACTTTTCATTTCATCAGTTATTACTAATCACTCTTCCCTGGACTTCTAACCTTTTATTTTTGGATCCTCTTATTGCTAGAATTTTTTTTTTTTGTCCTTCAAATTTCTGTTAGGGCAACTACAGGGAAAAATTAGGAAAAATAACCTGATAACACTATTTGTTCTGCTTTTCATTTTATTTGCATATTAAGGATATAAAATAAGAGTCAATATATAATAAATGATATGTAAATAATATATATAACATAAAAATAACATATAAATGTACATATATATTTTATATAATTTTTATAATATATAATTATATTTCATATAATATGCAATACATAAATTTATTTTATATAATATATAATATACAATATATATTATATAAATTTTATTTATATATATAAAATCCAATGAGGGACAATGTTGTACTATTTCCCATACCTACCTCCCCTATAGTCTTTGTTTTCTCTCCTTCCATCCCCTTTTCTTCCTAGGGAGAGAAAATCAGGACTAAGATGAAACACCATGTTTATATTTCTATGTCACTTATGCTGACATGATGATTGTTTTAGAGCATTGAGGAATTCTGAGCTCCCAAGCTCTTTTTAAATTCATATCTGCATAGCAAATAGATTCTAGGAAATGGGGACTGTTTTGCATAAATCTAATTATATTAGCTTTATGCTACTGGAATTGGCTAAAGGAGGCTGACAATCTAATGAAGATATGTTTTCCAAACTAAATCATATCCATCTTACTTAAAATATAAATGTCTTTATTTAACTTACACTTTAGAATTGGAAACCAGTAAGTACATTTTTATGTCCCTTTTAATATCTGTATCATTTTTATAAGATGGATTTTAAAAGCTAAAACAAAGTAAATTAAGTAGTATATGATTCCTGTTGGCCTGGTGGTATTTTAATATCCACCTACCATTTTATCCCAAGATTTGGTCTTTTTGTGTAGTTCTAGAGATAATTAAACTGACTTATTTTAATACATAATGTAAAGAGGAAGATGGTAGGTGAATTTATGTCTGTATGAGCAAGTATCTTACAAACCTGTAAGTATGATAGGAGAGTATATGAGTTGCATCCCAGTGCATCCTGGAAGCCCACTTGTTTTTCCCATTTCCATTTCACTCAAAATGTAATGTACTAATACAACTAAGGTCTAATGATGAAAAACTCCATAGAGAATAGATTTTTATGAGGAATAGATTATGATGTTCTTTCTTAGAAGATCCATATACTGGTCAATAAAAAAAACAGGACTGTAGTCTTAAAAACAGCAATATAAGGCTGTCAAGATGACTCAGTGGTAAGACATGCTTTTGTGGATGCCTGATGGTTTGATCCTCTGAAATTATAATGGAAAGAGAGAACCAATTCCCAATAGATGCTTTCTCACTGCCATATGCTTGCTGTGGAACAGGTATTCCTTCCTCCATACATACAATAGTAATTTTACCAAGTTTCATAAGTATATGAAGTCACTATTATGAAGATTATAAAAAGCAGAATGCAGAGGCAGGCAGATTTCTGAGTTTGAGGCCAGCCTAATCTACAGAGTGAGTTCCAGGACAGCCAGAGCTATACAGAGAAACCCTATCTCAGAAAGAAAAGAATAAAAAGCAGAATGACATGTCCTCCAAACCAGTCTAGTATCATATAGTTATCTATGTTCCTAAATTAACTCCTAATTTGCAAACCTAACCTATTAGAAAGTTATTAGTTTTCCTTACTCTACAGCTAAAAGACTGAAACTCTAAATGGTTAGAGTCACACAAACCAAGGATCCACACCTAGAACTAACTGGGCTATACATTCAAGTATTTGTTAGTAAATTTGTAAGACAAATGCTCCAGAGCTAGGTAGATTTTTTTTCATCCTTAAATTACAATGCACACATGGCGAAACATTCAGCTTTCAGGTATATTATTTAAAAGGATTTGTGTTTAGAGATCTTTCTTTGATGACTCATGTATGAATTTTAGGCATGACTGTTTTTATTTCTAGAAACAATCATGCAGCCCACCCTCTACAGGAAAGAATCAGTTTAACTCCATTAATTAAGTAAAATATTGGTGGTAGGGGGCACTGTTTAGAAAGTGACAGTTCACTTTGGAGATGTTTCAGGCTTTCTTCCCAAGGCTCTAATAGTATTTAAATTTAAATATTTGTGATGTATGGTGTACTTTCACATGCATTGTACAAACAGTAGAGCAAAATGAGATCAAAAGGTAAAGAGAATAGACAAACATGCTCAGAGTTTGCAGAAGGGAAATTACCACCCAAGGAGGATAAGTGACTTGCCTGAAATCCAGAGTCATCAAGGAGAGATATGGAGTGTGGGTAGGGGAAAGAATTCTTAAATCAGTTGGGAAAGAATTCCTGGACCTCCATGTTTAATCACAAAATGCAAGATGGGCAGGACAGTACTGTTGGCACAATCCCTTCATCACATGGCTAGAGAGAGACAGAGTGGGTGTTTTTCTAAGGCATGGAATATGACACATGACTAGGTTAGCTCAGGTTCTAGGTCATTGGTGCAGGGAATATCACACTGAATATAAGTGGAATTTTAGCTACAATTTAATGGTGTGCTTTGGATCAATGAAATGTATGTTTTGCTTATATTCTAAGGTAGCTAAATAAATACAGTTGTCCCTTCACCCACCATCCATCCATCTTCTATCTCATCCTGTGACAAAATATTCTATGACTGATTATTATAAGCCTTTAAGTTCTATCTAAGAGCCTCAAACTCAAAGTCTCAGAAATATTTGCCTTGGGAAACATATTCCATTTCTAGAACAAAGATTATCTCTCCCTTTTACCTTCTAGATAGGTAATTTGACCAAAAAAAGTTATGTAATATTCTTATAACTTTACCATAATTCATTTTACATGTTGACATAGATCTATCAGTCAATCTTCAAGAACAATGCCTTTCTCTTAGTCTGTTACAATAGAGGACTTCTGGACGGCAAAGCTCTCCAAATGCAAGGAAAGCATGGTACTTGTTTTGAAAGGTGAATCCAAACAGTAGCAAATGCAACTGCATCAACACAATATTTTGTCCACATTTCACTGTAAGTTAAATACAAAGCATAAAATTTACATTCTTTATGGTTTTAGATCTGCTTTTCCAATGCTGCACAGCCTATGATTGATGTAGCCTTTAAAATAAATGGAGGGAGGAATGAAGAAAAAATGTTTAGCAAGAAATAAGGTCATTTGTGGTCCTTGGAGATAGGCAGACAGATTAGTTTCATTTTCTATTTGTTTCCTTGCCTTTTCCTTATTCACTGAAGACCTGAAGCAAATTAGTAATGATTTTGGTTTTGGGTGTAAATTCATGATATGTTCCCATTGTAACTTGCTGCCAATTTACATCACAACTGTGAGACCAATCAGTGGCCAAAGTGTGAGGTTGTGAGTCACTAAACTGAGTATGCAAACCAGGTGATCCCTTCCATAGGTTATAAAAACTGGATAGTTTAACTCAGTATCTGTTGTGGTGTTGTGGATACCCCCCAACCCCTGGCCTTGTATTTTGATGTTAATTCCCCTTTCCTGGGAAGGGCTGCAGAGGAGGAATGAATCAGTACACAGATGAATTCTAGTGACCCTTTAGCCCACTTTAATTTGTAAAAAAAAGACTAGAGCCAGTGACTGGGCAGTAGAAGGGGAGGTGGAGAAATAAAGGTTTGTTGGAAGACTACAGCAGAGGAGGAAGACTACAGAGGAACAGGAGGTGGGAGGAAAAGTTCGTGGCTTGGAAAACTCACAAGTTATAAGGGTCTCATACCTGGGGAACAGAGTAGTGTAGTGGTGAATCTGCCCAATCTAGGTATGCAGCTTATATTCATAATTATTGAGTTGTGTTTTCTTTGACTAGTCTTATTTGGGATGGAGAATTAGAGCAACAAGCATCTATTTCTCAATGAAAAAATGACCTACTTCAAGACCAGGAAATAAACTGCAAATACTTCATCTTAGGTGTTTTTTACTCATTCAAAATCAATCAAAATTTTTTAAAAAAATTCAAAGCATTTTTACATCTACATTCTGGTTTACTTCTGAGGTGCCTAGTATCATATTTAAGCCAACTCATAACTCGTCATTTTAAATCTTCATTTATTATTTGTAACAATTTGATGTAAATTTTTGTCTTGCAGGCTTACTGCTAAATAAGCTCGCCCTTTTTAGTTCTTTCTGAACTAAAGCTGATTTAACTCAGCTGCTCTGACTCAAATTCTCTTCTAGCTGACTGATTTCAATTTGGCGTCTCTCAGCTTCTGATTGGCCTCAAACTAATTCTGGCAATTTGTTCTCATCTTCTGTCTTTTTCTTCTCTGGCTTCAACTGCCTCTGCTGACCTGCACAGAGCTGCATGAACTCATGAAGAAACTGAACTCCATTGCACTGCACTCACTGCACTGACCAAATGAACTCAACTCAACAGACCGAACAGCACTGACTGAGTCTCTCTCCCTGCATTGCCCTTAAATAACATCTTTTTCCTGTGCTGTTCTCATGAGAGTTGGGCATATCCTAGCTCTGACTCCTTTTCTCTGATTCTGCCCCTCAATCTGATGTCAGTTTCAAACATGGCTGCTTCCTTACCTATGTTGTTTGGGATTAAAGGGGTGTACTAAAAGCACATCTATATTCCAGGGTAGCTATGTTGCTGGATTAAAATTCCTCTACAATTGTTTTATATGTATTCATAAAATTTAATTAAATATATTTTTCTCGGGTTCATTTCAATAAATAAAGACATTTGTGTATTATTTTTGGATATATCCATTTTATAACTTGTATTCATTAGCAGAGCTTGTATCTCAACAAATCTGTAAACACAGACCATAAAAGAAAGCATATGATTTTGTTGTTAGATAAGACTTAAGCTCAGTTCACATGTTATGAATTCAAAGTTACTTTGCATGTGAAACCAGAATATTGCTAGTCTCAGAACTATAGGAACTATAGTCTCAGCACTATAGAACTATAGTGCTATAGGAACTAACAATATAAGGGAAAGAACACAGCAAGCAAGCATAGGCAGATGAATCCTCATGTTTGGTCCCTTTACAAAACAACTGATTCATCATTATTTCTAAATTAATATATTAGATTTTAAGATGGAAATAAAAATTTTGGCGAGTTTGCTTAGTTTTTTGTTTTGTTTATTTTTTGGGGTTGTTTGTTTTTTGTTTTTGTTTGTTTTGTTTGGGGGCCAGGTAAAACTTACCAAGATACCACTTTTCAAAACATAACTAAAACCAATCATAAAGAATTCACTATGGTACCGCCATTCAACTTAGAATGTACAATGAAAGAACAATCACATATGCTTGACACAAGCATGAACTTTAAAGAAAATGTTTGTGTATGAAATATTCACTAAAGTTTATATTCACTAAAGACGGATGCAAGTGTCCACTCTTTCCAGATGAAATTTGTTTAATTTGATTAAATAAGAAATTAAGAGAACTGGAAGTTTTAGATCAGTGCTAAGTGGAGCAGCCTTCCACTGCCATTCTAGAAAGTACATGTTTTTCAAATAAAAATTATGCTTTGTTTTTTATAAAGAAAAAGGCATAAGGACTCAGTCACTTTTTCGAAATTCTGCTTTCTAACATTACATCCACAACTGACAAGGAATCATCAGGAGATGGATGACAGCCCCACTGTGCACATCTCTGGACAGACTCATAAGATGCTTCAGGCCCTCACTTATATTCATACTGTGGGAAAGGAACAGCGAAAACCCAGAATAAAAGCGTTTGTCTGAAAGCACTGCATGCTCAGATAGCAACCTAAGGAATATTCAAAATGTCCTTGAGATTCCCATGCCTAATCCAATCTGATTTTTCTAGTTCTAGTAAATTGTTCAAGATAAGGCGATGCTTCCTTTTCTTTAGCTACTTACTTTATAAAAGAATTTGCTAACAAACGAGATAAGAGTTTTCAAAGGTCTGTCTTTGACACTTATGCCTGAAGAATACTGAACAAGAGCTATAGCTGCCAACTTTATACATTCAGACACCGGCAGTCGTTTTTAAATTGACACATAGGAAATTGAGAATAATAGCTAAATTACCAAGGCGGTAATTATCATGTCCTATTTTCTCATGTAGAAAGATTGGGACAAGTCTTGTTGGCAAAAGTGCAACTCTAGGAGGCTAAATTAATGAATATATATCATTATGTGAGAATTAAAGTTGACGTATATAGCCGTATATGGGGAATATTCAGCTGATTCATTTTGTGTTCAGTGTTTACAGATCTTGTTTTGAAGCACTCAGTGCACAAAAGGACTTGGTCAATCACCCATAAATGTAAAATGGCACTGGCTAGTTATATTTTGCATCCTGTTACTCAACAAGCATCTCAAGATGACATCATTTTGGGTGACATGCTAACCTTTGAGAGTCCCATATAAATAAAACAGAGGTCATGATTTAGCATTGGAAAAACATATAAAAAAGTATAAAAATAAATGTCGCATATGCATGTAGTTTGTACTCATTTCTACTTTGATGTTTGGTCTGTTGCTATAAATTGTAATGTTTTGCTAAATTCTATACCTTAAGGTCTAGGCTTATGAGTGACTTCCCATGTTTAGAAGCTTTTGATGTGTAAACCTTGTTTTTTGATTTAAAACTATCAGATAAATAAAATTAGCTACAGCCAATTACTGGAGGGATTAGAGGAGTGACCTGGTTGGAGGAGGAGAGACCAGGAGGAAAAGAAGAAGAAGGAGAAGGAGGAGGAAGAGGAAGAAGAGGAAGAGGAGGAGGAGGAGGAGGAGGAGGAGGAGGAGGAGGAAGCTGCCAGGAGGGGAGATGGACCATGAGCACATGACCAGGAGAAACAGCAAGTATCTGGGGTACATCACTGGGGAAGTAGTCAGGCCTCCAGATAGAAGAGTAGATTAGGGATGACCTCTAGTAATTATCAAAGCCAAATAAAATAACCATAATCTGAGTTTTATTGGGGATAGTTGGAGATAAGCTTAAATTGTTCATACTACGTTTCTATGTTACTTTTAATAGTTTCAACTCATAAATCAAAGAGTTATTGAATAAACATTAAATAAAAAGTATTTGGTACAAATTCAATACTGGACAAGGTCAGCCTTGACACCAATGAATTCATCTTCTACAAAATTTAACCTCTGCAGTTTTCTCATTTATTCTTCTGTCTACAAACCTTGGATACCCATGTCTCCATTCTCTTCCTTCATACTCCTGAGCATAAACCTAGACCTATATTCCTGCTAGCACTTGTCTCTGAAGGGCTGGCTCTCTCAATGCTGGCCTCTAGTGACTGTGATTTGCCAACTATACTAATCTGCTCTTCTGTACTCTGAATGAGGCTGTTCTGCCTGAGAGCCTGCATCATCCCAGAGATGATCATCTAAAAAGTACATGTAGAAGGGTTCTTTGTCCCACCATTCCAGGTAAAGTGGTGCATTCTTTTCCTCCTGCCTTGCTATGTTTTATTTATATATCTGATTGTTGAAATAAAAATCTATGAATGGGACGTCATTCTCCCTCTTTAGTCTCTGAGCGCCCATCATATTGATCCACTCTTCCCTACATCCAGTGTGTAATATTAAATGATTAGAACAGATAATTGATTAAAATCATTGGCAAAAATCCAGTAAATGGAAAACTCTTTGAATGGAGGTTGACAGTTCTCTTATCATTATGTACTCCCAGAGCAGAACGAGGACATATAATATTAATTAATACATGCTTGCAGTTAATTAAAGAATATCAAAGGAAACGATCAATAAAAGCAGGGGAGAACTCTGCTTTCAATGTTTGGTTATGCCCTTGTGCTGGCTAATCTTGGTTGTCAATATATTGTACTTGGTTCAGCTAAGTAACAAGCCTCTGAGTTGGTCTGTGGGATATTTTTTGGAAGGACCAACAGAGGGTGGGAAGACCCTTCTGTAAAAGGGCAGCAACTTCCTGTCTTGGTCCAGGTACAAAGTACTTTGTTGTTGTTTACCACCCCCACCCCGCCTGCCCGCCTTCCCGCCTGCCTGCTGGTTAGGCTAGAAAACTCAACTGCTACTGCTGCTACTACCATCCTCTTCTGACACCGGAATCTAGCGTTTTCAGCTTTTCATCGTGGACAAAAAGACCTGTAGCTTTCCAAGAATCCTCCAGATCGTCAATACCAGATTGCGACTGCTGAGGTATTCAGTCTGGTGGACTGAGCAACTGTTAGGTACCCACTTTTCCAGGGTACAGACTGCTCCTGCCCAGCTAATACAGTAGAAACCAATTGAATACGTATCTTTTAAAGTACAAGCATGTAAATTTATTCTGTTATACTCATCATATATATAAAGAAATGTGTTTTAAAATGAGTAATTCAAAGTACTTCAGAAGGTGTCTTAGGGTTTTGGTGCTGTGAACAGACACCATGAACAAGGCAACTCTTATAAGGAAAACATTTAATTGGGGCTGGCTTACAGGTTCAGAGGTTCAGTCCATTATCATTAAGGTGGGAGCATGGGCAGCATCCAAGCAGGTGTGGTACAGGAGGAGCTGAGAGTTCTATGTCTTCATTTGAATGCAGCTAGGAGAAGACTGGCTTTCTGACGGCTAAGAGTATCTTAAAGCTCCCCCTCCTCACTTCCTCCCACAAGGCCACACCTACTCCCACAAGGCCACACCTCCTAATAGTGCCACTACATTTCTGGATGTAATTCATTCCAGATGTAGTTTAGTTGACAGCCAGGAATAGCCATCACAAAAAGTAATTGTAAAAAGTAAAACTTATGATTAATATTTAGATATTAAATTGATGGCCCAATTTTGGATT
Source organism: Grammomys surdaster (assembly GCF_004785775.1). Lineage (NCBI taxonomy): Eukaryota > Metazoa > Chordata > Mammalia > Rodentia > Muridae > Grammomys > Grammomys surdaster. Next base: position 8,950,359 of record NW_021620961.1, read on the forward strand.
TAAAAATACTTTATAATTACATACTGTCCCATCGTTCATATTTTTAAAGCCTGGGTTTTGTCAAAATAATATTCACTCTGCACTAACAAATTTGAATTCAAATTTTTTTATGGTATTAGCTATGTTATCTCACTCAGAGACGATGAAGAGGCAAGAAAAAAATTCAGGATTTGGAAAATAATAAATGTATTTGATATTATTAAAAACATTGCACCTGCCAAGCTATTGACTATGAATGTATTAGCGTAGTCACAGGTACATTTTGGTTATTCTGGATTCCAAATATTTCTGCCTCATATGATTATGCTGTATTACAAATTTCATTTATGAATTTAGAAACTATGGCATGTCCAGAGACCTTGCGAAGAATTGAAAGTATGTACTAGGCATTGCTTAGCTTAACAGCAACGGGAATTGTGGACAAAGAATGCTTGCACATTCATGCTTTTTTTTTTTTAATGTAGAGAATAGAGTTTATTCAGGGAATGGGGAGGGGAGCTGAGAAAGTAGTAGAGACAGAGAAAGGCAGAGAGAGTAGAGGAGTAGAGGCTTCCATGGGCACTGGAGAGAGAAGGGGAGGGGGATGAGGAGAGAGGGAGAGCAGGAGAGAGAAGGTAGAGCTAGAGGAAGAAGTCAAGAGCTCAGTCATGCTTAATGGAGACTTTAGTCATGAGTTAATAATCCTTATAGGTATTTATTTGGTTGCTAATCTTTCTCTTTGATTAAGCTTTAAAACACTGAGCATTGATATTCACTAATATTCACTACCCCACTCCTTGTGACCTCCCCTCCCCCAGCAAAACTGTTTCTCAGCCATTTGAGGTTCCTTTACTGAGAATTCTCTATTTAAATCTGCACCCCATATTTTAATTATATTGTACGTTTTTTTGATATGTAGTTTCTTGAAATTTTTAAAATATATTTTGGAAATCAATCCTCTATTGGATGTGAAGTTGATAAAACATCTTTTCCCATTCTGTAGTCTGCTTCTTTGTCGTATTATGTTCTCTGTCTAACAGAAGCTTTTCAGTTTAATGAGGTCCCACTTACTGTTGATCTTAATGCCTATACTATCAATTCAGAAAGTTGTGTTCTGTACCAATGTGTTCAAGGCTATCCCCACTTTCTCTTCTATCAGATTTGATAAGTCTATGTTATGTTGAAGTATTTGATCCACTTGGACTTGAGTTTTGTGCTGGGTGATAAAGATATTCATATATCTGTATGCATTTGCATTCTTCTACATGCAGACATCCAGTTTGACCAGCACCATTTGTTGAAGATGCTTTCTCTTTTCTAGTGTGTATTTCTGGCTACTTTACAAAAACCAACCAACAAACCAACAAACAAAAAAAAACCCAGGTGTATGTATGTTTGGATTTATAGCTGGGTCTTCATTTCAATTCCACTGATCATTGTACCTGTATTTATGTAAAGATTAAGCAGTTTTTATTACTGTGAGTCTATAGTGTAACTTGAAGTCTGGAATGGTGATACCTCCAGAACTTCTTTTATTGTTCATATTGTTCAGGATTGTTCTTGTTATTATTCTTTTTTTCCTTTGCATAAGAAATTTAGAATTGTCCTTTTATATTCTGTGAAAAATTGTGTTGGAATTATGGTAGGAATGGCATTAAATTTCTAGATTGGTTTTGCTAGGAAGACCATTTTTACTGTGTTAATCCTACCAATTCTTGAGCATGGAAGGTCTTTCCATCTTCTGATATCTTTTTCAATTTCCTTCTTTAAAGAGTTCTAGTGTTTATCATACAAGTCTCACTTGCTTGGTTAGAGATACCCTTGAGATATTTTGTATTATTTGAGGCTATTGTGAAAGGTATTGTTTTCCCTGTTTGTTTGTGATTGTGTTTTTAAGCTGGTGCCCAGGTTTCTAGGTTTGGGATAATTTATAGTTCTAAGTGCTGGTTTGTGGGTTTGTTTTCACTGGACAGATATGTTGTTCTTTGATTTCTGTTTATTTTCTGGATTTTTGGAGAGTGTGATGGCTATATGTTGCCATTTTACTGGTATAAATAACTGGTGTGTTTACAGGGAATACCTGCTGATGTTGGAGACAGGGATATAGGGAAGAATGGGAGTTGGGTTTAGGGAAACAGAGAGAGAGAGAAAGAGAGAGAGGGGGTGGGTCTGAAGTTGCCTACTTGTTTTTCTGACAGGCGTGGTCTGTGTTTGAACAGGCAGTGTCTGCAGAAGGGAGCTGGATACAGTGACAAGTTTGAGGAGAAAGATTAGGAGGGGCTGGTCTGTGGGATCCATAGGAGCTGTTGGCAGGGTGGGGTGGGGGAAGAGAGGCTGCAGCTGGGACAAGACCAAAGCATTCATTGTAGAGTAACAAAGAGAAAAGAGAAGGTCTGTGCGCATCCTACCTGCCTTTTGGCAGGAGTTATAAGGAGTTCTAAAAAAATTATAGTTATATAGCTATTCAAGACACCAAATAAAAAAAACTATTAACGTTTTTTAGCATAGATTAATGTTCTTTTATCCTGAGGTTATGAAAAATTATACTTTCCTTACTTTTTCTTTGATCTCTGATATTCATTTGGTAACTGTTCCAAATCAGGGAGGAGAACACAAGTTTCTAATAGCTATTAAAATGGCTTCTGTGTGATATAGCTGAAGAGAATGTTCTTTTTACAAAATGCAATTTTGAATCAAGGACTGCTAAGAAACATAAGATATAGAGTCTCTCCATCAAAAGGAAAAAAGGCCAAGAAAAATACATACTAAGGACAAGAAGTTTCATGTAGTATACCATGTTTAATGAACAGATTTGTACCATGGGTTTGCCTTATTGTATCCCAGTATACTTTCAATATATATGACCTATTTTTATAGATGGCATATTGTCGTGATTTGAATGAGAATGGCCCTCATAAGTTCATATGCTTGAATGCTTGGTCTATAGATGGTGAAAGTTTTGGGGAAGGATAGGGAGGTCTGATGTCATAGAAGAGATGTGTCTGCTATTGGGGATGGAGTTTGAGATTTTAAAAGCCCATGCTAGACCTAGGTTCTTCGTCTGCCTTCTGCTTGCAAGCCTTTAGCTTCTGGCTGTACATGCTTGGGGTGAGGGGAGAAGCCTCTTCTGAATCTTTCAGTGTTATAGCTCTCTTACACAATATACACTGAAACAGGTTGTTTACTTTATTTGGGGTAAACAAGGTCTATATGAGCCTTGGAGAGTGGAAAGGAGTTTTCTTTTTTTTTTTAAATTTTTCTAAAATCATAATTAATTCACACAGGGGTATAAACACAGAAAGGCAGGATGTGGGGAAGGGAATGACACTGGAGTGTGGGTGTTCAGGGGGAATACAGATATCTTCAGAACTGGGTATCAGCTGGGTGAAGGTTCAGGGGACAAGTCACTATGACTCTGCCTATGACTCGCTTGTCCTTATCTAAGTTGGTATTGTCTGCCAAGGCTACCTATTTACAAGGTCTATGACTACTCAGGCTTATAAATTTCCACAAAAGCTGCCTGTTGACATTATCTTATAGCCATCTGTTTTAATGTTTTTCCACTGAGACCCAAGACTTGGTGTTTGTATACATGTATGACAGGCCTATTGCTGATTTTAGGCCTATGGCTGATTTTAGGCCTACATCGTATAAGCAGGGCTGCCCCTGACATCTCCTCCCTTCTCTAAGTATAGAAGGGCTGTGGAAATTATATGCGGCGCGCAGCCTCGCTGATAAGGAGAATGCCACACTCAGGATTCTTCTGACAGCAATTTATTGTACAGCTCTTTTAGATGGCAGTGAGGCGAGGGACCCCAAGCCCCAAAAACCTATGGCTTATATAGAGCCCTAGGAGACGTGCCACACACTCATTGGCTCTTATGATATCGCCAAATTAGCATACTGGTTTTCGCCCTTGCGCAGGCACACATTCAAGCAAGGCTCTCAAGAAGTACCAGGAAGCAGGAAACCGGCGCCATGTTGCAATGGCAAACGCGGCTCTTAACAATTATAAACATCCAAAGGCGGGGATAGAGGCCTGACCTCCAGTATTTGAAGGGGACCTTGTAATGGCTCCAGTCCCCCTGTCATTGTCCAGTGAGGCATGAGGGCCATACCCATCCCAATGTCTTTTTCCTGGAGAGGGGATACTTTTGACATCAACCCCTATGCAGTCAGGCTTGTCCCTCAGGGAACCCAGAGAGATAGTTTTATCTTTTATTTATATTCCCTTGCAGTGCTTAGCCTCGCAGCCTAAACAAAAATTCAGATCGCCTGTCAGAGGGGGTTCTGGGTGGCCCCTCTCTGCTTGGTCTAGGGGCAGAAGTCCCCTCTTTTAGGTTGGGTGGAGATGGGTTTTGGAAACACCCTGTATAAAGTAACAACCTCATCTTGAGTCTCGTGGTCCTCCATAGCTAACTTATGATAATGTATCTGAGTAGGTTTTGCTACCCAATTATTTATCTGTTGTATTACAGAGTTAGTCTGCCTATTTGAGAGCCAGGGACCAGCAGAAAAAAGCAAAAAGAACCCAAATAATGGTCCCAAGGTGGGAGGAAATAGGGTTGACAACCTTGGAGAGGTTGCAAATCAATTCTTGTACCAGCATTCATCTGTCTCTTTCTCTCTCTGATTTTTCTTAGGCTTCACTACCTATTTCATATTCTCTTTAGCCCTCCTTGTCTTGTCTATGTAAAGGCAACCTTCTTCTTTGAGGGCTGTACACTGTCAAGAGCTGTATACAGTCTTTTCTATTGTACTAGAGTAAATCAAGTCCAATAAGGATCTTTGCGATTTTAGGAGGTCTCTTCAGACGGCGAAATGGGGCATTTCTTCAGATTAGTGATGTCAATCTCTAGCTGTTTGATGTTATTGTCAGTGGCCCTTCGAAGGTCTGAGTAGTATAAGTTCGGAGGCCAGCATCTGGATTAGAACTTCTAACAGCAGACATCACAGCTGATTCATTTTTACCTGAAAATGAAAAAGAAGGGGATTCTCAGGGAGATTTCTCTTCCCTGGATGTAGATTGTTATTCATTGTATTTATGGTTGGGCATGGCTTTGTGGGGGTATCTATTTTTTCATTAATCTTTTTGGTAGCCAGTTAGCTGTGCCTTCTGGGGTATCGGACAGGCATATCAGTCGTTGGCCCCATAAGGGAACTGGGTCTGGACCATTCCCTTTAAGGGTCAGAGGGTCCTTCCCCATATCAGTGGCAAAGTTTTGTTGGTCTTGGTGGTGCCAGAGGCAGTCAGCAGCAGATTTGCCATGAGCTTTCAGCTTTAGAGAGATAAAAGTGAACCAGGCATGATGGAGAGTATTTCAGGGAGACTCCTTCTGAGGAGGTACCGTTCCCTCTCTTTTGTTTTTAAAGCCAATTTTTCAGAGTTCTTGTAAAATCAGGGCAGAAGTGCCAACAGTCGCTCCTTCCACACTCAGAGAGTCATGAAGACCCTATTTAAGGATATATAAATCTATATTAATAATCTTTTGTCAAAGTACTGTTATAGCACCGCTGACAACTAATCAGACTATATAATATATCGATTAGTAATAGCTTCTTCTACTTTCTGTGAGATTACCTTTCTTTTGTCAATTAATTGTTGAGGAAAATTAGGGTTTACCTCTCTCTTGAGAATATTGAACAGAGACTTAAATTCTTTTATGGAGAGCTTAAAATAGGATCTTAGCCAATTAACAACTCCTAGAAACTTTTGAAATTAATTTAAAATAAGTAAACTCTCTCCCTCTCTTTTTTTTAGACCTTTTATCTGTGTGGTTTTTTTTATTGGAGATTATACAAATTTACCTTTCAATGTTATCTCCTCTCCCATTCTCCCCCAAAAACCCTTATCCCATACCCCCTCCTCCTAATTTTTGTGAGGGTGTGCGCCAAACATCCTCCCAGTCCCATCTCCCTGCTCTCGAATTCCCACACAGTAGGGGATCCAAACTTTCGGGGACCATGGCCCTCCACTTTCACTGAAGTCTAACAAGGTCACCCTCAATTCCCTATACAGGTGCATGAGTCTCTCCCTTTGTGCTCTCTGGCTGGCGGTTTAGACTTTGGGAGCTCTGGTTAAAACTTTTGATACTCCTTCTAGAAAGGACCAAAGCATCCACACTTTGGTCTTGGAAAGGAGTTTTCTTAAGGTAAATGTATATTGGCTGGGCTTAAGGTGCTGGAAATGTCTCATTTGCATGGAGAGGGATTCCAAGTGCAGGTTCTTATGAGGAGAAAGAGAGTTGAACCCGTAATTTCACAAAGAACTATGTAACATTTCTGAGGTAGAGGATGTGGGGATAGAACTACTCAGATAAAGTTAGGTAGAGAAGAGGAAGTCCTGCTGGAAAAGGGTGAAATATGATCTTAACATTAGGGTTTCTCAACAGTCATGGACTCACACAGTGAATCTGTAAGCAAGCCCCAATTACATGCTTTTTGTTTTTTAAAAAGTTGCCTTGGTCATCCATTGTGCCTCTAACCAGCAATAGAACACCTAGGACACACACACATATACACCCTCACACACTGAATATTTCATTATCTATAACTCACCAAAATTGCCAAGTTTATTTCCTATACACAATTGTAGAATGATCATGGAATTCTGTTTTAGTATTATATATACTTAGTACAGTTTCCTTCAAATGAGTTACCTTGTGTTTCCTATTTACATTGGAGTTTCAACCTGGTGTCTGTCATTAGCATAACTCTTTGGAAGCAAATGCTGATTCTATTTCTTACATGCAGCGTGGTTTAAGCAAGAGAAATTTGTGTCCCCAAAACTCTGGAAACAAGGCTTCTCTTGTCTGAGGCATACTTCCTCTTGAAGCTTCTCTCCTTGGTTTGTGGGTTAAATTACTTTGACATAAAGCTATCTATATACAGTCACATTCTGAGCTATTGGAGGTTAAAATGTCAATATATGAGTATCAAGGGAACAAAACCCATAATATTGTATTGTTTGAAGTTGCATATTTTATGTTAGGGAATCTATTGGAATGAAAGCAAAAACATTAAGAATAAGTATTGGTATAGTTGTATTGTGTATCTTGCCTGACAAAGCCTCTGCCAACACAAGTTGTTCACCAGTTTCCTTATCATTAGGCTGAACATGGATGGGACCAGAGGCTCAGAAGCTCTCTGATAGCCAAAGCCAATCATGTTAGAATTTACTTCATGATGGTGATATTTCCAGGAAACTCTTTCTAAAGGGAAACCTGTATAGTATAAGCCTGTATTTTGAACATCCATCGGTGTTCCTCTGTGGTTTTTATGACATAAATTATATTTTGGATTAATATGACAGTCTTCTCTATAAGATGGTATAACTATTTTTTTCTTCTAAAAATGAAGCTAGGCTACTTGAATTGAGGTTTACCTTATAGCTTGCACTATGCATTCTACTTAAAAAAGATTATTCAAATATTTGAAGGATTGCACACTATGTGTAACAATGGCAGAAGCTTTCTTAGGCAGCTTTCTATGCTATCATTAGCCAAATATTTGATTTGTAGAAAATATTTTTAAGGGTAAAGATTCACATTGAATTCTTCTTTGTTAAACAAGCAAAAGACCAAAAACACTAACAGATCAAAGACTAATCTGACCTGATTTTAACCCAGAAGTAACTACTCCTGAATTAGCTTGAAAGGTGAGTATTCTAACCTTTGATTAGGACAGCATCTGAAGACACGCTACAGATGAAGTACATTTTGGATAGTTGTGATATATCAAGCAAGATAAGCAGAAAATAAAGTAAGAGAAAGAACACAGATGGAAAGACTAACGGCAATGGGGCAGTTATTAAGACACACAAAATATTACTTTAGGGGCCATGATCTTTTATTGAAATTACAGAAGTAGAGAAACACCTGATGAAACATCAGAGAGATGTCACATTTTTCTATTTGTTGTTTATTATTTTTTTATTTTTCTTTTCAGATGTAAAGGAAAATTCCTTTTTGTTCTTATTCATAATGAAATACATTTAAATGGAATTCTTGTATTTCAATAATGGCTCCTAAATCTGTTTCCTCAGGGTACTCTGAGTCCTGGATGATTAAGCTGAATGGCCAGTGCCTGATATGAGTTTGCAGAAAGGAGAGGAATCAGCTGTCCTAGAGAGAATTAGTGACCTCACTCTGAACTCTGTGACATAAAATAGGCTTCAATGCCATTTGAAACATGAAAGAAATTAGTAAGCAAAAATAATTAGCAATATATGGCTCATCTCCTTATAATGGTCATTTTACTGAACCAGGTTTTATCAAACTAAAACCCAATAATGTCATGATTTTAAAAGTAAGAGAAATATTGTAAGATGGCATCCTATAAATTTTACCATTGATTAATATCAAATGCTTTCCAAAGGCCAACATAACCACAAAGACACATAGACTCCTTTAACTTGGACATCTACAAGTTAACATCAATAACGTTATCTTTACTAATTGATCAGAGACAATGACATTGTTATGGTTTCTTTTATTACCATGATCTCTTTGATTTCAAGAATCCAAACATATCAGAGATAAACCTTAAATGTTGCAGTACAAGATATAATCTGTAAAGGTTGCAGTACGAGATGCAACAATCAAAAGGAAAGCACTGGTAGGCTTGCTTTCTGGGGAACTGGCTGTCTCTGCTGGAATCTGACTAAGTCTTTTTTTTTAATTTTTTTAACATGAAATGCTTTTTTATAGCATGTTTTACAAGAGGGGCCAGGTGGTGGAAAAGTACAGAATCTTCTTGGCCTGTGCCTTGAAACATGTCATGGTCTATACGGTACACTGCCTTGAATTATGATCTACCTGCTGTTCTTCAGAAGATATGGTACACTGCTTGAGTTATGGTTTCCCTGCTATTCTTCAGAAGATATGGTACACTGCTTTGAGTCTATCTGGAGTTGCCAAGCAGGATCTTGCAGTTGCCAAGCTTCAGGGGACATTGTGCAGGTGGGGAAAGGTAGGGGGTGAGGGTAAGGGCAAGGGTACTGGCTTCTGGCATCTCCCCCTTCTCTGTTTAGAGAAGCATCTTATGATCAATCCCAACTATGTGAATTTTGAATTTGAATGTCTAATTATGGGGGGTCTTAGACAAGTTCACAACCCCAAAACACTGATGTGAGATGAGTCACATCGATGGTCGAAGGTTTTAGGCTGTCGACGATGGGCAACGTCAAGGGACCCTGAGGTGGGTGAAAGGAGGGTGAGAGCCCTGTCTTAGGCCATGTAGGCTGTACCCACTCCCAGCACCACGCACTTCTTTTCGGCTGCATTGGGTGGGCCCCTGGGAAGTGGACCTACAATAATCCCATCATTGGGCTAACTCACAGCCATCCTAGTCCCTTGTAAATGTTCAAGTTACCAACCATTTGTCAGTTTGGGGTGTAATATTGTCATAAAGGAAGGCTCCCCAATGTTAGCGGCCATATCAAGGGCGGCCTTGGTTTAGGAAAAAGCCAATTTTTGTTGGGGTGATCAAGAGGCCAAGCTCTCTAGCGAGAGAAACGAGGGCAAAGCCAGGCATACCAGGAACCCTTCTGGAGGGCGTGGAAGTCTAGGGGTCGACCGTAGGGGGAGGCAGGGGCATCACCTTATCCAATGCCTATGCCAGGGTTTATAGCAAATGCACCAAGTAAAACCTGCACCTGAAATAAGCTTTCTCAATTTCTAGTGTGTTTTCAAAACTAAATAAAAGGATATCCTGTTCCAGATTCTTTATTTACTTTCCACATGAACCAGATTTTGTTGACTTTTCTTTGCTTTTATTCATTTTTAATATCTACTTAAATATTGGTCACAACTGTTTTTACTTTTTGACACAATGGACTGAACAGAGAAAGACAAAATACCATATTCATGCTTGTTCCCATGATATCGTACTACACACTACATGGTCAGGAAGTTTTGAGTAAAAATAGCTGAAAGCACTAGACAAAAACAAAATGAATATATGCTTTATGTGTTTCTAGAAAAATCAGTTATCATACAATATAAGTAAAGGTAATTGCAATCATGAACACAAAGCTAATAGGAAAGTATATTTCAGAGTGAAATGTACATGTACATTAGATTAGATTGCAAAGCTGGTCATAAACAGTTCTGTGAAGAAAAAAAAAACCACAGAAATCACACATTTGAATCTAGAGTAGATATCTGAAATGATGAGAGAAAAAATAAATAGTTAAATCCTTGGCTCTGAAGCAATGGTTCTCAACTACACAAATGATGTGACCATTTGATGAAGTTCTTCATATTATGATGACCCTCAACCATAAAATACTTCTGTTTCCACTTCATAACTGCAGTTTTGCTACCGATATGAATCATAATGTAAATATCTGATAGGCAAGATATCTGATCCTTGTGATAGGGGCTGTTCAACACCCAAGGGGCTGCAACTCACAGGTTGAATAATGCTGCTCTAAAGGGAAATAATCAAGAAGTATATAAGGTTAAGAGGAAAAATACATTATTTATAAACAAAAGGAGTTATTTTTCTCAGAGAGGAGAATAAAGTAGGGGTGGAGAGAAACTGGTTTCAGACACATGAAGATCTAGGAGGATAGTGTTTAACCTAATTGTTAATTACACCTAAAGAAAAACTCACTGGAAAATCTCAGGCTTCAAAACAAAACAATACACCCAATTAAGAACTTGCTTAATTCTTACAGTATCTTCATAGTTTTTAAAAATTGAAAAATGACTGAAACAAGATAACCTTATGATTCAGAGTCTCTGTCTTAAAGGAAGGCATTAATAGTATTTTTCTGATATATTTTTGTGTAGACCAAAGATCCTAGGCATGAGCAACTCAAAAAAAACTCTTCGAAAGGTCTTGGGGATATTTAGGGATCTTGTAATGAATGAAAATTAAAAAGCTAATCAATTTATATATTCATACTCATTTGTTTATAATTGGTTGAAATTCAGTAAAATACATCAAATTATTGTTATGAACATTCATAAATGATATGTTGAGTAATCTGGAGGACAATATTCTACTAATCCACCCATAGATAATCAATTTTATAGATATTAAATGTTTATTATAAACTAGGGATGCCTATTGGGTCCTGTGAAATTCAATCAACTTTTTGACACTGATGACAAATTGCCCATTGTCATTTCAACCAGGAAATTGTAAAAATTGGGTAGTTAGTGCTACCTTTCTTTGGACAGCTCCATTTTTCTATTATCTGAGAAAGGCAGGCAGCGAAAATGACTTTTTAGACCCAACCAGCCTAATGACAGACACCAAAGGTCTCTCTGGATTCTTTACATTCAAGCTGCATTTAAAAAAGAGAAAAATTACCAGGGACTTGCTTGTTTTGGCTATGATAACATTTAATGGTCTGTCCAAGGTAAAGTCATTGAAGAAAGTGCAGAGAATATATTTCACACTTTCTATAAACATCTAGGCTTTGAAATATGTGAATGGATAAATAAAAAGTGCTTCAAGTGTGGGAAATATATAAAAATACCAAAATATCATAAAGATAAAAAGTGTATGTAAGGGCAGTGAAAGAAGTCTTACTACTTTCAGTATATTCATTTTATCACTCTCTAAACATTTCAAGAGAATTCTGCACTAAAATTCTAAAGTCCCCTCAGATGAAAACTTACTCTTTTTAGTATAGGAAACCCTGTTTTGTCCCATGAGAAAAAGCATTAGTCGACCCAGTGGCATGATCTAGGAAGAAAGAAAAATTCACTGATGCATTTTATAGTAGAACCAATTACCTTACACCCAGAAGTCCAATAAATATTGAATGCAATGAATAAATGCTGACCTCCTATGAGTTTGTTTCAATATTTTGAGCAAAACGCTCCTCAGAGTTCAGAACATCTTCCAAATGGCCCAATAGATAGTCTCATCTATCAAAATAAACAGAGGGAATTTATTTAGTGTTCATTTAAAATGTATAGTGTAAGGTATACATTGTGATTTATAATGTAAGTAAATACTATTAGGTAGCTATAAAATATTTATATAATTATTTCATACAACTTGAATTGTTTAAAATTTACAGTTTCATTAATTAGAAGTATTAGAAAAGATGTAATTTCAAGGACCAAGGATCAAAGGAAACATCCATGCACAAAGACATGAGAAAAAGCAGAATATACTCAATATTATTGAAAAATTGTAACCGGCTAATCAGCAATTGTAGGAATATGAGAACATTCCAGATTTGTTGATGTATAGCTGAGAAAGTTACCAATATTTAAGATGTACAATGTGATACTCTAATATATGTATACATTTTAAAGCAATCATTACAATTAAGCTAATTACCATAACCATCACTTTACACAGTTTCTTTCCTGTGTAGTCTGAATATTTAATATCTGCTTTCTAGGCAAGTTCCATATGCACAGTCTATTGCTGTGGCCACAGTCCCTTGCTGTACACTGGCTCTCCAGAACACATTCATTTAATCATGATTTCTCCATTCCCTCTTTCCCATCCCCTGACCCCTTTAACCACCTTCTATGTTATGACTCTATAATTACTTTGGACTGCCTATATCAGGTAGATTATGGAGTGTTTGTCCTTCTGTGCTTTAGCCCTTGGAGTAATATAATGTCCTATTATGCATCCTTAATTTCATGACTTAACATTCAATGAGTGTATGAGTGTGTGTGTGTGTTTGTGTGTGTGACAAACTTTCTTACTCATTCCTCTATTGTTGTACAGCTAGGTGAGTTTCTCTATCTTGGCTACTGAGAACAGTGCTTTAGTAAGATGATTCCATCACATGTCAGTCATAGATTGGAAAATCTATGCAGTTTTAGACAATGTCCATATTAATTCCATTCCTCCTATCAGGATACAAAGGATCCCTTTCTCCACATGACCCTTCTTGTCCTTTGACCTTTTGAAAATACCCATCCTTCTACATGAGGTGGTAATATGATCTAGAAAGTTTAAGTTTTAGAAGGAACCTTAAGATTTATGGTCGAATCCTGCTCCTAATAAAAACCAGAACATTAGTTTGAACAATAATGACCTAAAATTATCCTAAAGTATGTATAAAATTTTTTAGCTACAATATGAAAAATAAATCAAAACATTTTTCTTCATAAAATTGATATGCCAGAAGTCTCTAATTCATTATTTCATGCTACTGTCAGTAGACAAGTTGTAATGTGCTCTGCATTTTTTCATTAAATATATATCCACACACATAGCTGCTGTTTGCTTTTAAAAAATTTTATAGACTAGGGAATACATTATTTATACCTACAACATCTTTATCTGTACCTATATATACCTACATATATCTATACTTATATCCTATATCTAAATCTTTCTCCTACCTTTTTCATATCATCCTTTTTATGCTAGGCTAGGACTCTATCACTGATTTCACAAAAGCACATAATTGTTTATTTACCGAGATCAACAGGAAATCATAAAGTGTTTGAGAACAATACAATATATCCACCCTTTAGCTAAATTCTTCTTTAAAAACCAAAACAAAAATATGAATCTAAGATGTGACCTTCATATTAGAGCGGTGGCCTGTGAAAACCAACCATAGAAGCATCACGCTGACAGTACTAGCCTGCCCTCTGCTGGTTGCTTTAAGTCAAAGACTATGACTGGTGCCATTCTCTCATGATTTACTTTAGTCAAAAAATCAGGAAATAAAATAAAATGAAGACAACATTGTTAAAAGAAAAGTCTGATGCCAGTCAGCAAAGATTTCCTTTGCTAACACCTAGACTTGAGAGAAAGGGTTCAATGGAAGCCCAAACATTATTCCCAAATTTAACTAAGTATTTCAGGGTGAACAAGAAAGACATTGGTCAGGGATCTCAGTGGATTCTAAATCCCTTTACTTGGTATAGTATATAAACACTTTCCGTGGATTAGAAACTACGACTAAAAGCAGACAGATGAGGAATCCTGCAGGTGTTTTGCTTACATAGAATCACCAACCACTGTTCCTGCTTTTACTCATTCACTCAGTGCTGGAGGAATGCAGCTGACCCCCTGGGGACATTGTGGTCCAGTCTCACACACAGTACCATATTATCTACTTTTAGTTGATAACAGAAAGAGAAACTTGGGAGAGAGTACAATGGCCAACTTCAGCTTTCAAAAGCTGAGAAAAGAAACCAGAACGTAACAATGAAAATAATGTGTTATACTGAAGTAATTATCTCCCTTAATAAGAGCAAATGTAAGTAAGAAATAGGTGATACCTTCAACCCTGTAATACTTTATATTGCTCGTTCACCTGAGGAGACTAATTTAGAATGCCAGTGTTAACCTCACATACAAAAAGGTGAAATACAATTAAAAAAAAATTGATCCCTAGTTTAGTGTTCTATGGATGTGCTGGGAACACTACTGACACTACTGAGATCCTGGATGGTAAAAAATCGAAGAATTGTGAAAACATTAAACAAAGACATAAGAGGCTAACACGTAGATTATTTGTTAAATTGTCTTCTTCATCCAGTAGAAAATAGACACTGAAGGTTGACATAGACATACCCAAATATAGATATATCCTTTAAAAATACATTCATTGCTTTACATAATAAGTTTTAAACTTAAAAATTAGGGGAAAATGTTAGTGTTTTTCTTTACTGAAATTCTGCACTGCTGCTGATGAAACGAACATGTAGTCCACATCATGCACCCAAACGTCATAGATAAGGACATCCTTAAGACTGTGTAGTCAGACTTTTTAAGGCATGCAAAAAATTTCAGTAGGGTTGTAATTCATGAGTAAAATGTATACTAGTTCGTCTTTTCTTCAAAACACAGAAGCAGGGGTTGAAGAGATGACCCAGCATGTAAATGTTGACTTCGTTTCCTCAGAGGAAGGCAGGAGATAAGAGCTGTCCCCAAACTTTACAGAGAGTTTCTTTCTCTGTACTAACTACCCCTAGGCCTAGGCCCAGAAGCTTCTGTACAATCTCATCTTCCAACGTAACTGATTCAGTCTGATGTCTCTCTGTTTCTCACTGAATTGCTCTACTTGAAAAAATTGCCTCTGAATTTCACAAACTAAGCTTAACTGATTGCACACAATAAACAGAACTGAATGGAGCACTAACTCAACTGAACTCAATTCAACTAAACTGCACAAAACTGCACTGAACTGGACTCAACTGAACTCCACTGCATTGCTGCACTTAATTGAATTGCACTTACCCAACTGCCCCCTACTCCTGACTCACTCTCCCCTGCTCACAAATACCTCTCTTTCCTTTCAGTTCTTGTAAGAATTGGGTGTATTTTATTTCTGTCTCATTCTGTCAAATCTTTCTCTGACTTATCATTTTGTCTGCCCCTCAATTAGCTGTCACTTTCAAACATCACTCAGACCTGGAGGGACTTTGGATGTGACCCCTTGCCAGAGCAGCTATGTTGTTAGATTAAATTAATCTATACTGTCAGTTATAAGCACTTGCTGCTCCTGTAGAGAATCCAGCTTGATTTCTTAGCACACACAATGAGTGGCCCACAACTGCATTATTTCTAGGGGATCTGTTACTGTCTTCTGGCCTCTGAAGGCATGAAGTTTGCTTGTGGTATATATACATACAAGCAGGTACTTAAATATACATATAAAATAAAAATAAACAAAAAATATTTAAAAATAAATGAACAAAATGAAGTTCATGTAGGCTTTCTTTCTGGGCCTGTACGTATACATTCGGCCACTTATGGTTTTTCTTTCCTTTGTAATAAAAGTACCTGAAGACATATGACTGTATCCTAGATAGTAAGGTTTGTATTTGCTCCTAGTAGTCGTTTTCTTTTTGCTGTGATGAACACTTTAACCAAAAAATACTTAGGGAATATTTATTAAAAGGGGGTTATATCAGGAGACAGTTTATAATGCATCATGAAGAAAAACCAGGGAACAAGTTCATGGTGGGAATCTAGGGACTAGAACTGAAACAGAGACCCATGCTACTGACTGGCTCCCTTTCCATTCCATGCTCAGTATACCTTTCTTATAAAACCCGGGACCAATAGAAGTGGAACTGCTCACAGTGGCTGGGTGCTCCCATAGCAAACATTATTCATGAAGACACTCTACACATGTGCCTATGGGAAACTTCAAATCTGTTCAAGACACCCCAAGACCAAGTTCTCAGCACAAAGGAGATTTAGTTGCCAGAGAGGAACAGAGAAGGCAGAGATAAAGAACAAAAGACAGGATATAGAGAAAGAGGGAGAAGAGGGAGGGAACAAAGGAGAAGGGAAAAAAATAGACAAGGGAGAGGGGAAAGAGATATTTGTCCCAGACAGATGATGATGAGACAAATGACTACCCTGGCTAGAGAGAAGACAGATATGGCCCATGGGCAAATTGTAGCTTATAAGCATAAAGTGGAAAACCCTGTGTTAGGATTAAGTATTTACTTTTAATTGGGCATGTTGTTAGGCAAGCCAAAGGAGGTTTTTGATTGCTGAACTTCAATACTTTGACAGTTGGACCTTAGTATTCAACCTCATGAGGGGAACTGTCCAAATAAGAGAATAGATAAGAATAGATTCTGGTGGCTAGCTTTAGAAATGTAATCTAATTTTTTTGTTTGTTTGTTTTTTCAAGGCAAAAAGTATCAGGGAGAAAAGCAAGGCCTGCCAGAGCCATGTTTGCCAGGCCCAGGCTGGGTAGAGTCCCTTTAATGCCCACAGACTGTGAGACAATTCCTGAAATTGAACTCCTTCTTCTCAGGATACACCAGTGTTGCAGTTAATATTAAAAACAGCAGCGCCCAATCTGGCTTGCTGTTATGGAGCCACCATGTTTCCAACTAGACAAGGCCTGAGGTCATAAGCTGTGGCGTGCTCCTGCTGCTGCTCGGCTCAAGCCTCTGGCTCAGGTGGGCCAAAGCACCAGCCCTGGCACCCACGAGATGCCATCATGGTGGCTAGAGCAGTCAATCCACCATGCTGTCTCCACAATGCTTGGCTGAGCCCAGACCATCCCCGCCATCCACACGATATCCAGTAGAAATGAGACTCTAAAGCTTCATTATTATCCAAAGGCATTATATATTTAGAAATGCTCAATTAACCATTTGCCCACATAATTAGAGTTGTTTCCCCAATATCTAACCTTATGATATAAATCGCTACCCAGAACCGTCCTGGACCCATGTGTGGTTCTCCGTACGCCCTACATCTCTTCTCCTCTTCCTAGCTCCACCTCTTCCTTCTCTTCTTTCTCTCCTTCAGACTCCTCACTCCACTTAACTCTTATTACAGTCCAGTCGCTGAGCTTTATACAAATGTAGTGGGAAGATATCCCGCTACACACCAGCTTATATCAGGTTGGCAAAACTAACCAGCACACTAGTGTCTCTTAGAAATGCCTAAGAGTTTATTTACTTGTGAAAATGTATATATTGTCATGTATCTACTCCTTGCTAAAGAAATGATTGTTGAACTCAGATGTGGTGGCTCACACCTTTAATCCCAGCAGTTGCAGGGCAGAAACAGGAGGGTTCCTGAGTTCTGAGGATAGCATTGTCAACAGAGTTCTAGAACAACTAGGGTTACACAGAGCAGTCCTATCCCAAAAAACCAATAACAGAATAAACAAACAAATGAATGAACAATAAACAAGCAATTATTGTAGTATATCTTTTACCTTCATTTTTATTTCATATGTTTAAAATAAGAAATTGGGGTTGGGTAAATAGTTCAGCATGTAAAAGGTTGTCCAGCCCCGAGGATTGATATGCCTGTTTGATACCACAGAAGGCACAACTAACCGGCTACCAAAAAGATTAATGAAATAAATAGATACCCCCACAAAGCCAGGCCCAACCATAAATAAAACGAATAACAATTGACATCCAGGGAAGAGAAATCTCCCTGAGAATTCCCTTCTTTTTCCTTTCCAGGTAAAAATGAATCACCCGTGATGTCTGCTGTTAGAAGTTCTAATCTAGATGCTGGCCTCCGAACTTAAACTACTCAGACCTTCGACGGGCCGGGCCATTGACAAGAACATCAAACAGATAGAGAATGACATCACTAATCTGAAGAAATCCCCCCTTTCGCTGTCTGAAGAGACCTCCAAAAATCACAAAGATCATTATTGGACTTGATTTACTCTATTACAATAGAAAAGGCTGTGTACGGCTCTTGACTGTGTACAGCCCTTAAAGAAGAATGTTGCCTTTACATAGACAAGACAGGGATGGTTAAAGAGAGCATGAAAAAGGTGAGATAAGGCCCTGAGAAAAGTCAGAGATAGAAAGAGAAAGAATTGGTTTTCAGCCTCTCCATGGTTGTCAATCCTACTTCCTCCCATCTTGGGACCATTAATTGGGTTATTTTTCCTTATTTCTTCTGGTTCCTGGCCTTAAATAGGCGGACTAACTCTGTGAAACAACAGATAAATAATTTGGTAGCAAAACCTATTCAGATACATTATCATAAGTTAGCTATGGAAGACCACGAGACTCAAGATGAGGTTGTTACTCTATCCTGGGTGTTCCTAAAACCCATCTCCACCCAACCTAAAAGAGGGGACTTCCTCCCCTAGACCAAGCAGAGAGGGGCCACCCAGAACCCCCTCTGACTGGCGATCTGAATTCTTGCTTAGGCTGCGAGGCTAAGCACTGCAAGGGGATATAAATAAAAGTTAAAACTATCTCTCTGGGTTCCCTGAGGGACAAGCCTGACTGCATAGGGGTTGATGTCAAAAGTATCCCCTCTCCAGGAAAAAGACATAGGGATGGGTATGGCCCTCAGGCCTCACTGGACAATGACAGGGGGACCAGAGCCATTACATCGTCCCCTTCAATTACTGGAGGTCAGGCCTCTATCCCTGCCTTTACAAGATTAAAATCTCCACATCCGGTCTATACTTAGAGAAGGGAGGAGATGTGAGGGGCAGCCCTGCTTACACACTGTAGGCCTAAAATCAGCCATAGGCCTAAGATCAGCAATAGGCCTGTCATACATGTATACTAACACCAAATCTTGGGTCTCTGTGGAAAAATATTAAAACAGATGGCTATAAGGTATTGTAAACAGGAAGCTTTTGTGTAAATTTACCAGCCTGAGTAGTCATAGACCTTGTAAATAGGTAGCCTTGGCAGATAATACCAAATTAGTTAAGGACAAGTGAATCACAGACAGAGTCATAGCGACCTGTCCCCTGAACCTTCATCCAGCTGATACCCTGTTCTGAAAGATATCTATATTCCCCCTGAACACCCATGCTCCTGTGTCATCCCCTTCCCCATGTCCTGCCTTTTTGTGTATAAACCCCTGTGTGTATAAGTAAAAATTATGATTTAAAAAAATTACACACACACACACACACACACACACACACACACACACACACACACACACACATATATATATAT
>NW_021620961.1:8969810-9119059 GCF_004785775.1 Grammomys surdaster
TATATATATATATATATATATATTTATGGTTGTCCAGCCCCAACTTCTGTATTTTAAAGGAAAGATGCCCACAGTCTTTTTTTTTTTTTTGGCTTTTTGGTTTTTTGGAGACCGGGTTTCTCTGTGTAAGCCTGGCTGTCCTGGAACTCATTCTGTAAACCAAGCTGGCCTCAAACTCGGAAATCCACCTGCATCTGCCTCCCAAGAGCTAGGATTAAAGTCTTTATCTAATTTGTAATATGAGAATGAGATTTTTTTTTGTCTTAAAAGTAAGAATTACAACAAGAAACAAACATAAACTAGTAAGGATATCACTCAAGGAAAGAAAATACCCAGTAAATTGTAGCTGTGTTAGTTATTATTAGCACTACAGAAAGGGGCTCCCTGGCACCTGCCACCACTCCCAAAGCCTGCTGACAACTCACACTTTGAAACCATACTTGCTGACTGTCATTTGGACGCCTACCAGGTTGAGCCTATTCTCTGCTGTGAACGCTATTTTAAGTCTTTTACTTAACTCAGGTCCTGAGGGAATAGTGTTGTGTGTTATCTAGAGTGTTATAGCCCCATGGAGACTTCATATTTCCTTTTGTGACTATCTATACTTAAAAATGTATAATTATATGCCCAAACTCATCTGCTGATGTAGTTGGCATCAAACAAGAGTCTGAGAACTACATTTGGATCCCATTAGAGTGTGTGACATTGTCAAGTCATCAGAGATAAATTTCAGAGTCCCTGAGGCCACTTTTAATTTCAGATAAGTAAATTGTTAAGAGTTCCGTTTCAAGACATCTTTAATCTAGAAACATTTTCATTTACATAATTTTCTATCTACATTACATTACACACCATTTCCATTTACATTAGACCCCCAAACAACTCTGAAACAGTGAAAACAAAGTTTAGAGACTTACTTTGGAGTAGGAGAAAACATTTGTAAACTCTACCTCCCACAGTAGGTTGCAGAAGGACAAGGGGAAATAATGCCTTGCTCACTATTGGGAATGCGTGTACACCTGTTATAAGAACACAGAATGGTTTGCTGTTGTTTGAATATCAGATTTACCAACAGGTTCGCAGTTTGTATCCTAGGTCTTAAGCTAGAGATGCTATTTTGGGAAATGATGGAAACACTAGAAGCTGGGATCTAACTGGAGGAGGGGTGAGTAGGGACACACCTTTGAAGATGGTACCTGTTCTCTGAAGCTTCTGAAATGATGATCTGAAGCAAATCTTTCCTTCTCTTACATTGTTTGTGTCTCATATTGTCATAGTAACACAAACACTGACTAATAGAGTTTCTAAAACAAATAGAACTACCATATGTCCCAGCAGTCATATTGCAGGATGTGTGTGTGCACATGTACGTGTTCGTGCATGTGCGTGTGTGCAAGTTCATGTGTCTGTGTGTTTGCATGATATGTACATATACATATAATACATACACAGATATATATATACCACCACTGAATAACCATTATAAACCACAGAGAAATTGTCCGAAATTGTAGCCATAGGCAGGACTGGATACTAATTTTGATTTTTAATTTAATTTTAGTTTTTACTTTACGACCCACTCACTGTCCACTCCTGGTCACCCCCTCCCACAATGCTATCCCCATCTCCCCTCTCCTTCTCCTCTGAGCAGGTGGGGACTGCCCTGTGTAGCCTCCCACCCTGGAACTTCAATTCTCTGAAAGGCTATGTACTTCCTCTCCCACCTAGGCCAGACAAGGCAACCCAGACACAAACAGGCAAGAGCTTTTGGAATAGCCCCTGCTCCAATTGTTTAGGACCCATAGGAAGACCAAGCTGCACATGTGTTACAAATGTGCGGAGAGGCCTAGGTCCAGCCCATGTATGTTCTTTGATTAGTGATTCAGACTCTGAGAACCCCAAGGGTCAAGGTTAGTTGATTCTGTTTTCCTGTGGAGTTCCTATCCCTTTTGGGGCCCACAATTCTTCCTTCTGTTCTGCCATAAGAGTCGCCAAGCTCTACCCACTGTTTGACTGTCTGTGTCAGTATCTGTCTGAGTCAGCTGTTGGGCAGAGCTTCTCAGAGAACAATATGTTCCTATCTGCAAGCATAACAAAGTATCATTAATCGTATTAGGGACTGGTGCTTGCCCGTGGGATGGGTCTCAAGTTGGTCTGGTTATTGGTTGGACATTCCCTCAGTCTCTGCTCCATCCCAGTGCCTGCATTTCTTGTAGAAAGGTTAAATGTTAGGCTGAAATTTTTGTGAGTGGATTCGTGTCTCTATCACTCCACTAGGGTATTTTCGTGACTACAGGAGGTAGTCTCTTCAAGGTCCATATTCCCAATGTTGTGAGTCACAGCTAAGGTTTACCCCATTGATTCTTGGGCACCCCATTATCTCAGGTCCCTTTCTCATCCAAAATGGTAGCCATAGGTTGGAATGGATACTAAATTTATGTTAAAAATAATTTCAATAATTCCCCAACTCACATTTCAATGGTTCAATAGCCATATGTTATTAGTGTCTATGCTACACATTTTTAATAATATTAAAATAATAATAATGGGGATAGCATTAATTTTAAATAATATTGAATTACAACAAAAAACTGTAGTGTTATTTGATTTAGGAATTCTGCCAGAATGTCCATATTACACCTAAGATTATCTGATTCCATATTTCAGTTGTATCCTCTTTGAAGCTTTTAAAAATTTTAATAGTGTTTGAATCTTTGAACCAAAGTGTAGCAAAGATGACTTTGAGACTCATAGCAACCAAATTCAAGGAGTCCATAGGCTTCATTGAAAATCTAAAATAGATGATTTTGGAACTTTCTTCCTAAATAATAGAAATCATGGGCATCATATAAAGGAAGTAGGTCCTTGATTCTCCATGCCTTACCAAGAGCAGACTCTGAGGCCAGCATTAGCAAAGAGTCCTCAGACAGCAGGGGAGTTTAGAAGTCTGTGTGGCACTTGATGTACACTATGACGGACACATAGTATCCTGAACATGTGTATGACACAAATCAGAATTCTAAGTCAAAGGCTGTTCAACCACCTCGTTAATAACCCACATCTCCAACACACACACACACACACACACACACACACGCACACACACATCCTTTGATGCTCTTTGTTCTCATGGAGTCTTAAAGCTTCATTCCCATAGCCTCTGTCACTAGGGAGTATTTGTCCTGACAATGGACTCTTAATCTGCTGTTCCTTGATTTTAAAATACTAGATCAATTAAATTAATTTTTATTGTAATCAATTTTTAAACTGGAACATTAATTTTTAGCAGATTTAAGTTCTCAACAAAACTGAAAGGAAAATACACACATACACACACACATTTTTTTTCCTGACACATACATACATGGTTAAGACAGGAATTCAAGTCAGGAACCTGAATACAGGAACTGAAGCAGACATCATGGAGGAATGTTGCTTACTGACTTGCTTCCTATGGCTTCTTCAGATGCATTTCTTAGAATAGCCTATCTTCCTAGGGATGGAATTTCCTCAGTAAAGAGTGTGTTCTTCTACATTAATTTTCAAGCAAAAATAAAATATAACTCACTTTTTAGCTTGGTTAGAAATCTTCTCTCATCTGTGAATACAAACAACACATGAAATAAACCACCCTACTATTTCACTCACAAAACCAATGCCCTTATCACAGAAAATCAAGTAAAGCAACTCATATTTTTGACCTATTTTTTAACTTTGCATATTCTTATAATTGTGATTGTATTCTTTGAAGAATATATCTCTGAAAGCATCTATATGGATGCATTATATTGCATATAGTCACACACACATACGATAATGTTAAGACAATGAAGCTTCATTTCCTTTTGAGATGCTCATACCTAGCCACTTGGGTTATGTGCCATTCAGTGTTTATTTAATCTCAATTTTGCTTTGTCTTGGAATACTTTTCTGTGGTAAAAGTCCAGATCCCAAGCATATGTGAGTAGAGGGTTCAAAGGGAAACTTCTGGGGCCATACAGAAACAGTATGTAGCTGTCTCTCCACTGCCCTGGAAGAATTATACTACTTCCTTGTATCCAGATAGCTTGAGCAGATTTTTCAAAGGTCGTTCAAGCATTTATGTGAAAACCCCTCTACTTAACTGTGCCACTTGTGCATTCTCTGTTCATCTGACCAATGAAAGTTTCATAGAGTTTTACACATTCATTGTATGTGTCAACACACCCCTCCAGTTTACTGAAGGTTGTGCCTCATTCATTCATTTACTTACTGAGCCATGCATCATCTACAAATATAAAAAACATTGGCATAGGTGCTAATGATAGAAAAGGCAAATACAGTTCTTTTTCAGGTCTCCAAAAGTTCCTAGTCTAAGAAGAGTACAAAGTAAGAGCAAAGTAGGCTTGTTGCTGAGTAACTGGTTGGTGAAGGGCCACTGAAAGGAAACCCATTGCATAGAAATATGCTGGAAATAAAGGCTCCCTAGGGTAAAGAAGCGGTACACATTTGTTTTTCAAAATCAAGCAAATTGAGCCTTCAGGTTCATGACAGGAATGAGAGTTAGCCAAGTTTAGTGTGGAAGATGTAGACCATGATACTGTATAGAGAAGAGTTGCTGTATGATACAAACAAACAAACAAACAAACAAACAATGGTGAATAGTTGTTGGGGAGCAGGACAATGAGGGTGGAGAAGGGGAATGAGAGTGGAGAGCGTTTTACTGATTCACAGGTGTGTATAATATGAAAACTGTCAGCTTTTGAGTTAAGTGATGTAAGAGTGGACAAATGGGCTTAAGAGTGGACTTAATTTTCTGGATTGGGGTTGTAGGGACTACAGTCAAGGGGGGGTGTCTCTAATATTTACGTCAAAAATGAATCAAAAGTATATACAAAGTACACCAGAAGAGTTTTTAAAAACACTACACTATTTTTATAATCCCCTTCTGGAAGGCATGTTAGACAGCAGTCTCTTTGGAAATGGCTTTTTATATGTTTGTAGATCAGTCTAGTCTCCGTTTTCAGAGGTGAGCATTGACATTGCTGAAGGATCAGAGGTTCTGAAAAGACAACACCAAAAACTATAAAAGTGTAACTGTAGCCACTGCAGCCAATATCTGAGCTGTATTCAGCATTACCATACTGAGTTTTGCTGTTTATCATTTTGCACTACTAGATAACCAGAGCAGAGTATCAGAGGAAGACGTTGGTCGGTGGTGAGAGACAGAGACAGAAAAAAAGGGGAAAATCTTGTCGGTGATGTTAAAAATCAAGAGATATATTTATCTTATACTTTAAGACTCTATGGACAATGGGGCTAAAGTTCATTTGAGGTGAAATGATGGTAGCAATTTCTGAAAGCAGCAAGCAATTTCTTCCTTTGGATTTCCTGACACTACTGTTTCCTGGTCCTCTGTCCTCTGCACTAGCCACTGCCAATCTTTGCAGAATACCCATGTAGACTAACTGTATAGGTTGTAAAGCTCACCCACATGTATGGATGTCTTTACTTCTCATCACTTGTGCTAAAACTGCCTCCTCCAAGATTACAGTTTGACATACTCAATCCAATTCAAAACAATTCCAATTTATCACCCCTGCCTATGTCTTTCCTAACTACTGTCTGTCATAGATAGACAATTGCTTCCTCAATCCATAATCTAAATTACTGTGTCAGGAATCCTCAATACCACTCAATGGTTCATCAGGTGGACTTCCAGGACTTGGCATGTATTCCTACTTATACTATGATTTATTATAGTACAAAGACACAATGCTAAATCAGTAAAGAGAAAATGTGCATGGGGGGCATATCCTGGGGAAAATAGATCCCAGGATTCCTCCTCCTCTCCTCTTGGAGTTCAAAGAACAAACATTGTACCAGAAAATAGTTGGGGCAAAGCTGTTAATGGTTATCTACCAGTCAACCTTATTTGAAGGTCTGTATCCAGTATTTGAGTAGTAGTTAGTCCCTTCACTTAAACCCTCATTTCTACAAGCAAGGGAGGTGCTGAACATGACCATATTGATTATATCACAGTTTTGTGTGTATGAATCCTTTCCTATCAATGACAGGAATGAGTATTCTATTGAAATCCTGGATTGTATGTTAACCTAAGTCTACTCCCATGAGATGGTCTGCTAAATTGCATGTTCAGACCTCCTACACAAATTCTTTTATGGACAAGAGATAATAGATACTTTGAATTTATAAAGTACAAAATCAAGTTTTATTTTTTAGTCTACTAGTTACTGAAATTTTAAATTACTCTTTATAGTAATTCTGTAACTTTGACTTAAGCAAATACTCCCTGCAAGCATTCATGGTTCCTGTTGTACATTCTCTACCAACATTCAATTTCTTAATTCCTGCTGCTCTCTCCACCTTTAAAACAGAGCCAGAATCTGGTCACTTTTCTTTTTATCACTATCAACACTACCACCAAGTTGAAGCAAATAATGTGTTTTATCTGATTATCTCAGAGGTTTCAATAGGGGTGATGTTTCTTACAATCTTGATCTTTTCTTTCCAAACTGAGCCAAGACTATCCTCTAAAATTTAAGAATAATTATGTCATTTTTTCCCTTCAAATTCTTTCAGCTATTTTCCTTTCATATAGTCATCACAACCCCATCATATTCAGTAAAGCCCTTCCAGATGGCTTTCTTTCTTGGTCCTTTCTGACTTCTGTTTAACATCCCAGCTTCTCTGCTCAATTCTCACCTGTCCTCTTCTAGGCCCTCAGAGATATAAAGTACACTCTTGGCTCATGGCTTTTTCCTTTCCCACTCCCGGGAATTATAGGAAGTTTCTTTAAATATCTCCTGAGCAACAATGCTCTCCACAGTTAACTTATATGCAAAAGCAACTTTCAGTCATTACCTTCTTTTCATTTCCCTAAAGTTCAGTTAGTTCCTGAATACTGATATCCTTGCTTATGTATATTTGTCGGCTAATTCTACTTTATGCGTGTCAAAGCAGAAGCACTGGATTATCCTCTGTCCCCAGTCTTTAAAGATGTTTGGCCTGCAGTAGGTGCCCGATGAACAGTGAATGAATGTATTTCTAGATATTATATCAGGTTTAAATAAATCATGACTGACTATATGTTCCTGAATTTAATGATTAAATGCTTCACAAAAGCTAACAACTTGAAAACATTAAACATCTTAAATATCAAAAGTAGTATAAGGGAAGTAAAACACCATATATATATTATACAATACAAAATTATATATAATATGCATTATATATATATATATATATACTAGTAAGTTCTTGATTCCTTGAAAATATGGTATACTTTGGGAAGGGTTCTATTTAACTGACTTTAAATACTGTAGAAAGACAAGTTCCCAACTTGAAATTCTATACTTCCTTTACAAATCAGAATTCCTAACCTGAATATCTTCATGCAAGTATCATTATCCATAACTGAATTATATTACTAGTCTTGAGTGAAGAGCAACAGAGTTACCAGGACTTATTTCAATCAATCATGATTCCTAATTCAGCTGCTTGGATAAAGAGTTTAGGAGAAATTCAACTCAATAAGCATGAAATATCTGTTAGAAGTAACAAAGTAGGGCTGAAGGGTCGCTATGAGTGGGCACAAGTCACTGGTCCTCACAATAATTTCTCAACCTGAAGTTAGCAACCCTGTTGGGGGGCTCTATCAACACTTTCACAGGGGTGACATATCAGATATTTACACAACAGTGTGTAGCAGTGGCAAAATTACATTTATGAAGTAGCAACAAAATTAATTAAAGGCATTAAGAACATTGAAAAGCACTGCTCTAGAATGTACCTCACATCTTGTCACTTCATATACTTCCCAAATTAGATAATGGTGTGTCCTGTGCCAAGCTCTTTAAGTGGAGGGTGGTGGAAACATTAAAATGTTACGATTGATTTAAAAATGACAGTCTTCAATAGTTTATATTGTTAATAAAACTATATGTCAGGATATAAATCATATAGCTGAGGTAAAAGTTTTGAGGGGTAGAACTAATATTCTCTATGAATTTGGAAATCTCTCAAATGGTGAAGGGACTTTTAAGTTTTATTGGAGCAGGAGACAATGGAAAATACAGAGTCTAGACCCATCTCTCCTCTGGTACAAGCCTAAATTGAAAATCTTCTTGGATGACTAAGAATGTTTGCTATTGATTTATAAAAAAAAAATGATTCAAATAGTAAAGTACCTGCTTCACAAGCAGAAGGGTCCACTTTTGAATTCCTAAAACACACTTAAAAATCCATGCATGGTGATAATGCTCATAACCTACAAGGTTAGGACACATAAGTCCCCCATACTCATTTGTCATTCAGTCCTCCTGAATCAATGAGCTTGCAGTTCATCTAGAAACCTGATCTCAAAAACTGAAGATGGACAACAATCAAGGAAAGAAAAAAAAGGGCACCCAACATCAATCTCTGAACTATGCCCACACAAACACACACACACACACACACAAAGATATGTACATGTATATTTACAGTAATGAGCATGTATAGCATACATACACATAGCAATACACATACAGAGACTAAACTTGTGCTACTTGTGTTACAGTAAGAGATAGATGCATGTGAATCTATAGGCCTGTTTCCTAAATATGGGGGGAATAACTGTAGGTACAGTTTCTCTGAATAACTGGGTGCTGTAAAACCCTTTCATAGGACTAAACAGTACAAGTACAACTACCATAGACTGTAATTGTGGGAACTTAGGTGATGTGGGCGAGTCATGTGACATGCCCTTTTGATTCATGACACACTATACATGAAGCTTTTGAGGATAATGTTTGCATTTTACAGACTACTCTACATATTATAAAATAAGGATAAAATGTCAGATAGTAAACATATAAGACAGTGCTAGTTATTTATGATAATTAGCAATAATTAGGTTGTTTATATGATGTCATATTTCATATGACTGGTTATTTAGTATGATTATTCACTATGAACAAAAGCTCATAGCACTATGTTATGATATTGTGACCAAATGTCATTATGTCATAATTAATTTTAACCATAATTTTTTGGTTAAGCTATTACCATTTGGTTATTCTATTACTTGAACCCAAACCCACTCCTACTTGATTTCAAATATACTTCTTTAGTGTGTTGGCAGTACTATTTGGGTAAGAAATTGCATTTACATATAAGCCCAGCCTTCTGGCTCTCTTGCTTCAATTTCTTTCCCAATAATAAAATGTATTAGCCCAAGAGACCATATAAAATGTACCATCCTACTCCATATTGGGACTGCTTCATTGTCATTGTTACAGAATTGATTATCCCTGGGATGGTTACCAGAGTGTCCTTTGGTTTCATTTTTACTTATCTTTTGCAATACCATATCACAATTCATATTCAACAAAGGGCTTAAACATAATAAGAAAGAACCTTCAGTAATCATATTTCTTTTGGCTTCAATATGTTGGGCACTCTCCTGCAGTTCACTTTTATAAGTATATTAAGCAATAGACTCTTTTCATGTCATATTAAATTCTTCTATTGTTCCAGAAAATAAATATTCATTTTCCAAATAAGATTGAATTGATTTTTTCACAAAACCATTTTTTAATAACATTGACTGTCTCAGCATTTTGACTTATAACTATGCAAAGCTCAGCTGTTTTGGTTCAGGGATAAGTGACCCCTGGCATTCACTTTGACTTTCCAAATAATGCAAACTCTTAAGTTGGCACTTCTGCTGAAGATGTGCTCATACAATTCATTACCTGTACTTCCCACTCCTCATATATGTAAAACCTCAACAACTTAAGTTCTCTGGTCATGTGGGTCTTCTCTTCCCAAAAATGAGTTTGTAGAAAGAGGCAAGAAGGAAGTAGTATTCCTTCACCTGAAAGCCTGAGGTGCCTTCCAATAAAGGACCAAGAGATATGGTTAACATTCTCAAAGAGTAAACTATTGTCTATACTAGGTCACACATAGTTGTTGGATTTATTTTTTAAAACATTAGGATTCATAGACATTAGAATTTTTAAAATAAGATTTCTTTTTAAATGACATCAATTTTGATTAATACGATCCTGGTAACTATCTAAAGAGAGATGCTGGAGAGAACAGCAACCATTATAACTAAAACATCAAACAGCAAAAACTCCAGAAACATTTCAAAATATTTCTCATGATAAAGAAACCAATGATAACAAAAGTTACACAGTCTCTTGGAATGTGCCACCTCAGCTTCATTTTTAATGTCATCATTTCAGACAGAATTGGTAGGATAATTATGAAAAATTGGCACATAGCTAGAAAGGTGTGGTAAAGATGGATCTTTTACAGATAAATAACATTTGAATACTTGAAAAGCATGAACATGTGGTAGCATTATCAACTGTATTCCTATAAATCATTTCTCAAACATTTCTTAAATAGTAGATTGTTTTGGATGAAAAACAATGAAGTTAATTTGTTTAAAAATATAATATGGGACAGTTAATGTATGCATTTAATAATACGTGAGGAAAACAGAACATATCTGATAGTGGTTAAGACCTAGCTCTGATTTAAAGAACATTATTATGTCTTTCCACATATATCAACTATTCCATGGCCATGGCTATTATGCACCAGTGACAGATATTGTTTTCTAGTGAAAACGTGCTAATTATTAGATCATTAAAATGATCTAGACATCTCAGGAACTATGATTGTGAGCAAATAATTTTGCAATCAGTGTATCATCTGAGCATATTTTAGTTGAAATGACCATACGATGTACCTTTAAATTTGGTCTAGAAAAGAATCAATGACAGTTTTTTTTTTTTAAAGAGAACATAAATTTGAAAGAGACTGAGAAGTGGCATATGGGAATGTGGAAGACTTTGGAGGGAGAAAAGTAATGGGAGAAATACTATAACTAAATTATAATCTCTAATAAAAAAATTAATGGCATTTCTATATAAACACATAAGCAGGACCATAAATATAAATAAGCATTATTTTAAAAAGAAAACCTTATTAAACAATAGTTATTGTTGTTTTTGTTGTTATTATTGTTATCATTACTTTTTAGTAGCATGTGTTCAGCTATCTGTATAAGAAACCAAACTGGACTCATGCCATTGACAGTTCCAAAGAGCAGCCTGCTGTTTTGTCTCAAACTCCTCTCCAAGCTGACTCATTCAAACTGGCTTCTCTCAGCTTCTCACTGAATTGTTCTGCTTGGTTCAAACTAACTCTGTCGATCTGTCTTCTCTTCTTGCTCCCTATTCTCTGTCCTCAACTACCTCTGTTGCATTAACTGAATGGAACTGAATTCAGCTCCATTGAACTACCTTCTGTACTGACTGACAGAATTGAACCGAACAGCACTGGGAGATCTCAACTGACTGAACAAACTGACTGTTCTCACTGATCTTCCTTCCATTTAGATGTCACAAACACTAGCTGCAACTTCTACATAAAAGTATGTAATAAGGGCATGTCTGTAATCCAGGCCATGACTGCATTCTAGCCTAATAAGTCTAGGTCTTGGATGTGATCTCTTTCCAGAGTAGCTATGTTGCTGGGTTAAAATTCCTGTATGAATTATAGTTTATTAGTTTGTTTGATTAGGATGTCAAAACAATAAATGATTATGTCTTTAAAGTATAAACTTCTTATATTTCCTTTTTAATTTAATGTTTCTATTTATTTTGAGAGATACAAAATGACATATTCTAAATCCAGTATATATACACATGTACTTTTATAGTTTTATAATTAAAGCTTCTAAATTCTTATTAATTTTATTAATATTAGTAATATTATTTAAGTACTATGACAGATAGAAATTTAAAATGACACTGAACAGTTTTTAGATCTAGAGTAGTGAGGAGTCTTTCAATTCACAGGTGAAATAGAACTCAGGCTTGGAAAATATTTATTCACATATAGAAATTTGAAGACTTATAGTCTCATAGCCAATCCTGGCTTTACGTTGAAAGAAAAGACTTGAGAGAATGGTTTTCAGCTGACATTCATTCTAAAGCCAAGAAAAATGCCAGGTTCAGAACTAAGCCTTTTAGTTAGGAGAGATGACAGAGATTCTGGTTAGTCAACAAAATGATGGACTGGGTATTAGGTCTGTCTTGTGCCTTACTGATACAAATTGGTATAGTTACACTCTAATTGTATTTTTAGAGAAAAGTTTTATCTTAACAGGAAGGGTGATATGTAGGAGGAGATATGGTGGGAGGAGTAAGGAGAGGAGGAGGATGAGTAAGGAGAGGAGGAGGAGCTAGGAGATGAGAGAGAGAGAGAGAGAGAGAGAGAGAGAGAGAGAGAGAGAGAGAGGGAGAAAGGGAGAGAGAGGGAGAGAGAGGGAGAGAGAGGGAGAGAGAGGGAGAGAGAGAGAGAGAGAGGGAGAGAGAGGGAGAGAGAGGGAGAGAGGAGAGGGAGGAGGGGAACATGGAGGCGGATGTTCACATGTCTCTGCCAGTCAAAGATAGTTGGCATAGCTAGGTTGGGTATTGGGTTAAACTTCTGATTGTATGGGCATCTTGTTATTGAACATTACCAAACTTATAAAGCCTTTGATTAACATGTTGAAATAAAAAATTAAAATTAATAAAAGAAATGTGAAAAACCCAAATTATTAACTACATAGAACATATTTACACAACTTTCACTTGATCTTTCTTCCATGGCTACAGTGATAGCTTTGTGGATATAGTGCTTATTGTGCAAGTGAGCACATACAGTCAGATCTCCAGAAGCTATCTGGAAGTCAGGAATGGTAGCATGCTATGCTTGCAAGTTTAGCATTGTGAGGGCAGGAGTCAGGCATGTCCTGGGGGCTCAATGATCACAGAGTTCCTGAGCTTCTGATTCAGTGAGAGATCTTGTATTAAAAATAAAAGATGGAGAACAAGAGAGGAAGACACCAAATAACCAAATACTGACCTCTGACATCCACAGACAGCTGCACACACTTAAATGAACACAGTCTTTTTCTTCCACCCTCTCCCTCCTCCCTCTGCCTTTTTCATCTTCCCCCAATACACAAAATGCCTAGTATGTATTTTAATGTTATGCATTAATAAAGACTGTCACCATTTTCTTATATAACGTGGAAATATCAATTCAACTTTATATAACCAAGAATTTGCCTACAACTATATAGCTTTCTACTTATATCTTTTTAAAAACATGTTGAATATTCAGCCTTATTTTAAGGCACTCCTTTTTAATACTCAGAGCCCCTGCTCTTTCTCTCCTCATCTCTCCTCCTTCCTCCTTCCTTCCTTTTCTCCTCTTTTCCTTGGCTCTAGTGACTGAACCTGGGTCTGTGTAATTATCAGTGAGCTACACTCCCAGTCTACTTAATTTGCTACTTTTTTCTGACAAATTCTTTTTCCAGAGATACCAAATGTGTGAATCAGTTTTTCCCTGGTCATTCTTGGCTTCCTGTACACTTTTTTTAGTTTCCTTTGCAGAATCTCATTTATCTTTCCATTTAAATACTGAGATTCCTCCTAGAGTTCCACTTGTTTATGTTATTAAATGATTTTTTTCTGATTTGAATGATTTGTGTTTAATATTTGATAGCCTTTAACTTTCTCTGATGGAATTAGGAAGGGTCTCAAGTAATTGTGGGTCTTTCTTTAAGGGCCCTAGTTACCAAATAATGACATGGAGACTATATATATATATTTATAAGCCTTTGACCTTATAGCTAGGCATCGTTTCTCACTAGCTCATAACTCAAATGATCCTGTTTATACTAATCTGACACATAGTGGGTTAGTTACCTCTTCTTCCTTCTTAGCCTATGTCTTCCTTAGTGTTGCACTGGCTGGATCCTCCTTTCCCTGCCTGACTCTTTTCCTAGAGCTCCTGTCTCTCCAAAGTCCCATATTACAATTTTGATTTTTGCTATAGGCCATAGGCTTTTTATTTGAACCAATCAGAAGGTGATGGAGAACACTGCTTACAAAATACTAAAGCAGATGGTTAACAATTTCAAAATCTGACGTGTAATTAGATCTCTGCTGGTTTAGAAATCAGCATTTGAATATTTCAAGGATAATCTTTACACAACACACACACACACACACACACACACACACACCATTATCCCTACAGTCCAGGGAGAATGTCGAAATTAATGTAAATAGAACTGTAGGTTCACAGGAATGGAAAAATATCTACATACCCAAAGACTCACATATTAAATCACTACATCATGAACTCCATATTCACGTATCACCTCACTAACTGTAGCATACTTTTTGAGGGTAATAATTGATCATCTCCATTTTACATATATGGCAACTAAGTCACAGAGTTTAAGAACTCTTCTCAAAGTTTGTTTTTTATTTGTTTGCTTGTTTGTTTTTGCTTTTTTTTTAACCTCAGGAATATTATTTACTTAGTTCAATCTGTCTTCCTCTCCTACTCTACAGTCCTGACTCTGTCCATGCTTTATACTGTCTCCCTTTTTAGACAGGCCTTTTCTCTGTCTATCCTTCACCTCACTCCTCCTGCCTCATGCTTTAATAAGCTCGTGTGAGAAAGCAAAACTTATTTGCCCTCTTTGGTGCTCTACTTTGGTGCTTTCTTCTACTTCAGCCTTCAGTACTCAGACAGTGGTTCTGTCTGACTGAAGAAATAATATAGCCTTCCCAGGGTACTTGAGGGCTGTCAGCTCTGCACTCACTGAATGTATCTTTGTGACTTAGTGTTCTCTTGCTATTAAGCCATGCTATGACCATGGGACCTCTTAGAAAGGAAAGCATTTAATTGGAGCTGGTTTATAGTTCAGAGGTTTAGTTCATTATTGTCATGGCAGGAGGCATAACACTAAAGAGGCAGACATGGTGCTGAAGAGGCAGGTCAGTGTTCTACATCGGATTGGCAGGCAGTGTGAAAAGAGAGTGAGACACTGAGCCTGGCTTGAGCTTCTAAAACCACAAAGCCCACCCCTGTGACACACTTCTTTCAACAAGGCTACACTTACAACAAGAAGACTATATCTCCAATAATGCCACTCCTTATGAGTCTATAGGGCCTGTTTTTATTCAAATCATCACACCTTGCCTTCTCACACTAGCTTATTACTCCTGGATTGATATGTTTCTCTTAGTATGTCAGGAGGAAAGAAACTATATTGATTTTATCTGTATATCTCAAAGTTTGTGTCACTACCTGACTATGATTCAAATAAAAGAAAGATACTATGGGTAAATCTTAATAACTACAAAATATATTTGTGAACATTCTGTGCATTATTATTGTGGAACACTGGAAACTCAGACATAAACATCTGTTCTTAAGGGACAGGTTAGATATGTTTTTTAAAATTCTTCAAGGTAGGATTTATTTTTTAACCTGAGATCTTTTATATCCTAAACGCAGGTCAACTTTGAAATAAAACCATATAAGGTTATTAATATACTTGGGAAACTGTGAAAATTCTTAATTTAGATTTATAGAAATTACAAATTGAGAAGATAATTATTACATTAAATATATTGAGTTCTATCTTGGAGGATTCCTCATCTATGCATGCTACCAAGGCTCAATAACAGTGAAGAAATAATTGTTTGAATCTTGTAGAAAGAGCTGCCTAGAATTCATGGTGAAAGAATTGCTTGAGTTAATAACTGCTCATATTACCTGGTTATAATTTTCTTATTTCTTTTTTTTATTTTTTTAAATTTTATTTATTTATTTATTTTATATACTTGGTGAGTACACTCTAGCTGTCTTCAGACACACTAGGAGAGGGCATCAGATCGCATTACAGATGGTTGTGAGCCACTATGTGGTTTCTGGGAATTGAACTCAGGACCTTTGTAAGAGCAGTCAGTGCTCTTAACCACTGAGCCCTCTCTCCAGCCCAATTTTCTTATTTCTACAATACATTATATTTGCTGTTTCAATGATGGGATTAAACTAGTGTGATGGACCAAACCTGTCGTTTCTATTGTACTGTCCAAAGGCATATTGTCTTGTGGGGTGCAGTCATATTTTAAAGAAAATTATTCTAAACTCTACCATTGCATAGGCCTTTAAATGGACATTCTACATGAAGTCCCATCCCTGACTCAGAAGTCATTTTGAAACAGCATCCGTTTGCAAAAGAAAAATTAGTTTTCTCTCAGAGTCTCACTGGCTCTATGAACCACCCTTAAGAATAGATCTTATGTCAAACAGTAAATGGCCAGCACAAAACAAACTCAATGATATTTTTGTAGACACTTTATCTCATATTAATTTCTTTAGATAGTTTTTTGTTTTTCCTTATCTTTTGTTTGTATATTATGGTTTCTGAGTTTTGGTTTTTTTTTTCTGTGTGTGTGTGAGTCTGTGTGTGTTCTTGTGTGTGCTCACAGTTGTGTGAATCTCCCTCTGTATGTCTTTCTTTGTTTCTTTCCTTTCTTCTTTCTTTCTTTCTCTCTCTCTCTCTCTCTCTCTCTCTCTCTCTCTCTCTTTCTTTCTTTCTTTCTTTCTTTCTTTCCCTCTTTCTCTTTTTCTTCCTTGTTTTCTTGCTTTCTTACCTGCTTGTTTTCTACAGAGAGGAGAGAAAGAGATAGAGCAGGCTTGGACTTGGATGGGTGGGGAGGCAAATAGAATCTGAGAGGATATGGGGCCAAGGAAACCACGAGCAAAATATAATGTATGAAAATTTTTATTTTTAATTTTAATAAGAGTATTTTGCACAAGACTTACTGTTCTTTTCAAAGATTTGTAGTTCCATTTTTACGTGTGTCCATATTTTCTGTCATATTCATTTGACTAACAACATTGGGTTAGAACAGAGGATAAGATCAGAGTCCCGAACTCGTGTTCTCTTTCTGCCTCTTCTCTCTTCTTTCCCTCTCTCTTGCTATCTCTCTTTTCCTTTTCTATCATTCTTCTTTATGTGTATTGTAGAGCAACTTTTCTAGAGGGCTATTTTAAAGTGCATGTCTTATATAGTAATAAGTGAAACAAAATTTTTATTAGGTAAAGGACTACCACACCATTTGAATGTCACTTCTCTGGCCTCTGCTGTGACAGATGTATTTAAATGAAAGAGTTCATTTGGCATAGATCAAAGCACACACACACACACACACACACACACACACACACACACACACACACAGAGTCAGTAGTTCCTAGACCTCAGTTTCCCAATGCTCACATCACTTAACCCTGTTATCTGTCCCCAATTGTGAGAATTTATAGATGAAGCACAATCTGGTTGTAGAATTCTCTACAACTTTGACCCTTTCACTAATGAATATGTGGAAACCACCATTAGAACAGTGGAGTCATAAAAATTTGGTAACAGTAAAAATTATCTGAGTATCAAGTTCAGTGGTTTGAATGATAAATGTCTCCTTATGGGCCCAGACATATGTACCTTTGTTTTACAGGTGGTGACACTGTTTGAAGACGTTATGTGGAGTTGAAAACTTGAAGCATATCACTAAGAGTGGACTCTGATATTTAAAACTTAACCCCATTTCTAGTTTGCTTTCTGAGCTTCCAGCTGCAAATGTCTCCCACCATGTTGTTTCTGACATTATGCATACTAACTCTGAAACTGTAAGCCAGAAATACACTTTTTCTTCAATAAGTTGCTTACAGGCATGGTGTTATCCTAGTAACAGAAAAGTAATTAATGTACAAAAGTAATTCATGTATATGCAGTGCCCAAAGTCAAGCTCATAATGAATATTGGGTGTTCCTGGAAGGATTCACAAGTGTTATTGTGGCATGCTTTCACCACAGCCTTGTTTCTGAACACAGGACATGTGCATTACATATGTCATGAAGTTAAGTAGGACGACCCACCCATTCTGAAGTACTTTAGGTCAGATTTAAGACTTTGACATGCTATTTTTCCCTACACACTTTGGTTTTCTGTTATTATAGAAACATAATTGTTTGAGAATGCAAAACAGAGACTTAAATATTTTTGTTTTTATTACTTAGCGACTAAGCATCAACTTAGTATATCTTTGGATTGTATTGTGTTAGAATATCTACTTTTATAAACTGTTATTTGAGTTTGTGAACAAGAGTTCCATAAAAAGCACTGAATGAATCTTGAGTGAATTAAGACAGGATTCTTAGCAATTTCAGAGTTGGCTCTCCATGTCTGCCATTTTGTACATATTTTAGTGAGCTACCATTCTTAGCATTGATAAATTTAAAAACAAAATATTATTTCTGAAAAATGTCCACAATACTCTTCAATTCTGCCACATGCAATGGTCAATCAGAATTTAGCTTATGTGAAAAATATATAAGCACATCATCTCGCTATTAAGACACATTTCATTTCTAATAGTAAAATTATATACATCAAAGAATAATTATTATCAGTAAATTTTTGAGTTGTGCACCTATGTTTTTATATACCTGGGGTCACATAAAGGTTTTTCTATAAAAAGGGATCATGAATGGAAAAATTTGAGTATCTGCTTTAAAACTGGAGATAGGTGAAAAAAAATGCCTGGTTACTCTGTCTAAGTCATGGACAACCGATCAGAGAAGTGACTACATCCGAGTCTAGCTTCCTGCAGCAGGGAATTTATAGAGTTTCCATCTCTGGTGGCTCCTGAACAACTTGCAGGCAACTTGTCTGGTCTGGATGTTTCATCTCTTCAGAAACTGTTACTGCTTATGGAATGCTGAGAAAGGCTTGTCAATCGCTCAGCTTTCTAACCAGCTGAGGTTGCTTGAGCTTCTCTCTCTATTCCAGGAGGCAAAGTTATAATTCAGAGAAAAGAGTTACATAACACAAGTCTTGCTTTAGGCCTGGTTTGTCTGCCTCTTTGCTAAGATGACATTGTTGACTAAATAAGCCCTAAGGAATGGAGGAAGCAACCCAGATCTGAGAACCTTTGTTCTACTTTTCTCAAGTATTTCACAACTCCACATGTCAACATGAGCATCTCTGACTTGGGAGTCTCTCTCTACAGTTTCAGACTGGCCATGACCTGAATTCAGCATGAGAAAGACAAGAGCCTATATTCGTTGGTGGGCCTTTCAGTAATGTATTACACAGGAGGAAGAATTTTCTAACATTTGTCATAGAGAAGAAATCCAGGAAGGAGAGAAAGACTAAAAATAACCCATTATCTTAAAACAACATCTGTCTACCTCCTCTGGGAAGCAGTCTCCCCAAGGAAAGGTTGATTCTGCAACTGGAGGCAGAAAGGTTTGCTCAGTCCTGAAATTTTGCTGACGTGGCCCCTTGCAGGTAGGAACACTGAAGTTAATTAAGCACAAGTTGGGAAAGCTGTTGAGTGTTAGGTAGCTTTGAGTGATGGAGGTCCCTAGCCACAGCAATTGAGAGACAGATTTTTTAGGAGTTCTACAAAATGTACTAAAACACACACTGTGGTGTCAAACTGTCCCTGTTGTAAGGGTCAATGATGAGACCTCAAAGAAGGGAAGAAGAGGCATGAAGTTTTGTAAGGAAATAAATTTAGTTTTCAAGACTTCTTGAAAGAAAACTGTGTGAAATATTCAGATTGTGGAGGGATTTGGAATTATGAAAAAAATAAGACCTGAGATTAGCAAAGACTTGCCATAAAGTTAATGCTCTAACTTAGTGGATTCTTGTTCTGCTTAGATTGTGAAATGCACACATCCATTGTCAAGCACAGAGAGAATCATGGGACGGTGGGATTGAAGAGCATATGTATTTATGAAAAGGATGGGCAGATTTTAAGCTGTATTATTTGATTCTTCCACTTGTTGGCAGGATTCATTACTCCTTCTCGGAATTCTGAGATGCTATCCAAGTACTGCAGACAGGTCGGCCATTCCTGTTGAGAAGAGTCTCCTGGGACATGATCAGAATCTCTATGGCTGGTAAAACAAGGTTAGAACAAGCTGACTGGTTCCCTTGAAAGGGGGTAAGCTCCTGTCACTAAAGTGATTGTGTGCTTTGTTTTAAAAGAAAGCAGGACATTGCACCAATGTTAGTTTTACTGCCCTTGTTGATCTCGATAGAGACATTGAGTGTACTATTGAGTTTATGATACCCTATCATAACAGGGAGGATGAAGCTTTAAAATTGTATTTTGTCCTACTTACATGTCTCTATTTGTTTTCCAATCCATATTTACCCCATAAAGATCATTTCTAATTTATTTTATTGAGAGACTGCTTATCAGTTACCCTCTCAAAGTAAGGCAAGTGAGTATCAGCAGCTAAACAGAGACTGGTTCATTATTGAAAGTAATCTGATGCTATCTTGTATGGTTGTGCAATTCTGGCAAAGGATACTTTGCAACAAAACCATTGCAATTATCCTCTGGCCTGTCTGTAGCGTTGACATTGTTACAAATGCTTTTGTACTGTGCTTTCTACACAGGTGTATATACTCTTATGCAAGAACTTGAGAATATGTTCTTCTCCTCTAGGGACTATGGTATCTCACTGTACCAGTTGTCCCTGTAGGAGTGACTTACCCTAACCACTGTACTTCAAAGTATCTGTGAACACAACAGTTTAATAGTCAGAGCATAGGCCATGGCAGGCTCCATATTCCCTTGGCTGTTTTCCACACAATGCTGTAACAAGGTTTCACTGTGAGCCACTTCTGTGAAGACTGGGATGCGATTAGTCCCAGAAACCTGGCCTGTGGACATTGGCACTGATTTCCAGAGCCCAGGAAGCTCATGGATATTCAAAGATCTCTCCTTTGTAAATCACATCACCAATATCTCCTTGAGAACATCTCGCATAAAATATACCTTTAAAACCTTCTACTCTTTAGACTCTATTTTCCACAT
Organism: Grammomys surdaster; assembly: GCF_004785775.1. Lineage (NCBI taxonomy): Eukaryota > Metazoa > Chordata > Mammalia > Rodentia > Muridae > Grammomys > Grammomys surdaster. The sequence goes on from NW_021620961.1 coordinate 8,990,561, forward strand.
ATGTCTGGGTGCATCCCAACTAGCAACGGGACTTTAATAACACTGAGAATCACCCACTATGTGACCAATTTGCCTCATCTAGCTAATGTGCTCCTTTTGGAGTTTGTTCATGTTATTCCTCTTCATGAAGCAAGGAGAACCTAAGTGAGAAAAATTCTTTTGTTTGGTAATAAATTATGTTATTCATGGAATCATACTTTGCCTTCTTAATTCCATCATGCAAATTATTTTCCTCCCATGTTTAGTTTTAACATTCTCAGGGAGACTCTGAAATATTCACCATTTTTCCAGACTTTTACTTGGGACTTTTGCTCATGAAAATACTTTCCTACAAGGATACCTAAGACAGAGTAATTAAGCATATACATACAGAGATCAGAGTATGGGCTTAAATGGTAACTTCAACCTTCTTCAGCATTTAACATTTCAGCTTAAATTCTCATGTACTAATCAAAATTAATAGTGATATCCTCATAGGTTTGCTTAAAAAGAATACAACTTAAACTTATGGTTGTTGTGGATTTCATTAGTAATTCAAGAGACTGAAGTATAAATATTGCAGCAAGGTCAAAGCCAGCCAGAACTAATCTTATATGATGTAGTTATATACTAAGCAAAGTGCTTAAAATAGTAAAGGCATATTATAACTACTATAAAAAGGAAAAGACTACAGAGTATTATTATGATTATTGTGTAACTAGCTTAATTCCAAGATCAATGCTGTGAACATTATCATGATTTATTACTGTGTCCTTTTCTACTAGACTAAGATTCTCAAGGTCTTTGTACTCAGGATGTTTTTATAGGCTTCAAAATAACACATCAATTATGCAAACATAATAATTAAATTATTGTTTAAATTGTTAAATTATTTAACATTTAAGATAATCAGTTTGGTGAGAGTTGCACACTGGATACTGAAATTATGAATGATTTTTATTTTCCTTACATTTATGTGTCTTTCCAAAATTTTTACAGCATCTGTATGTATATATCTATGTCTATGTCTGTCTATCTATCTATCTATCTATCTATCTATCTATCTATCGAGAGATATATACATATAGATATATTTATATATATATATATATGCACACATATATACATGCACACACATATCTTTAAGAATTAAACATGATGCAGAGATTTGTTAAAAATAATCCCTCCATTATTAGGCAATTGTGGTTAAAATTAAAGACATAATTTCTCAATCACTCTGGGGGCAGCCTTAAACCCAACATTTAGCTGACACTTTCATAGAAGGGGGACTATATGAAGTTATGCTTGTGTGTGTCCTCACTTAGGTGGGCATCACTATTTGCATGACATTGGGAAAGTTGCTTAACTCATAGTTTCTTACCATCATTTTCCTTATCCCCATTTCTACCTCACCTGGGTTCATGATGATGAACATCAGAGGCTGGGCATGTGGTAGGGACTCGGTGGATACTGCAACCACTGTCACATTTAGAGCAGTATCTAAAAGGTGGTAAAGGATGAGGACCAGTGGAGGTTGGAAAACCCAATGGGAAGCATCACAGGGTACATCAGGAAGAGTGTGTACTTGCAGACTTGTTTGTAGACAGGGTCATCAGGTAGCAGCAGGGATGAATGGATTTTCTCAGTTTAGAGAAGCTGAAATGGAAAAGAGATACACGGATCAGGAGTGCTGGCCAGGATGGAACTGAGCAAAGCTACTTTAGGTAGTGGAAAAAGGAATGCTGGGAAATTTGTGAGGAAATAGAGGTCAGGGAAGCGAAGTTTGAGCATCTCAAAGAAGATAAGTCATCTGAGAAATAATTTAATAATCAGTCACCAGAATGCAGTTTCAAGGTCACCATTGGCCTGGAAGATAAGCAACATTTTGTTTTTACTGCCAACAGAATGCCCCTGTTAAAAGTGAACTTGGCTTTCTGTTATGAACATAAAGTAGGTCTTGTGGGAAATCCACATACAGGTCTGCAATTTGAGATGAACAATGTTATTCTCTGTTGAACATGGTTACCATATTTTTTTCTCAGTAGGAAGCATGGTTGAATGTCTTTAGAACTTGCCTACTGAGCAGAGGTCAGGGGCTGATTTCCACAGAGAAAATCCAAAGTCTATAAAGTAAGAACTCTGGCTTATTTCTGCTAAATTAGTATCAGCTTCTCCTTGTACAGTTCAGGTATAAGGGTCAGGCTCTACGGGGACTCTTGCCAGGTCTTTATGCCTCTTACTATTATTTCTACTATAGGGGTTTACAGGGAATTTAAGTTAGAATATTTCCAGATGTGCACAGGAGTTAGTTGTTTTTGTTTATTGAATGCAAGAAACTTGCACTGCTTTCGCCAGTCTCACAAATGTGAAAGATTACAAAGAGAAAAATTAAAACAAAATAAAAATAGAGAAGACCAAGGATTCTCATGGGTTGTTCTAAATATTCCAGACCACAGAGGAGGGGACTAAGTCAGGAAACTCTTCATTGTCATTTCCCATTTAAAAGAAAAGCCAAGGGACCATGTCTACCTTTTTTGTCTTTTTACTAAGGATTATTTGTCTCCTTCTTCATGGTGCCAATTCCAAACTCTTCTTTTTGTCTCAGATGTCTGTACTTTTGCAAATCTTAAACAAAGGGAAACATGACTTGAGATTGTTTTTGTTGTGGCTTAAAGTTTCACATACAATATTTAGCAAAAAAAATTCTAAAGAATTCATTCAAATTTATACTGCAGTTTTTCAGGATACTATTTTCTAATATATTTAACAAGTAATATTTGGCCTTCTGAGTGTGGTCTTCTCCTGACTACCAGGAATACAGAAAAAGTACATGCAGGAAATAAAAAAGTAAGTTAGAGTAAGATTATTGTGATGTATGACATACTAAAAACATAATTAGAAAACAGTATTAGAAAATAATCTATCAAGATAGGCACCACCTTCCAGATTAGCTGAGGATGGTTCACTGGGCAGGTTGTTTTGATAAATAAACCACAGCCAGCTACAAGACAAGTTCAAGCTATGGTTTGAATCTGAAATGTCCCAACAGGTACACATGAGCCCTGCCCTCTCCTTGGCCAATATTAGTACTCTGAACTGCTGTCAATTTGTATGTATTAAGGTGCTTGTAACATAAGAATATGGCCATTATATTCCCATTATCATTAACTGTGATGAATTTGTGGGGAAAAGGTGAACAATACAAGAAATAGTTGAAACAGGATCAGAGGGCACATTATATTCTTCAAAGACTACCAATTTATCTACTGAACTTTAATTGAAATAGATTCCTATTAGAATAAAATATCGGCTTGTTTCTCCTTACAATGGTTATTAACTGTAATTTAATTTAAGAGTTACTAAAAAAATTCTTCTTTATAAATTTGGATTAAAAAATCTCTCAAAACATTATTTAACACCTCAAAGTTCTATTTATGAAGCGATATAACTGAAGGTTATATTATTTTTACTTTAAGTAGTCAAACACATATAAGGTTAAATGTGAAGTAATTATAAACATGAATAGATTATGAAAATCACCTGATTGCATTAGCTCCCAGTTTTAGCAATTGAACACGTAAAATGAATGGCAAAGGAAAACATTCTATATTCCATCCCTTGCTTTGATCTACTATGAGAATGCTGTGATTTCCAATTCTCAAGTTCTTTTATGAGTTCTGTTTTTAAATTTTATTATAATTTTCCCAGATTATATTTTTAGCTTCATATGACTTTGACTTTTATTATGTATCCACACAATTATCATTTTAAAATAACTATCTAACACTGCATTTTGCTAATATGACTTTGCTTGATTAGTAATGAAACATTGATTTTTAGCATTTTATTATTTCTACATGTTTGACTTCCAGAATCTACTGGAGGAAAATGTTGCTACTCCCTTTCTTTTATTACTTTGAAAAACATCACTAAATGTTGCTAATTCAGGCAGTCTAAACAGTAACTCAGGCTAACTTTTCATAATATTATACAAAGTATGCAAGCTTAAATTATCCCCAGAAATGTATGTATTTGTTTGCTGAGTATTTATTTTACCTAACCTTGTTACTCTTCTTGCTTGCTGGATAATTTTCATGGTGTGATGGCTTCAGTACCAAGACAAGCTATCATGGAAAAAGTGAAGTTCTAATGCCAGAGTGAGAAAAGCAAACATTACATGTTTTCTCTTTTATTCAGATGTCAGCTTTAAGCCTTCAATAGGGATGTTACCATCCATATAACCTCAGAGGTCATGTATAGTGCAAAAGACTAGAAGGTGGGGTGGGAAGATTAACTAAGGAAGGAGAAATAGAATATATAGAGAGATAGGGTGGAGACTAGAACAGGACGATGGGGTATAGAGAAGATGGTTAAGGGAAGGAATATGGACGGATCAGCTAACACTAAAGCCTAAATGAGGAGTCACCTAGAAACCTACTGTAGAAGCTTCTTAAAATATACCAATATAGGAAAGAACTATAAATAGTCAGTGCATAACAGGGGAGAATATGCCCCAACAAAATTCAGACAAGTAAATATCCACAGCCAAACATGAGTTATATCTAGTTGAGTCATTTACCAGTGAGAATGAATGGAAACTTCCAAACATTTTAGGCTATTTCCAGGGCTATTAATTGCACTCCACATACTGATGTTAAGGCCCTATGGCTTATGACAACACATATATCTCATTGAATGTGGAGAAGTTGAACTAGTGACTATTTAGAGCCTGCACCTCTACTGATTTTCATGGTACTGAAAGGTACTGTGTTTGCTACCAGTGGAGAAAGCTAAAAACCAACCTAGTGACAAATGTCTGGTCTATAATAGTGATCTGCCAGCAAGGTATGCTCATGTGATAGTGGTACAAAAGTTATGGGAGCAAACAACCACTCTCTAATTGGATTTCTGATCCTCTCCAGGAGATAAACCCATATTTGATACTATTTTGATGCCCAGGAACTGTGCTTACACAGAAACTCAGGGTTGGGTCACATACAGAGAGTGAGGCATTTTGAAATAATCAGTCCTAAATGGGCTGTCTTCTTCAAGCCCATTTGGGGTTCAGGATATTATGTGGAAGACAAGGCTGAGTCTATAAGAGCCAGACAGAATGAATGATACAAGGCAAACAGTATGTTCCAGACACAACAGGACGGTTGCACACAGAAAGTCACAGAGACTGTAGCAGCATCCATAAGACTTTCACAGGCTCAAGCCAGATGGGGTCGCAGAACTCTCTTTCTTTTACTTTGATATGTTGTATTTTTTTGATAAGTTATTTATTTACATTCCAACCATTGCCTCCCTATCCCTTCTCATTTCCAAATCCAATTTCTCCTCCCCCTGGCCTCCCCATTCTCCTTTCATGGGGTTTCAAGTTTCTCAAGAATTAGGTGCATCCTTTCCCACTGAGGCCACACAAGGCAGTCCTTGGCCACATATGTGCCAGGGGCATGGGAGGGCCTTGTACCAGCAAGTGTATGCTGCCTGGGTGGTGTGGCTCAGTCTCTAGGAGCTCCCTGAGGTCCAGGTTAGTTGAGACTGCTGATCTTCCTGTGGTATCACTCTCTTCTTCTGCTTCTTCCATCATTCCCCTAATTCAACCATAGAGGTCTGTTGAGTTAGGTATTTAAATGAAGGCCGCTGGATGGGCTGACTATCTATGTAATGGCAGCTCTGTTTAGCTCAGGCCGCCATGTGCCAGGGCCTGAAGCCAAGTGCTTTGCAGCTGGAAGCTGCCAGAGGCCATGCATGAGCCACAGCTAGAAATGGTCAGCCAGAAACACAGGCCCTGCTACCCGTGAGATGGCTCTGACAATCTTCCACCCTGTCTCCACAAGGCTGGGCTGAGCCCAGACCATCGGCCATCCATACTGGCCCAGTAGAAAATTAGATTCTAATGCTTAGATTATTCAAGGCTTTATATATTTAGTAATGCTCAATAACAAGATGCCCACACAATTTGAGGTGTAACCCAATACCCAACCTAGATATATCAACTACCTTTGTTTTCTTGAGACACGCGCATACCCACTGCCATTTTCTCTTCTCTCTCCTCTTCCTTTTCCTAGCTCCTCCTCATCCTTCTCCTTACTCCTCCCACATTAGCTCCTCCCAAAATACCGAGTTTAATATAGTGGGAAATATACTGCTACAGGGGTCCTTGATTTCAGTCCAATGGTTGGGTTTAAGTATCTGCTTTTGTCTCGGTCAGCTGCTTGTTGGGCCTCTCAGAGGACAGCCATGCTAGGCTGCTCTCAGTAAGCACACCATAGCATCGGTAATAGTGTCAGGCCTTGGCGGCTCCCTTTGAGATTGATCCCAAGTTGGGCCAGTCACTGGACCTTCTTTCCTTCAATCTCCTCTCCATTTTTGCCCCTGCAGTTCTTTTAGATGGGAGCAATTTGGGCAGAAATTTTGACTGTGGGTTGGTAACCCTGTCTGTCCACTTTAGGCCCTGTCTATCTACTGGAGGTGGACTCTTTGAGTTCCATCTCTCCACTGTTGGGCATTTTGATTAAAGTCTTCCCCATTGAGTCCTGAGAGTCTTTCACTTCTCAGGTTTCTGGGACTTTCTAGAGGTTCTGCATGCCTCCCACTGCCAGAAGCTGCATATTTCCTTATTCTGGTTTGTTTGTTTATTTTTCTATTTTCTAGTGAGAGAAAGAATGAAAGAGCTCAGAGTTAGGTGGGGAGGTGAGGAGTTTCTGGGAGGAGCTGGGAAAGAGGAATCCATAACAAAAACATATTGTATGAAAAGATTTCAATTAAAAAGCAGTAGCAAATATAAAATCATAAAGATTTTTTCATAAGTAAGGATAGGCTTCACATGCAAGTGATAATGGTCTTTGTTTCTTCTTTCTCAGGAGGTTTTTACCCTTGGTCAGGTAACTTGTACCCATCACCAGTCATTGCCATTGATACTATCAAACCTGTCAGAATACTTTTCATATTATTCTTTAATCTATCTGAAATTACATTTTTATTGAATTTAAATGTGTACATCTATTCTTTTCCAAATTGTTCTTTCATCAAATAATTGCTTACTAAATATTATCCTATGCAACAATATTTAGCAATTTGTACTTTTTTATATTCTGAGTTATCATGATTATATGTATTTGAATTTTGTATTCCTTTCATTGATTTGTTGTATGCCATTACAATAAAGAATTGTTTTTTAATTATTTAATGATTATCATATTAAAATATGCTTCATTTTTGGAAGTCTTTATTGTTGTGTATTTTAAAATTGTATTTTATATTATTTCATAGTCTTGAAGGTTTATTTTTGCCATTTTTAATTACCTTAATGACTTGGAAGATAAATATTCAACATGAGATTATTCTAAATATCATTATTGATTTTAGAGGAATGATGACCTTTGCAATGTATTTAAAGTCAAATTACTAAAGCTTCCTCCCCTACCCCCCTGCATGACCTCAATTTAGCACAGGTATAGTAGTCTTCATAAAAGAAATTGAAGTGTGGAACACAGGAAGATGGCTTCGGAGGTGAAAGCAATTGCCATACAAGACTGACAACCTGAATCCAATTTTGGATTCTTTGTAATCCCAGCACTCCTACTGTGAGATGAGAGGCAGAGACAGGAAAATCTGCAGGAAGTGTAAGAGCCAGTGAGCCTGGAGTTTGCAGAAGGCAGCAACAAAATGAGAAAGCATGCCTGAAGAGAGAGACCTGACTCTCAGAAAGTTGTCCTCTGATTTCTACACTCAGACTGAGGAAGACTTAGAAAGAAAGCCTGAAAACATGACTGCAGAGAGCAGGGGTCAAGTGTTTACACCAGGAACTTCTGTATCCAGCATCTTTTGCAGTGTTTTTCACCCCTCATAATGCTGAAACACTTTAACACAGTTCCTCATGTTGTGGGGACCCCCCAATGATAAAACTATTTTGTTGCTACTTCATAACTATAATTTTTCTACTGTTATGAAATTTAATGTAAATATCTGATGTGCAGGATATCAGATATGGGACCTCCAAATGGGTCATGACCCACAGATGGAGAAGCATTGGTCTATTGTCTTTATTGTCATTTGTAAATAATCTAATGCTTTTATCCGAAGCTTTGCAATTTTTAATTGAGACTCCTCACTGTAGATCAAACAAGGTCTAGCAAGTGCTTTTGTTCCAGACTTCAGGCTAGGAATTAATCCTTAATTCTAGGACTAAAATATGTGCATAGAAAAAAATTAAAGCACAGCACACATTTCAAATATGACCCTTGGCTGAAAAGTATGACATGTGGTTGCTTATTATTGTGAAATTACATTCACAGCATTTATTTATAACCTAGATCAGTTAAAGATTTATAAAACCTATAATATAATCTTCCATCAACAGAAATGAAACTAGCAATTATACATAGATCCAGTACACAGGCAAGAGTCTGTTCAGACAGTGATAGCTATAGGATATTCAGAGTTAGATTTCTAAAGTCAAGAATGACAGATCATGGGAACAAACCTTCCTTTTGCCACAGCCTGATAGTCCTTGAAAAGCACAATGTTACCATGGCTCCATCTGCTGGAAACATTAAATAACAACTAGTTCACAGCCTGAGGTGTTAAGAAATTCCCTGGACATCTTGCATCTAAAACTTACCTTAGAAGGTAAGTTTCTTGTGTAGTAGTTATATTTTTCTTATATATGAAAATAACTATCTAATGAGAATATTCATCTTCTGTTTTCCCTGGTGACTCACTGGCCAGACATAAGTTTAGGGTTCTGGTGTTAATGGAACTACATTATTGCATTCTTAGTGAGCATGGTGTTGCCTTTGAACACAAGATCATGAAATCCTAGATTTCTATTGTGGTTTCTTATAAAACCTCTGAACTTTGCCCTTGTCATTCAAAAGCAGCCATAGATATTATAAAGGAAAGAGTACAGCTGTCATTACAGTAAAGAAAGATGTAAAAATCGGTCTGAAGATGCCTGAGTTCTGTGTTATACAAATACATATATATATATGTATATGACATACATTTATAACTTTAATGATGCTCTACAACTTGTTACAGCTTTGCTTGGAAAGCATTAAATGCCCTTTTTATGCACATGATAGTATGCAAATGCATATAAATACATGTAAACCATAAAAGTGGACATTTATGTAGTTCAGTTCATCAAAATATTGGATTATTTAACTCCTTGTTATTTCTATTAGCTGTAAAGATATGCAGAATATTTGAATACACTTTTGAACTTGTCCTTTTCTCTTTGTATCTTCGATAAAAGTTTGCTTAAACTAAGAGACTGAGTCTTTTGTCATTTTAAAGATCACTGTCACATGAGACAATGTTTGCATTAAAGAAAATAAACTACATACCATATACTTCTAAAATATTTTGTTATATATAAGTTGAAATTACATTATAAGTAATGAGTGGGATTAAAAAATTCAAAAGGATGAGCTTCAGAACAAAGCTGATAAATAGGATTAACAAAAGTGGACTTAAGAGTATTAATTGTCAAATTGCTGAAATGTGATAAATAAGGCTATATTACACCAATGTAGTGTGGCAGTCAGAGTTGATTTGACTCTTTCCCAAGAGGACACTTGACATTCTCTGAACACAGCTTTCTGTTCACCATGAGAGTAGGAAGGGAGAGCCTGCTGCAAGAGTGTAAAGGGTAGACGCTGGGATGTTACTAAGTGATGTAGAATGCATAGGGCAGCCCTCAAGGCTTCTGGCTCTCAGTGTTGATAGCCCTGTGGTTAAAAATGTTTGTGCCTGTTTAATAACAGAAGAGAAATTCATAGTGATGTTCCCTCAAACCCATAATTGGTCTATGCATGTCTTAGAGATAAACAAGAATTTGATATAAGAGAGATAATAGTTTAAATTTAAAAGTTGTAGATTTTAGAGTAGTGTTAGAATTACTGTTCAACTTTCTGTGAAAAAGTATATCCTTAATTTTCTTAAATGAACATTTCTCTGTTTACCATGCTCACTTTTTTAACTTAATATCCTGACTATGTAGCAATTTTATTTATGAATGTATATGTAATTTATGACCATGTTAAAGGTTCCCAGTGTAATGTCATTGAATTATTATCATATCACATTCAAGTGAGAACCTCAAAATAAAGACTGAAGAGAACAAGAAGCTTGTTGTGGGTCAGGGCTTGTAAATTTGGGTCATGATCATGCCTAGATGTGTATCACAATGCTTCTAATTTTCACCAGTCCTGTCAAAAGCCCAGGTTAGATGTGCACTGGTTTTAGAGATGTTTCTGTCATTAACTGTAAGCATTGTCATTCGTTCATGGTCAAGTATTGGGAATACAGTTTGGATATACTATTCCTCTTTGCCTTCACATTTTCCTTAAAATTCAATCACTGTCACCTCAAAAATACATCTGGGTATCACAGAGAGCTAGAGGATCATGGATTAAGTACATATGCCTATTCTCTTGCAAATATAATGGTCTTTTCTAAGAAACTAAAAGAAATGGGCTCTCACCTTAACTCAGATGGAGAGAGAGGAAAAGCTGATATAATCCCTGAAATGCACAGGCAAAGTGATTTAAAAAAAAAAACCCAGCCAATCAAACAAACAACATTTATTCTTGTAATATGGTTGAACTTGAGATTTAAGATAGTATGGGAAGAGTTCATGTAATCGGGACTGCAGAACACTTCAAGATACCTTGATGGATTAATTATGGTTCAGAGATGGAAGGAAAAACAGAAGAGAAACTGGGAGTGTGAAAAATGAAGACACATTGAGTGTTTGGACATTATGAGCCTTAACTAGGTCAAATGTAAAGAAGAAGGATGTGGAGAGCCGTGGTGGGCAGAGATGGCGCTGGCATCCGATGCTCTCCTTAATCTTAGAACTTAAGATTTACTGCCTTTGTGCAAGGGAAAAGCGCGCCAGTCACAGCCCATCCCGGGGCATATATGCATTTATGGGCAAACAGCCAACCAGAAATGTACACGCCGCTCCAGGGGGTATAAAAACAGTGCCTTCTTGGGGCCTGGAGTCTTCCTCTATACATCGTAATAAAGAAGAACTGCAGAAGAACCCTAGTGTCTGCGTGCATTCTTGCAGGCGAGATAATTGTGCGCTGGACAGAAGAAGAAAATAGGTCAGATGACAGGAACAGATCAACTGCTTCCAAGAATCAAGGGAGAGAATATTTTATTTGAGGGGATGTGCCAGAGGGACATCCCCTACTGTCCCCCAAATACCAACAGAGAAACAGAGAGGGGCATAGACATGCTCTAGAAGGATACAGGACCCAGAAAGCAATTAGTGAGTTCTTTTCCATACTCTACATAGGGATTATTGATGAATTCTTCAAATAGATGAGAATGACAGACACATTCTTTCTCAGAGCTGAAGATAGAGAAGCTATGATAAGGCTAAGCAGGGCATCACCCCACTTTGCAGCTCTACCATCCAGACTTTTGAGGGACAGCTCATCTCCACACTTGCCAGAAGGGCTGGTGATAGAGAGCTGTCACTTGACAAGCCACTCCCAAGATTATTTCACTCTCAGAGAAGGTGCCAGAGTCTTTTGGAGTGGGGTGGCCTACATTAAACAACTGGTAAAGCAAATTAAGGAATAAAGATTAGCCAATTTCAGTCCAAAGCAGGATAAATGACTGTGTTGGGTAGCAGCCTCTGCTAGATTCAACCTTCCATCCACATAACAGTACTGTGACTGTACATACCACCTTTTCATGCATATTGGCTCCAAAGATGCTTTCTAGTAGATATGCCTACTATTTTCTATCTCATTTGGTCGTTTATAGAGAATGCAACATGTAATACGATAATTAAAGGAACAGGAGGAAACATCACTTAGCCTGGATAATCCTGTCAGGAATCTTAGAGATTATATGGGCAGTTGTCCCAATCCTTGCTACTGGTGTCAGCAGACTCTAAGTGTGCTAATGGTGATGCCCCTTTGAGGAACAGCAAGGTCAGCGTGTGTATCGGGCTGTGTTTTCTGTGTTCTTGGGGTCTGTTTGCTTGACTTCTTTCTTACTTGAGCAGGTGGGGTACCAGTCGACCTGTTTTATCTGTTGTCGTGAACTTGTTAGAGTTTTGTGTTGTTTGTAGCGCATGTGGACACTTGTGACTAGTCTGAACTCCTCTCTGTCAATTTTTTCTACTACTTAAGATACAAAGTGATTCAGAACCTGAAATATGTGTCCTGTGAAAATTTCTGTGCCTTCTCAAGATGTCTAGGAATGATTAACACAGGAGCTCCCACAGGCATGTGTATTTTTAAAATTCCCTTCCATTAAATTAGTACAAACGATACATTGGCATTATCACAATGTTTGCTATTCAATCATTTAAACCAATGCTTTCTTTAGTTTCAACACACACACACACTGATACATCACCCCCCCACACACATCCCTAATCACACAGAGAGAGACACATACACACATGCACAAACACACACCACTATATACACATACAGACACACAAACACACACATACACACACAAACACATCTACATATACACACAAACATACATATCCCTACACACACAAACATACACACACAAACACACTCATCCCTACATTCACGTAAACCCCTACACACTCACACACATACCCCTACGTATACATACATACACACATACACACACAAACAGACACACACACACATCTACATACACATACATTCCTACATGAAGACACACACACAGCTACACACACATCCAGGCACATACATACACACAGCTACACACACACACACACACACACACACACACTACTCACAGCAGTGCCTTTACTGGCATAGCTGGCTTCAACATTATTCTGGACAAATGACACAGGTGATATTGCAGTAAAATATATTTGGAATAAAAAGTTAGACTCATCCCTGTGCCGATTTCTGCCCAATAAAATCCTCAGTCTTGAGCCAAGCTGCCCATCTTCCCATCCTTCAGCTTTCCTTTGTTCTCTTCTGCACTGTCCTATTCATTTCTACAAAGTTATGGAGTCTTTAATTTCCTAGTGTTTCTGCTAACCACTGCCCTCTAGTGGCTTTCCAGGAACTTTACTACACAACTTTACCTAGTTAGAATTAAGTTAGCTTTTAATTCTTACTTTCTCTTCCTTCTTTCTTTCTCTTCCTTTCCCTTCCTTCCTTCCTTCCTTCCTTCCTTCCTTCCTTCCTTCCTTCCTCCCTCCCTCCCTCCCTCCCTCCCTCCCTCCCTCCCTCTTGTCTTCTGTCCTTCCTCTCTTTTCCTCAATTTTCTTTAAGCTTCTCCTCTTAGAAAAACATGTTGGTAAAACCAAAAACAAAAATTATGACAAGAACAGCAGCAGCAAGAACAAAACCAGACTGATACAGTCTTCTGAGAACAGCTTTTAGATAACTCTCCTGTAAATCTCATGGAAAGTGTCATGTATTTTTCTCTCATTATTTGCCAAAAACTTGGATTTTCTAAGAGCAAATTATCTCTCAATAAAAAATTGTGAACAAGGATATCTTCCAATAAATGGTTTAACATCAATTTCAAAAAAGTTAATTATTCTTTTTTAACAGAAGGAATAATTAAAATTAAAAAGTTTAAAGTACATGCTCTCATGTTATTTTGCTTAATACTGTTAACTGGCAACTGATTTTTTTTTATTATGAATCTATAAAATCCTGCAATTCAAGTCACCTGTTTTTCCCCATGCTCAGATCTTTACCAGATTCATTTATAAACGGGTGTGTGAGTCAAACTGTTTTCTTATAAAAGCTTTCTGGTGTCACTGTAGGATACCTCTTAGGATTGTTCCCTGCCTGACTGGGAAGCTAGAAAGTATTTTCTAGGTTTTGAAGCTGAGTGTAAAGTCAGTTTCTCCCTCTCTCTTCAACAATCAACATCAAACTCGTGCAGATCATAGGGGACACTCTAGGGAGTGGAATCCTGGCAGGTTCAGGCATAGAAAAAGACTCGCAGGCAGTGACTGAGATGTTTTTGTGCAAGAACAGGATGAGAAAAAAGTTAAGGTCAGAAGAAATAATCATTCCTAACACATACCCAGTGCCTTGCCAATGAGCTTTTAACTAGAGACTCAAAGTACAAGACATCTAATTAAGATTAGGCGAGTGAAATCTGCTTTTGCATAACACATAGTTAGCTGGCCCTTCCTCTTCACAGATCTTATAACTCCAGCAGGAACAAACAAATAACAAACCAACAAACATCAAAAACAATAAACCTCTATAAGAATTAGTTGGGCAGATAGGCAAACTTTTTTGGTACCTTTTCCCAAAGAAGTATTGGTATTTGGAATTCAGGATGCAGAGTCATGTTCTCTGGAAGTATTAAACTTTGCTTTAGTACTTCAGGAAAGGATGGATTCTTTGGGTTTTAGTTGGCATCTGCTGGAGATTAATGGCTCAGTGTGAGGATCCTCTACTCATTATAGCATTTGTTTTAACTCTGCAGGGTTACAGAGCTACAACTCTCAGGTGCATGGAAAGAGGATTTCACTTTTCTTTCCCACTGTTAATACTAATGAAAATATTCAAGGCGTTTTATGAAATCACAGTAGCAAAAAGGCTGATTGGTCAAAACTTTAACCTTATCCTTTTAAAGGGAAGCTGAAGGGTAAAGAGGAGTGATCTTTTGGATGCTTGAACAATATTAGTCACGCTTCTCGTCCATCATATGCTCTAGGATATAAATGTATTGGTTTGGGATTTGCTAAGGTGAGTGTTCAGTCACTGTTGTTTCACACTGGAGTGATGTTTCCATCCCTGACTTAATATAGTAGTTAGATAATGGATGAGTAAATTGCAGGAAATGAGGTACATTCCTCTTCTAATTAAATTTTCTACAGGGTGAAAAACATCAATGCAACCTTGTTCTGGGGACCTGAATTGGAGAATTTGATTCATTATCTGGTTCAGGGGATAAACAAAGGCACAGTTATTGAGAATTGAGTACAGGTACACTGCATCCATGTGCTAATACATGATGCTATTAACTGTGCTTGCTTTCTCACTCTTCAGGAACAGATCTTTGCTCTTCAGTGTTTATACTGAGAGACCTTTGGTCTATTTTTATGCATCCACTTATGACTGCAAAGAGCTCTTGAAATAAATGTGACATTTAAAAATTCCTTTGTGGTCCAGAGGGAAGGTCATCCTTACCAAGCATTTACAAGGTATACAAGATAATTTTAATTGCCTTATTATTATTATTAAAGTACATAATTGTTTCCAACTCTGAATACAAAATAGTGCAAATTTCATTGAAGCCTTATTTCATCTTTATTTCATATGGATTTGATATAGATTTCGTTTATTTTTTTTGGAAAAAAAAGTTAAGGGAAAACACCTAGAACAGCTAATACGTGGTGATTTCTGCAGACATTTAGAGTAAAAATAAGTTGACCAAATGCATATGATTTTGAAATTCAGCTGCTTATTTTCTCAGGCCTGTATGAAGTATTCAGTATCAATAAGCAATATTTTCAGAGGAGTGGTGGAACTTAATATTTAATATGTAGAGCCTGACAAACACAGAGGTAGATGCTTGCAGCCAACCATTGGACTGAGCATGGGGTCCCCAATGGAGTTAGAAAAAGGACTCAAGGAATGGTAGGGGTTTGTAACTCCATAGGAAGAACAACAATATCAACCAACCAGACCCCTCAGAGCTTTCAGGGACTAGACCACCAACCAACCAAGGGGTTCACATGGAGAGACCCATGGCTCTAGTTGCATATATAACAGAGGATGGCCTTGTTGGGCATCAGTGGGAAGAGAGGCCCTTAGTCCTGTGAAGGCTTGATGCTCCAGTGTAGTGGAATTTGAGGGCAGGAAGGCAGGATGGGTGGATGGGTGGGGAACACCCTCATAGAAGCAGGGGAAGGGGGGACCAGGAGGGGGTTAAAATCTGGAGTGTAAAAAAACTATTTTTTTTTTAAAGAAGAAAGTAAAACTTTCAACAGCCTTGGTTGTATGAATGAGGGAAAAATGATCTAGAGATTGTCAAAATGAAGGAAACAAGAAGCCATCAGCTCAGATGAAGGAAGACCAAAGCTGTTGTCACTCAGCTCTGTTACTTCTGAATGCTAAGATTTCTACCAAAGAGAAAGCCAGATACCCATTCCTATCCTTCCTATGTACTCTGGGGCAGTGGACTGTGAGAGGCAGCTGGGTGCCTGGTTGAGCACAGGCCTGGAACCCTGGACCCTAATGAGATGGAAGATGTTCAGCTTTGCTTCTGGGCTCCTGGTTCCTTTCACTCAGCTTCAGCCCTCCTCAGCTCCTCCCACAGAGAGGTCTATGGCCATCTGTCACGTAGGAATAGTGCCTCATGCTCTCCCATATAAAGATGAGGTATCTCCAAGCTCTCAGACCAAGCCAATAGGGGTTATCTGTTGCCAGACGCTAACCCACTCCAAAACTGTATATAAGAGCCCTATTCGGGAGAAGAAAAGGTGTGTGAGAATCATCCCGTTGTCTGAGAGTTTCTGTCACAAGAGCTGTAACACTTTGGAAGAGATCTGCTCTCCTGAAGCGCCTTCAGGACCCTCCCCTCCTTGCTAGCTCACCAGCCTCTTATTGGCCCAGACAGAACCTGCTTAGTGCAGAGGGACAGGTGCAGCAACTGGGAGTGAGTGACTGGATGGCAACAGCAGAGACAGATTCCTGCTCCCGGCTCGCACTCTATCCCCTTGGCCCAATCCTGCACCTGACCAGGCCAGAGATCTTCGTGGGACACCCTCCGGAACAGGGACCCACAATGTACAAGCTTGATCTGTGAACATCTGTATTTTTCACTCAACTCTACAGTGAATTAGAGATCACAAATGTATCGTATTACTTCCCATAATTATGTGCCTGGCACCAATGAGTTTTGGTTCACAGTTTAACAGGTTTCACTACATGGTTTTAGGCCTATGATAAGATCTCAGGAAATTTTCTGGAGTAGAGCCTTGGATGGTTAAATGTCAGTCACTGGAAGATGCCTTCTCACTTAATATATCTCTTAAGGTTTCCACTACGTCTCAGTATTCCAAACTGGGGACAGAGTCTTTAATACATGGGTCTTCGCATGGTGAGTGTCTAGCATTAAAATGCTCATCATAGATATGGGATAATAGCTAATGGCTGCTGTAGAGAGCACTGCGGTGGTGGTTTACTCTTTCTGAATTAAAAACTGTGACTGAGTGCTAGAATCAGGGATGGTGCTGGCTTGGGGGTTCCCCAGAGCCATCTGTATTACATGGTTTGAATATTAAAAGCTCAGGTGGTAAGCTAGAAAGAGTGTATCTGACTTCTGTAGGACCCAACTGATGGGAAGTTTCTAGACAATGAGGGACCATGTGAATTTAGCAAGGACTTTTGGCATAACGTTTTGATTTAAGAAAAGACATGCCTGCATGCAGTGTATATAGTTACATTCTATTTATGTTCCATTACATTGTTCACTCATATAGCTTAATTATTACAGAGATTTGGATGTGTTCTCATAGACAATTACAGTGTATGATAAAGAAACTTAAGTCACTGAAGCATTTAAGGAAAGTAAGAATCTAGAAATTAGAAAATGTGAGAAAGAGCACATCCATTATCTTCAGGACATAGGTTGTTTCTTATGTGCAAAAGACCACAGGAAGTCGAAGGTTAGAATCACAGCAGTATGTAATAAAAGACAGATGGACAGATGCAAGGTGAGCTTATGAATCCCATAGATTTAGAAATGGAGCCAACTAAAAGGAGGGATGAAACATACTTCAGATCAAGTCAACAAGAAGAAATTCACATCTTTAGTATTCTGTAGTGAATATGTCCTGCATTTTGCTTTCAAATTTTAAAAAAAATCAGAGCAATCAAAAGAATAACTCCCCAAATATCAAAGCAGATTAATTAAATTGTCTGAGATAATAAAAGAGTATTTATACCGGATTCATAAAATTTTCTCTCCACGTATTCACCAGCGGTTCGTCTTTGTGCCTCAAATGACTCACTGTAGTCGTGATTCACTGTGCATTATGCATAAACAGGATTTGAGTTATATAACTGACTCGTTAATGTTGTTTTCCCATTTTAAAATTAGAATAAAACTGAATAAAAGTTTTTGTATTCCTTGTGTCTCATCTCAGCTCCTTTGAGAAAGTGAAAAACTTTCAAATAATTTTCTCAGAATGCTAAAGGAGCTCATTTTTCTGTATCTACTCACTCTTTGAAAAGGCGTATTATTATTATATAATCTGAACTTGCAATAATTTGCACAAGCTTTCTAATACAATATTATCTGTAAATGTTGGAACTGCTTACATTTGTAGCCATAAAATTATAAAGTCAGATTATGAAATATATGTTTTATCCTGCATTTTCTCAAATTTTGATACATGAAAGAATGTAAATGTTGCAAACAGAATGCATTCCGTGTGATATCTTGCAATGACAGAAAAATAAGAAGGATCTAGAAGGGTTGAACAAAGGGGCAACTACCCTCCTTTTGCTTGAGGGGCACAAAGAAGATGAAAAACATAAATTATATTTGGGCCTGAGCAGGAATGCTTACATGCTTCTTGGAGATTTTGGGATGAGGTATGACTTTGGTAGTAACTGAAATGCCGTAATAACACTGATTTCAGTAGCCTCAAGTGAACACTGAAGAACAAGCTTTTAGTATGAGTAAGGGAGGTTGGGAAGAGAGATTTCTGAGTGTCTCAACAGTGAACATATCCCTCCTGTACTGTGATTCAAAATTATACATGACCAGACAAAGGGGCAGCTTGCTTATATAGCTGTCTTTTTGAGTTAAAGTCCCAAATAATCTGGTCTACTTTAGGAAAAAAAAACCAAAACCCTCCAAATTGGCAAAAACAAACAAACAAACAAACAAACAAACCAACCAACCAACCAGGTATGAGTGCCAGGGACAAGCTACATTCTTCTTATTCTTCTTTAATTATCACAGAAATTACTGATGAGTCTAATCCCACTTAGGTTTTCAGAGATAGAAAGCCAGGCTGGCTTAGCATGACAGATGCTAGGAAAAATCTGAGTGGATTTCGGAGGAAAGTAAAAAGAGATTATCTCACTTACTTGAATAAAATGTGAGGAAATGAATGGTATTTCATGACCTCTCCAGGTACATACGCCTTTCTGTGTCTTATGTAACCTGAAAAAGGTTAAAGAAAGGTTAAACCTTTTAGACTTTTGATCACTAGAGTGTTGATGGGGTGTAAGAAGACACAGATGGTCAACTCAGCAAGAATCTTTCAAGCCATCAACAGCAGGGGCTGCAAGTCCTCAGAGTCTGATGTAAATTATTACCTATAACTTTTTAGACTGAATTTTCAATGTGGACTGTTTACATAGATAGCCTATGAATAAATGGAATACTTTATGTTTAAAATGAAATGAGAGGTAAGATTATTTTACTTTTAAATTTCAGATTAACTCTAAGGATTAGCTCTTTTATGTATTCATCTTTTAAATGTGAGGCGAGACAAGCACCCATCTGGTTCTAAACATTTTAGCAAACAGTTGTGTCAGAAAGATCGACAGCTGGTTGATATGTAGTAGAATGCTGCATATGGTATGATCTATTTAAAATTATACTCTACTAATGTATAATGTGTACATGGACACATGTTTCAAACGTATGGAGGACAAAGGACAACTTTGTGGAATCAGTTGCTTCTCTTCTTCCAACTTTATGTGGTTTCTGGGGCTCGAACTCCAGTTCCCAGGCTTGCACCTAAGTGCCTTTCTCCATTAAGCCATCTCTCCAGCCCAGAAATGAATATGAAATGTTTTGATGTTTAGTGAATGGAACAAGACAAACAATTTTTTGCCTCTTATTCACATAGAAAAGTGCGTACAAAAATTTTATTGCATAAAAAGTAAAATTCCTAGAAGTTGGGCTTATAAGAAATACAACTCTGTTGATGTGATTTTTAAAAAAAGCAGTTACAATTAATACCCTCCTGTCTTGTATCTGTACCTGATTTCTGAAGAGAGGAGCCAAATGCACAAAAAAATAGTGATGCAGCCAAAACACAGCAGCTATTACACAAATCGCCTGTGAAGAGAGCATAGCGGTTGTCTGAGAGCCAAATGATTTCCACTGTTGTACTCCAAAGTTGCAAAGGCTGATTAGCTGAGGAGGCAATATTGGCAAAATTTATCTGATGGCCAGAAAATCTCAGCGTGGAAGCCAACTTACTTCCTGAAGGGAGAAAAAGAGTGCTTCTGTTTTTCCATGATAAAATGATCAGCAAGCCATTCCCAGAGATCAGCTTCTAGAATCTAGGTTCGGACCCATTAAAATGTGACTTCACTTACCACTTGTTGAGGAGTCAATTATGTCAAAACTTAGTTGTCAGAAGGAGACATTTCCTTGAATCTCATGATTCTGCTCTGTGTAATATTGATTGAAGTCATGTGGTGACCTTCTTGAGGGAAAATTAGTAAGGTCTCCAATAGTTTCATTCATGTACCTTGCTTTACATGGAACTTTTGGAAGTTTAAGGCCATTGCTATGTAACCCCATAGTCTTGTACATAGTACCATCAATAATAGGGTAACTGGAAATAGAACTTAAAGACTCAAGTTCCAAATACATAAAATGCCAATATGTAGAGATAATCTCTTGTTCTGAATGGAAGCATCACCTGTCAATAAAATACTGATTGGCCAATGAGCTGAGGTAAGATTAGAAGGTGGCACATTTGATAGAGAGAAAGGAATTCTGGGAAAATAGTCAGGCATAGGAGATTTGCGACTCAGACACAGAAAGAGATGGTCATATGAAACTGAGAACCAGGTAACCAGCCATGCGGCATGACTTAGAATAAAATAATCGGGTAATTAAGATATGAGTTATTGAGGGAGCAGAGCCAAAGGCTTAAGCATTATTCATATATAAGAAGTTTCAGATTCATTATTTCTGTGAACAGAGTGGGCAGGTGGAAAAACATGAGGATACAGATGGCCTCTACTACACAAATACTTGGCTTTAAGTCTTGCGATGAGAGACATACATAATAGAAGCAGAGAAAAGCAGAGTAAATTTCAACTGTACACAGGGAGGAGACATGTTACATTCTGCATGTGATTTACTCCTTGAAGGCTCATGGCTTGGTACTGAGGGGATAGGATCTTTCCAAAGGGGGAGTCTATTGGGAGTTCATGGGGCTGCTTCTCTCATGAATATATCAATGCTCTTTCAGGAGTAGTCCAGCCATCCCATGATTGGAATAGCCTTTAGAGTGGACAATAGAATTTCCTCTGAATTCCTTCTATCCATCCCACTGACCAGGAATTCAAGTTCTCCTACCATTGCGATACTTTCTATCACAGGGTCCACACCAGCGCCCTCTAGTGGCTCGATAGCTGCTATATGGCTCTCTTAAACCTCCAGGACCGTGAGCTAATGAAAAATCCTTTCAACTCACTAGACCTCATATATTTTGTTACAGCATCAGAAAATGCACATAGGCAAGAAATACATCCTATACCTCAAGAGAGGCATACCAAAGATCTATGGCTTTCTTTATAGCACCATTGCCACCTATCATGACATCCAGAATACTTGTTGCATTATTACAGCATGTTCAAGATAAGGTCCAGTGGTCACAAACTAAATCAGGTTCATGGATGAAGCCTTTGGCCTCTTCACCATAGTTTCTCTCTGTCTGAAAAAATCTGTGAGCTATTTGTCCACTATCATGCAGTAGTGAGACAGACAGAACAGCCATAGAAACTTATTTCAAAAAATTAAGGGAATAGGAACACAGCAGTAAACAGTTAATAGTAATTCTGAAATCTCCAGCCGGGTAGTGGTGGCACATGCCTTTAATCCCAGCACTTGGGAAGACAGGCAGTCGGATTTTTGAGTTCGAGGCCAGCCTGGGCTATACAGAGAAACCCTGTCTCAAAAAAATCAAAACCAAAAACCAAACCAAAACAAAGCAAAACAAAAAAAAACAACAAAAACAACAACAACAACAACAAAAACATAAGCTTTTAGGGCTGGAGAGATGGCTCAGTGGTTAAGAGCACTGACTGCTCTTCTAAAAGTCCTGAGTTCAATTCCCAGTAACCACATGGTAGCCCACAATCATCTGTAATGAGATCTGATGTCCTCTTCTGGCCTGTCTCACATACATAAAATAAAGAAACCTGAAATCTCCAGTACAGTTTCTGAAGTAAAATCATTCCTTTTATTATTGTCACTGGCTGATGTGCTTTTGGTTTTTCTATGCTCATCCTTGGCTATGTGAAATGGAAAAAACTGTATTGCCAGGTGTCCTTCATAGCCTTTTGTCCCACATGTGTTAGGCAGTAGATGAACTCCAAGTTTCTTTTATTATTGTACCATTTGCAAGGATACATTCTGGCACCTAAGATCCACATCAATGTTTTAATAAATACCAGGAAATTTATTTATTTATTTATTTATTTATTTATTTATAAAATATTGAACAACTCTGTTTCTTCATTATCCCTTAATAATACATCAAGATCAATTTTCATAAATATTGATTCTATTCTATCATTTTAATCTTTAACATGTATTTAGAATTAACATTATTGGCAAAAGTTTAAATCCCACTGTCACTAGAGAACACTTTTTTCAGATACACTTTAAATGTAAGTTACCTAGTCTTCTTACAGTTCTGAAGCTACTCCATCTTACACCCGATGCTTGGATCCCTGCTATCCTTTGCTTTCCTTTTAAACTTTATTGGTCTTGTTTCAGGATTATTCGCACACAATTCTTTAAAATGACCTAAATACCTCACAGTGCTGGAGTGTCTAAATTACATTAGAGAAATGCTTCCCTGTGCAGAGTCACTGGACAACTGTGGTACTCAGAAACCAAGAAATATCTATACTGGTATTTTTATGTTTCAAAGCTTGGAAAGTGAATTCAAAGTAAAATTGACACTTCAGCTTATGTTTGAAAGCCGCTTTTGAGAAAATGATAAGTGGCTATTGAATTTTAATACTTTACACCAATAAAATAAAACAAGTGGAAAAAATACAGTTTAATTTTAATAAAATGTGAAAGTTTGTTTTATGAACTTGCAGATATGCAGTTTTATGAAATGAACCATTATAATTATAACTAAAATATAGTAGCAGTATTATAAAGCTAGATCTTCAATGAGTGAGAATAAAAAGTAAAAAAGCAAACAAGAGTTTACTATTTGGTAGATGAATTGTTTTAACTAACAATGTGGAGAATAAAACAAGATACATCATTTAACTTATATTCTATAACATTAATTTTAAGTATTTTGCATATTTTATTGTAAAGATGAAACAAACCACCAAAAAGAAAGCTGAAAAAGTCATTTAAATTAGCAAATAGTGTCCGAATGATAAAAAAGAAAAAAGAAAAATAAACAGTGTTAAAAATTATGGAAAGCAAGCAGAGTCAGAAAACTGTACCTGGAATAAGTATAAATGCCAGTGGCCACTTTTATAAATAAATGACTCCTAAAAATATTAACTGGAAAGGTCAACCTGTGGGTACATAAAAACAGAAGGGAGGCATTTGTAGGTCATTACTTTCATGAAACTTCACCTCAGGTCTCTAATTCTGTTGGCTTGATACCAGCTACCCCTAGAACAGCCAGCCTAGACATAACCTTCTTCCCCTCTCATACCACATCAAACGAGAACTGAGAAAATAACTTTGATCCGTTGTTCTCCGGAAAGAAATGAGACTCATACAAAATTCATCTGTAACCCATAATGTGCTTTTCTGAAGAACACTGGTGATAAAATCTCTGAGCTTTTTGGATAACTAAAAGTTTTTTTAAAGTTGCTTTTAAAGGGTTTATTTAACCGTGTGTGTGTGTCGTGTGTGTGTGTGTGTGTGTGTGTGTGTATGTGTACCTGTGTGTATCTATATAAGTTTATGTGTGCAGATGCCCATGGAATTGGTGTCACAGGCATCTACACATAGAACTTTTATAAGAAGACATGGAAAGGGTGTTACATTCATTGGAATTGGAATTATAAGTGATTATGAGTTACTACATAAGGGGTGGGAAATAGATCCTGTTCTGCAACAAATGTTCTTAACTACACTATTTTTGCACTGTGTGTGTGTGTGTGTGTGTCTATGTGTCTGTGTGTATTCGTGTATAGCTGTGTGTATGTGTGTGTCTGTACATGTGTATGTGTCTGTGTTTGTGTGTGTATGTCTGAGTGACTGAGTTTAACTGTGATTGTGTGCATGAATTTGGTAGGAGACTACTTACTAGATCAAAATCAGCTTAGCTATGAACACTGAACAAAACAATACCTTCTTTCCCAGCAACCATAACTGTCAGTCACTCGGAGATGGGTGGCGTCATCATCCTTTCTCTTGTGTATTAAAAAATGATGAATCCCCATCTATATGTTACAGACCATGACTAAATGTGAAATTCTCACTATGCTGTAGATATACTGTGCCTAAAGGACAGGCTCTGTTGGAAAACTCTGAAGGGAGAGCACCTGACTACCCTTTCACCTCTTAGAGAACCTTGTTATCATCCCACAGTGTGTTAATTCATGTGTAATTGCCCAGAGTGAGGCTGACTAGTAAGTGTCTAGTCATGAACTTCATCTTAATTTTACCAGGGATTTAACTTTCTCATCTCAGAGCCCATCTATTTGTTAAGATTAGCCTGCCAGGAAACTTCCAAAATCTCCCTCCTCTGCCTCTCAAGACTAATATTACAAAGATTTGCCTCCATTCCCAGCTTTGTGTCTCAGTGCTATTGATCTCAACACAGGCTCACATGCTTACCCAGCAGACATTTTGCCAACTGAGACATCTCTTTGCCTCTTCACTACTCCTCATTTCGACCTTGTTCAACATTCCCTATTTTCTATGGAGAGTAGTCATCACTATGAGACTCAGTCATCATTGAATACATGTCCTTTCAACACAAATTTTGATACTGAAGCTATATCACTCAAAAAGGATGAGTCCCAAATTCAGGGAAATATAGTCTTCAGAGGAGGATGGATGGTTGGAAAATGGGTGGCAATACAAGACAATGTTTGGTAGAGGTAAACAAAACATGCAATAGTGTGTGTGTGTGTGTGTGTGTGTGTGTGTGTGTGTGTGTAACTGATCACATATGGACTAGAGGACAACTTGTAGGACTCTGCTCTCTCCTCCCACTATGTGGATCCTTGGGATCAAAGCCAAGTTTTCAGGCTTGGTGTCAAACACGTTTACCCAGTGGACCATCTTGCTGACCCTTCTTTATGCTTTAGTCATATTTCTGATTCAAATCCTCATTCCAGTGGGTGGGGATAAATCTCATCAATTATAATACTCATCTTTTACACACAGAGACATACACACAAATTAATAAATAGTTAGAAGTATGTTTTAAAGGCAATTGGATTACCTACCCGAAACTGTAGGAAGAGATGGCAGAACAGAGCATATGCTTCTCACTGAACCATTTCCATCACGAGGAGAGTGACTAGCCTTACATTTTGAGTGGACATGAAATTGACCTTAGCATCATTTATACTTTCTTTGAGTGCATTCACATAAAAACATAAGAGCCTACTGTCATTTTGACAAGTGTTTAGCGTAAACAATATTTCAGTGTAATGGGAAAAAGAGTAGGAACTAAATACGTCGCCGAGGAAAGATTCCCTCTGGAAAAATCTAAAAACTATTCAGTAGGAAAACGTTAGCCATAACTGATCAAAGAAGAAATATTTTGGGACTAGACTATAAAGGAAAGTACAAAGATCATATTGCTAATGAGACACCCAAGTGAATATGTTTAATAAATACTGGGAAAAGATCTAGATACAATATTGGAAATATTGTCGAGAGAGAAATCTTTAGTCATATAGTAAAGAAACTGAGGTTGTATTTGAGTATAATATTTTTAACCTGAAAAGTGATGAACTATGAGTAACAATTTTCAGTATTTTTTTAGGCCACAGGCAATAACAAAAATTAATTGTAACACCATTTTTAAATAACTTTATAAGAATATTGCATGGAAATTGCATTTGATGCTGAAATTTCATAGGTGTCTTTTATCTAAGCCACACCACAGTGTGTGTCTTTTCTGCACATTTGAGGGTTTGCTTGACACTAACTTTTTGTGGCATTTTTCCTTGATATGACACTGCCAGGCATATTGAAAGTTAATTAAATAAATTGAAGATGAGAACATGGAAAGGGTCTGGTTTTATTTTTAGATTATTAACTTCTTCTAGCATTTGAAGTGAAGTGAGATTGGAGGATTAAAATTGGAAAAGAAACACCCCACGAGGCAAAGAACTTTAATAAGCCTTCATCCAAGCACTTGGAAATGGACAATTTACAATTTTGGGGTTGGGGCAAATATTAACATGTTACAGGAAGTTTCTTACTCTTTCACAAAGAAGGACACCACAGTGAAACTGACACTCCAAGCATTCTGTTTAGCTGAATGGCTGACTAGTTAAGAGCAGATACTCAGTTTCCTTTGATGGGAGAGTTACAAGAACATTTTTCAGTTGTGTCATCTAGATCTTGTACTACTTGACCTAATTTTCTTACACACGTTAACCTCAGTTGCTAAGAAGCATTCTTATACATGGCTCTGCTAGATGCCAGTCACGCGGCTTAATTTATGTCTGTGGTAAATTTCATGGCTAGAGGTATAGAAGGTGATGTTAATGTGTTTAAAGATGCTACTATATAATTATGAAAGAATAAATGGTATCTTGGTTATGATTCAAAATTGTCAAAGTATCAATTTAAAAGAAAAAACTTTCATATTTGAATATTTAAGAATGTAAAATCCCAGTTTTATGCAGAGCAATTTAGGTTTTTATATCAATAAGCTTGTATTTGTCATAATTGCTACTTATATCCTCATTACCCAAGAGTAAAACTCAGTTATTGGTTGGTTAAATATATTTTTATTCATTAAATAAATAATATGTATGAAACAGTAAGCAACATGCAAAAGTCACACCCATGTGTGCCTTATTCCCTACTGAACTGAGCAGATAATTCATAATGGGTTTGTGTAATTTTTTCAATTACCTTTAATAAATATATGATCTCTATCATTTTAGTTTATGATAAGCTATTAAGTTAACAAAAGTGCTGACATACATCATTCATTTGGTATGTTGTACATTTATCTTCTAAAATAAGTGAATGAAGCATACAGAGTTGGAGAATAGGCATTAAGTATACGGTGCTGCGGCATCATTCTCCATGCTTGCTCATCACGGCAATTCACACCGTCACTATGACCTTTCCACCCCTGCTGGGAGAACTAGAGAGCAGATACTGATACCATCAAACATTAAATGTGATGTATACAGATAATTATAACAAATAAGAATCACAGAACCAAAGGGCGTAATCACATAGTGCCTTTAAGCATATGACACTGAGCCTATGACAGTTACCTTTCCTTGGGTGCCACAGTCATGGTCATTTGAATCAACCCTGATAGTGAGGCTCAGAGATATCACATTTAGGCATAAAGAGGAAAGTGTCTGTTACAACGGGAATTCAAGCCTCCGTGCTACATCTTTACTAGAGCACACTGTTTTTAACTACTCCCATGAGTTCTGCCAGCAACCCCTCTGAGGCCAGCCCACCTATGGTTGAAAGCCTTCGGTGAGACTCTAGGGGAGAGCATAAAGCTCTCCCCTCAAAGGCTTAGTGAGTGGACTTATAGAATTTAGTGAAATTCCATCCACAACACTAAAACAAGATGAGGCAAAGTGTACTGACAATGGTCCAAAGGCAATCTTGCAAATACAAAAGCAGCACATTATATTATTGTTTAAAGCCTTTTATCATTGATGTGCACGAATAGCAAACTGAATAGCTAATCACAGAGTCATATTTCAATATGTGTCAAAACCGACAAACTGGCCAAGAAATTGGTTATTTGGTGCAACAGATTCTTTTTTCCCAGAGAGGTTGGAGAGCAGTGCAGATACAGTTCACTAGTATCTTTTCTTCTTTTTATACTTGCGGCACTTTTGGCTACCTTCATTTCCTCTCTTGTCTTCGGAGCTACTGTCGCTGTCGCTGTCTAGCCTTTGCCTCTTTCGTTTATTCCTAGCGTACAGGTCAGGGTCGCTTGGTGGTTGGTGAGTCCATTCATAGGAGCTGGGTCCAGCCTCTAGGTCTGGAGCGTGATTTAAGGAGCAAGACCCAGGTGTGCTGTTGGGAAGCGGAGCCGACATCTCATAGAAAGGAGGTGGCAGCTCTGGACTGTGGGTTTGCCACTGTTGGGAAGAGAAGACATTCATGAACACACACTCAAAATGCTAAGGCCCCTCACATGCGCTTTCAGGCTGCCATGGGTGAGCCGATCTGGGTATAACACAACAAGCGGATTGTACAGGGTTAGGGTCATTTCTTTCTCTGCTTAGCATGAAGCACAAAGATTAAAGATGGACGTACTTTCCTACCACACTGGTTTAGCGATGTGAGTAGAAATATGCAAAACATATAGCATGTAGACACACTATAAAAGTGAAAATAATCATAAAATAGTGTATTTATTTATCCCAATATATATGCAGTCTATTGTCATTTAGAACCTGTTACCAATATAAATCATTAAAAAAAATTTTCACCCCCATAGCTGGAATATTAACCCCAGGACCTTGCTTTTGATAGGCAGGCACTCTACAACTAAGGTGAATCTACAGATATTTTGTTTTTATTTTCAGGATGAGTCTTGTCAAATAGTCCCAGTTTATTCTATATGGAAGGTAAATCATTATTGAAATTATTTGATTTAATATAGATTTACATAAAATTTTATCACAGAAAAAAGTTTTCTACCATATTCTATTTGCTTCAGACATACATAAAACCTTACCAATATGTGATCCAAGTATGGATTTTAAGTGCTAATAAAAATTAGAACTTCAAAGGTGCAGATGAAGCTAAGAACTCCCAAGCTGGAAAAAGATTCAGTTGTCACTTTTCAGATGGAGAGTTACTTCCCATGTTTTATACCAAGTTATTTGAAATTCTGACTACTCTAATCAGATGACAAAGGGAGCATGAGACAGTCTTGCAGTACAAGCTCAGCTAGAACAAAGGTAAGTGCTTCTGGGGATGGTCTATTGTGTCAAGTAAGACCTCCTTACTGGTACACATCTAGCTACAATTTAGAAAAAATTCTCCAAGACTGAAAGCCTCATTTTACAAAAAATTCCTTGACTGCTTACTAAATGAAAACAGTTATTTAAAAAGAAAGAAAAAACCTCAAGGTTACATATATATGTTATTTACAACAAATCAGCTTCTGAATAAAAAAAAATTTAAATAAATAAGAAACGGTGTCACAGCTGTCACTAACAAACTTATACCCTCGGTTTTTCTGAGCAGGACTTGCATTGTTTTACTAATAAGACAGAGTTGTGAGGGAATGTTCTAAAATCAAATAACGGGATTAAGAATTCTAGGCTGCGGAGGGACTGTGGCGAGCTTAAAAATAAGGTAGTTCCTTCTAGTAATTGAGAACTTTTCAAGTGGCGTTTTAAAACAAAAATATATGTGATAGATGAATATTGAAAAATTTGAATATTCATATACAAATATTGTAAACGGAGTAAAAATCGCCATGCCTCAGAGCACCTTTGGCAATGGTGGTTTTGATGAGAACTCGGCACTCAGATTTAGCTGGGTTACTTCCTTCATTGCTATCCCCTGCCCTTTACCACTACGCGCAGATGACTTACTGAAATCTTGTGTGACCCTGTGCGAGCACGTGCCAGGGCAAATTCTATACCGATGCCAGGTCAGATCTTTTTTTTGTTTGTTTGTTTTTTCAACACCGAATGTTAAGAGTGGTGATTTTGTTCTTGTGCTTTTGTAAGTTATATATCGAATCAAAAGCATTTCACACTTACCATTTTTTGAAAGAAAAAATACTCTTGAGGTAAGGCAGCACCTGTAATTGGGAAAAACGGCACGGGAAAGGAAGGCCTGACTGCCATTTCATCGTTCCTTTGCAAAAGAAGAGAAGGAAGGACAGCTTAAAATGTCGAGGTACAAATGTCATTTTCTCCTTAGAAAAATTACTGACAACTTTACGTACATAAGTGGGAGACAAGACTTCCCTGGGAGCCTTTAAGATGAACTACTGTGAACACATGAATAGTGAATTATTTCACTGACAATGTAATAGCACAGTATTGCATTAATTATTTAATTGTACAGTATTGATATTATAGTATTTATAATCACATTTGATTTTTATAAGGAATATGCCAGAATATGTTATAATTGAGGAAAGAAAGACTCTGATATGAACTCAACCCAGTAAGCGACTTGTGACCACCAAGAGAACACTGGTTTTCTGTGGATAGAAAAGCAGGGTAGAATTTTTGTTCCTTTAATTTTAAAGGTATCTTTACAGCTTAATTAAAACATTGCATGCTTAACACTGTGCTTTAATATACTTGTTGCTGTCTAACAAATTAAGATAATGAGAGTCTATTTTATTTTTTAAAAAAACAATCCATGCATTTGGTTACCTGAAGCTGTGTGAGTTAATCTTAGCACTGCTCTCAAAACTTTGGATAGCTGATTCAGAAGAGCGAGAACTCCCTTTAATGAGACAGAATGAAAGAAAAGAAAATTGAAAAAAATGTTTTATGGTATAATTACTTGGAGTTGGAAAATTATAACATTAAGTACTAAAGTCATCCAAATCCCCAAATTTGGTGGTTTCGTCTATAGTTTAGCATTTGAGAGACTGAGGCAGGAGGATCCAGAGTTTCTAGTTAACTTGGGGCACATAGTGAGGTGCTAATTCATAAAAACCAAAACCATGACAAATGTAAAAATCTTACTCTTACAGCACATAGTATTGACTCAAAATTCTGTACTATTGCAAAATATCTATATCTAGAGTCATATTAACATATTTTATACATGACTATAAGTGACTTGATGAAAATTGAACTTCTTCCAAAAGCCATGTATAGATATGAACATTATATAGGCATTGGACTAAGTAAGATATACAATGTTGCTTTCTTCCATATTTATGTGAGTTAAAAATGCCATATCATCATTGTCATCTGCTCCTAGAATATAAGATATGGGTTCCCTAAACACTGTAGACAAGAACCAGCTCAACTTTACATGGAGTGTGTCAGAATATAACACACCCAAAATCTGCTGTTAATTGGCAGAGAGGTTCGGCAAAGAGAAAGGGAGATACAATTTTCCTTTTGGAAGAAGACACGGTTTTTGTTATTGTTGACTTTAGAAAGTCATGCCCCACTGATGATGATGATGATGATGATGATAATGAGATAAGCCAGCACCAACCTACTATGCCTGAGAGGTACTTAGATGGCCCCTTCTTGTTATAAATGCCTAGTTCATGGTGTGTACAATCGATATCCTTTGGGGCCTCTACGTTTTAAATTCAGGCCCTAGCAATATGCATAAGATGGTTTCCCATGAAGGACTAATTGGGAAGGGCTTTCTTACACATGGTAGGTACGTGAGCAGTGCCAACAAGGTAAAACTGCTTTGCTATATAAAGTCTAGAGCTATTTGTTTCTAATTCCTGCAAATTGTCAAGTTGCTAGCAACTTTTTAAGGTACTTCTCGGTTGATTCTCAAAGAGAATTTAAAAAGTTTTAATACAGAAGAGATGTACTTGGTTTGGTAATATGGTAGGCATTGTCAATTAATTATACATTCAACATTAGATGTATACTCGGGCAAAAGTAATAACCTTGACAACAAAAGCACATTTTATTGTCCTATAGCAACCTGTGGGTGGTGAACATTTTAGGGGTTGCATATCAGATATCCTGCATATGTGATATTTACATTATGATTCATAAAAGTAGCAAGAATACAGTTATGAAGTACCAACAAAAATAATTTATGACGGGTTCACCAGAACATGAAGAACTATATTAAAGAGTTTCATCATTATAAAAGTTGTGAGCCACTATCCTACACTATATAAAAAACAATAATACCCTTAAGCCTCTGAGACTAGGATTAGGAAACCACACTTTGAAGATCGATTGGTGAAAGAACTTACCAAACCGATACTGCACATTAATTGGTCTCCCATACAAACGAATTCCATTCAGCAAAGCTATGGCATAAGACACAGATTCAGGGTGCTTGAAGCAGACAAAGCCAAAGGACTTTGGTTTTCCATCTCTGTCTTTGCAAAGAGTCACTTTGGTTAGTGGCCCAGCCTGTAAGAAACTTGAATTATTTTCTTATAAATCCAAAGATTTTATTTTTACACTAAGACAAATCAAAGATTCAAGCTTGACGAAAATAAAGAACAATCATAATTAGCTTCACAAATAATGCGTCTTCCTAGAAAAAAAAATTTTAGCTTATCAAAATCAGTTATGGGAAAGTAACTTATAGATTATACCACCGATATTAAAAGGAAACACTATCCTTATTTTTGGCTTTATACATCAATTTCGAAGAGTATTTGATACATTAAAATACTACTACCTCTCCACAAATATTTTCAGTATTTAACTGAAAAGTGCATTGGAATGAGAAAAAAAAAAATCATGTGCTTGAGTTATGGCCAAAAAGGTTGCGACATGACATCTGAGCTCACTTCTGTTAAGAAACTGCAAAAGGGTCTCTTGAAAAAAAAACAACAGTGATGACAGAGACCCTTTTGATTGTCCTTCACTATATCAGAAACAAAATGCCAAGTTATTTTTAGCAAAGATTCACTTTGGTTCATGGCCACTGAGCTCAACATGGCTGCTAGGTAGGTGTGAGGTCTTGAGTTTGAATCATCAGAATGCACATTGCTAGGAGCTAGAGGACCAGCTAGCATGGGGTATACAACAACAACAACAACAACAACAACAACAACAACAACAACTGTCTCAAAGGAAAAAGTCAAGTGTCAACATTGGAAGTGTTCTCTGACTTTCATAAGCATGTGGCAGATCTCACCCGTGCACATTCATGCACACGGATGCATGTGCGCACATACACGCGTGCACACCTGCATGCAATCCTTCGTATACTACCCAGTGTTCATAAGAGAAGATAAAACGCAATATGTATTTTGATCTAGTAACACTGCTTCATATATATGCTGAAAAGAAATGTATTTTAATATGTTTAAGATCTGGTAGAGTGGGTAAACCATTCATAAAAACGAACAACTAAAAAATATAACAACTATAAATATTATTCCACAGTCAATTATTCAAACAGAACGAAGTACAACAAATTGCAAGTATTCAGAATGCGTAGCTATGAAATTTGTAGTAGGGAATAAAGAGTGAATAAGCAAAGACAAATATTAGAGAACACTGTTAACCACTCCTGAGGAAAAAATTCAACCAATTAATTTGTGTGATTGGAGGCTATGTTCACAGAGAACAGAACTGAGTCTGGCCGCATACTAGGATGATTATTTTTCACGGTGGAGTTACCTAAATATTTTTTTTTCCTCCATACAGCAGTGATGGAGCTTGCACATCAGTCAGTCTCTCTTCTCTGAATGCTTTGCCCAGGAACTAGCTCATAGTCCCTCTGTTTGAATAGGATGATGTTAGCAAAATGATTTCCCTATTGCTGCCTCTGCTATGAAGACAGCCTCCTGGGGCTATGTCACGAGTGTCACACTCAACACATTTGAAACCACAACCACCATCTTCCCTTCCCATGCCTCTAGTCTAATAATTCTTGGTTAAAAGGACAAATAAATATATTTAAAAAAACATATATTTGAATATAAAAAGAATATTCAGAAAATTGAAATAAATTATACAATTAATATAATAATAAAAGTAAAAGGACTTATTATTATGTCTAGGATTTTTTTCCTTCTATTTAATTTACTTATATATATATGCCAAAATTCTTACTTCGTGGGTGCTGGAGACTGAGCCTAGAATGTTATGAATGCAAAGCAAGTGCTGACTACTGAGCCATACTCCCAGTTTTGCCGTATCATTTTCAAAAGTAAAATCCAACCGATTTTTCTAGTATCAACAAATAAATCACTTAAGCTTCCTTAAAGTCAGAATGACACATTTTCAGGCAGCTGTCAAGTCCTTCCTGGGTGGAGGGTGCTCTTGCTCTTTAAGTCTTTTAAACTATAATTTATGTTAGCAAATTCTCTGAGCAAAATGAAAACATAGGCTTACTGCTTGACCTGCTCAATGGAGGTTACATTTTAATTAAGTGGGAAAAAGAAAATCATGAAAAGAAATAAAGAAATGCTGTATATTGCCTTCTGTGTGCACACTACTGATGGAGACCAAGGACCAAGTAGTTACTGACTAGAGAGCTGAGGTCTTAGGGGATTTAAAAATCCCACAAACCACCTTTCCTTACTGCCCCCTATGGAGGTTCAGAAGGAATGCTTCCTGGAAAGGCTAAAATTACTCCGCTTCTGAATAGTGAATTTCAAATCATATTGGGTCACAAACTAGATAATGGTGTTTTTAGAGGGGATACTCTAAAGTGGCAATGGATAAGATAAAAATCTTAATTTTTAACTTTTTTAAAATAAAAAAAATAATATTTAGGAAGAGAGATCTGCAGAGAATCCTTGCCAGGTACTAATCCTTTAGCATCTATGGGTACTAAAGACATTCTTTCCTTGAGTTTAGAGATAAAGTAAGTCCTTTAAAAATTCAAAAAAAAATTCACCACTGATAACCACTCTTGACTCTAGAAATGTATCTCTGTTATTGTGTCCCCGAGAATTTTCCCTTATTTTGAAAGCAGAAGTCACTCTTGATTTTTTTTTTATTTTAGTAGCAATACTTCGCATTATTAGTAATAACAATAGCAGTCCTATTAGCAGCAGCAGCCAACAGCGCTGGCTGTAGTAGCTGTTTCACAAAACGAAGTTTATTTCTGACAATCACGTTACAATTATTCCCATTTTACATTTAAGGACGAGCCTCACTGTAGACCGCTGTGTTCTTGCTTTCAACAGGTTTTTTTTTTTCCTTCCATATTATTTACCTGTCTCTTGCAGATTAGCATAGTCCATGAGAAACAGTTTTGATTTCCCCCTTTAGAGTCCCTTCTCAACACTTTCGATTTGCTCTATAATTCTGAGTCATTAACCAATTAGATGAGAGGCTGAAGACACCCCTCTCTGGCAAGTGGGACCCAGAAGTGTGTTATCCAGTTCTCAAAAAAAAAAAAAAAAAATTCCCTGAAGGTCCGACTATGAAATACAGGGTCACGATTAGGGAATCCATTAGTTAGTTATGGTCAATTGCCTGCCTAGCATTTCAGAAATCACTTGTATGATTCTAGAATAAAAATGCTCTCCCCATCAAAAGGCATGGTCGAGAGAGGGTGACAGCCAGGGAAAGGTTTTTCAAGAGAAGTAGTCTTCTCTCAGGTGCCATTTTCCAGGTTGGACAGAGGGGTGCTTACTATTCCGTGAGGACCGTGACGGGGTTGTTTAGTGTTCCCGCAGCACATCCAGGGCCCGGAGAGGCTCCGGGAGCCCCGGCCTGGGGCTGCCAGGCTGCGGGTGGGAGTGGGAGGTCGTTGCCCACCCGGCGCTGCAGAGGGAGGGGAGTACTAGCGGCTCATCCCGGGCTGCACACTTGCTTGCCTAAGTGAGGGAAGGGAGACCGGAGCTCCGGTGGGGCGGGGTCCTGGGGCTCCACAGCCGCCGCCCGGCCTTTCCCGCGGACGGTACCTGAAGGAACAGCTCGTAAAGAATCTCTTCCCGCACTCGGGCCTCTAAATTGCCCACAAACACGGTCCTGTCAGCCTCCTCCTGAGCCGGGAACATCCTGCGGTCCGCAGCCAGGGATGGAGGAGGTGCCGAGGCCCCGCCCCCTCGCTCCGCTTTACTGCGCGGCCCCGCCTGGGCGGCGGAGCCCGAGGCGGGCGCGCGCCAGGGGCGGGGCGAGTCGGGTAGTGAAGCCACGCCCATAGCTCCGCGGGAACCGCCCACCATCTCGCGGCTCCGCCCTCCCTGGGTAGAGAGACCATGACTTACCGACCTGATGGCTTCAGCAGTACACTTGACACAGTGCCCCTGTCTCTTTCTGAACAAGATTAATTGCTGATTTTAGTTAGTTTGTTTTTTTTATTTGAAGCAACATTTGAAATACAATGACTAGGAAGTTGATTTCAGATTGATTAACTTCAGTATCGATGTGTCCTGGGTGACACAAAATGTTTATTTGTTTCCAAAGAGTTAAATGGTTAGATCAGTAACACTGTGAAGTTAATTTATAACATGTAAAGAAATGTCTCCATAAAGGATATTGATACAAGAAAGGACTAAAATTAAAGTTGATTTAGCCATTAAGTAATATCTGTGGGCTCTGAAAGGCCACTGAACTCAAAACAAACAAACAAACAAACAAACAAACAACCACTGTGTATCAATGAATCCTTGAAAAATGTTCCCAGAGGACCCTGAAATCATCCTCAAAAGATCATTCAGTAACGAGAATACGACTTTTAGTCTTTGGTTGGTGGAGTAGTAGGAGTTCATTTTGAATTCAGGAAATGTACTTCTGCTTGGTTGATTGATCAGAAAATTCCTTTCTAAAGAAAAGGAAATGATTGAGAAACTCTCAGAGAAATGTTCCACATCCTTAGCCACGAGGAAATGCAATTTATAACTACTTCAAGATTTCATCTTATACCAGTCAGAAGGGCCAGCCAAGATAAATAAGACAAATAAAAAAACATGGTGGCAAAGTTCTGGGTAAAGGAGAACACTTATCCATTGCATGTGGGAGTGAAAACTTGTCCAGCCACTATAAAATTGGTGTGTTGATTCCTTAGAAAGATCTACCTCAAGATCTAGCTATAGGACTCTTCAACATATACCCAAAGGAATTCTACAGCCAACTACAGAGTCACCCATGTTCCTTGCTGCTCTATTCATGATAAACAGAAATTGCAAACAGTCTAGATATTCATGATTGGATGAACAGATAATGAAAATGGGACACATTTACATAATGGAATATTGTTCAACTGTTAAAAATGAAATTAGGCAAATTTCAGGTAAATAGATGTAACTAGAGGCAATCACCCTGACTGAGGTAACTCATACACAAAAGACAAATTACATATTGTGTGTTTTCTCTTACATGTGGATGTGGATGTTAGCTTGCAGGCTATCAATATGTATATTACAACCTAAATAATCACGGAGTCTGGTACCTAGAAAGGGAACAGTGGAGAAGAAAGGATTTTACAAAGAAGGGGGAATAGAATGTAGAGTTATCAAGAGATAAAGGAAAAACCAGAATAGGGAAAGGCAAGAGAGCAGGGTAAAGGAGGAGGTATGGGAGGGGTAACTAACAGCAAAGGCCATTTGAGAACTGTAGAAAGCTACTAAGCTTACCATTTCATATGTGAAATAGATTTAAATTGTTTCCAATTAATATGTGGGATAATGCTTCGCCTAGACATCTTATGTCACCAAGTAAAACCCCCAGTGCAGAGATGGATTGCAGGTTTTGGAGTCATTCAGCAAAGGGGTCTCCACAATTTCCATCCAAATCACAGGCTTTGCCAAGTTTATTGATTTCTCTCCACAACTTGATGATTAGGTCCTATTGCTGAAGACGTTTATATCACCAAATGCGAAGTTTAGCTGCTGCCCAGCTAGAAGCTTCACCCCTTCTGAGTAGCAGTTCACAGTACTAGAAGTTACTCTTTAGCTTACCAGAGGAAAAACCGTAATCATCAATTTCACCCAGCTACAAACCCTGTGACCTACGATAATGAAATGTCCACAGGATACAATCATGGCAGAAATGTTATTGGAGTAACTAGCCACTTTTTGGTTGGGTTTAAGGACCACCTCGTGAGATGGGACTCATACCTGACACTGTTAAAGTGGTCAAGAACCCGAGACTGTAAAGTTCTAGGGAGACACATCTTACTTTTATTTTGCTGAAATAACATAGCAATAAAATGACTAAAAATGACATGTTGTTGTACCCGTCGATCAGTGCCTCATTGAAACCTCATCAGACAAGCCCTTTCTTTGTAAGAGATGGGAATTAACCCAGAGATCCACAACTGGGCAATGTGCAGAGAGTAAGGAGAGAATTGACAGCACTCAGTTCTAAATTGATTATCTTCAAAACCCATCCACGAGGCTCACTGATCTATGAGGGAGAGGAGGAAAAAGAATTGTAGGAGCCAAGGATGATGTATGACTCCAGGGAAACAGCATTATCCATATACCGTAGGGTTTACACACGTATGAAATCACAGAAACTGTAGCAGCATGCAAAGGACCTGCACAGGCCCAAACTAAATAGGGCCCAGCAATGAGAGGGGGAAGTTGGCATGGTCCCATACCCAAACAAGAAAGCATTCACACTTAAGAACTGCTAGCAAAGGGAAATTCATTTTTCTCCAGTGGATCATCACTGGGTATATCAACCACACTCCAGGGCAGCCCTACACACAAAGGTGATTCTCCAAAACAAAACAAACTTCCTTCATGGAGTTCTTTCTGTTATGTTTTTGGCATTTTTTTGTCTTTTTGTTTGTTTATTTATTTATTTATTTTGTATTTTTTTTGTTTTATAGGTTTATAGGTTTATAGGTTTGTTTGTTTTTTTTGTTTTTGAGAAATAGAGTCAGATGGACAGGGAGGTGGAAAAGATCTGAGAGGAAGTGGGGAGGAGAAAACATCATCAAAATAAATGGTGTGAGAATATTTTAATAAAATATACATTTTAGAAAAAATTCTCATTTATCTTTTACCTCTGACATACTTAGTTGTGTGAGTTGGGCAAACAGCTTGACTATGGTATTCAGAGTGTGTGATTTTTTTTTTTTTTTTTTTTTAGAAACAGATTAAACCAAGTAGAGCTATTTTATCCGATATTTATTTTTGAATTGCTTTTAAAGTCAGGAATTGTTTTTAGCTCTGGGAACAAATGCCAATATAGAAATCTGGATAGTGGAAGAAACATGTTTCTCTAGATCATGCAGGTGTCAGTAGCTTTAGTAGTTACTTTTGGTTACCTTTGGTTATTACTTCTCAAGTCTATGAATATTGTCTCTCTTTGCTTCACCATCCAAATATAGTGTAGTAAGAAGCAAACGAAGTAAGTACAAGATAGACAGCAAAAATGCATGTTGTTAAAATGAGTGGACACTTGGAACTTTCTATTTTGTGTATGTCTTTTACATATTTTGTACTTATATTTCAAAAATCTAAGCCTAATCAAGATCTTTTCTCTGTAGCATTTATACATATTCAGTGCTTACATATAACTGCAAATGTTGTAAAACTTTGTGTTTCCAAATAATTAAAAGTTGAAATATATATATATATATATCACATTTCATATATATATATGAAATATATTCTATTCTTGATACGTATTTGTGAATTGCTTTAGTGCCTTAACACTATGCTCTGCTCTCTTGGCTTTATATACATTTATGGTGTTTATTTTTTAGATTTTTTATTCACCATTTTGAAACTCGTATGCTTGGATATTTACTTAGAATTTCATCTCAACAGATAACTCTTTTTTATTTAAGTGCATTGTATTTTCTAATTCATATTGGGCACATGACTCTAGGAAATGCAAAAAAGAAGTGTTTTTGCTTTCATCATTTACTAGCCCATTAGTCCCATAGAAAGCTTCAACAGGATCATATGCAATACTCAATAAAGAATTAGGCTGTTTTATCAGAATGTTTTATACTTCTTGCATGAACATACCAAAGTGTAAAAATACACATGTGTATGAATTTGGTTTTGTGTGTATATCCAAACCTAGAGTTGACAAACAGACTGCTAGTTATTTAGCTAGATATGCAGATTTCTAATTTCACTTCAGTGGCTCATCCAGAAAGTGTATTCTGCTGGGATTTTCTCTACCGTCCAATCTAGAATCACTGGCTGCCTCCCATGGGTAGTAACATAATTCCTTAGTTATACTTTTCAAGCCCTCTTTATTTTGAACTAGTGTTGCATAATTAAATATAAGCATCCAAGGCAGACCCTGACACATTTATGACACTATAATAAATACCTGTTGAAATTATATCTCTGAAAAAAATGAGCATCTCTAAGGTGTATTCCCAAAACAAAGTCTAGAGATATCAGGAGTTGCTTAGTAAAAATTGTACAAATGAATTTACATATGAATGAATTAATGAATGGAAGAGCTTGGTAATGGACGTTTTCTATAACTACAAGTAATGATACATATGCATTATAATCTTCACAGTATATACAATTAGACAAATTGTAGACATTTGGGGCCGGGGTAATGATGTTGCGATGAATTGTTTTGTCCCCATTTTTTCTGTACATTTGTGATTTTATTATGGCATGGAAGGAGCTTCCAGTTCTATAACAATGTCCTTAGCATGTCTAACTGCTGACTCAGAGGTTAACATTCTTGAAATCTTATGTTTTTAACAGTGACTTGTCACTGTCTGGCCTCCAACTCTTCAGACTTCAGATTAGTGTTTGCTGACCATTGTAGTAAAAAAAAATTCAGATTTACTGTATCATTGAAACATTTCCAAGATATGTATTTTCTAAAAGCAAATTTTGATTTGAACTTGTGCTCTGTGTATGAACAATTATTGCTTTTCCTTGATTTCTTAACATTCTTACTGGGAAAGAAAATAGGAGAAAAATTAAATAAGCATTAAAGAGAAAGCTAGTAATGCTTTTTGCTGGTTTTATATTAAAACTAAAAATATTTTTTCTTTTCATATTCTAGCTCCAAGCTAGAATATAACTTTTATTTAAAAATTAGATGTTATCCCCCTCCAGGTCCGCCCCCCGACTGCACTTCCTTATCCCATTACTCCTACTCTGTCTGGAAGAGGATGTCCCCACCCACTCCCCACTGCCTCCCCCCTTCCCTGGGCCTCAAGTGTCTCCAGGGTTAGTTTCTTCTCTCACTGAGGCCAGATCAGGCAGTCTTCTGCTGTATGTGTCTTGGGGGCCTCGTACCAGCTTGTGTAGGCTGCCTGGTTGGTGGCTCAGTGTCTGAGAGATCTAAAATAGCCACTGTATTTTGATTGCATAATGACACATGCATAAAAATCTAGGCAGCTTCATGGGTGTGGATTTTGTTATTGATTTTAGGGCTGTGAAGAACTCAGTTTATAATTAAAATGATCATAAAACACAACTTAACCTGACTCTTTCCATTTCTGGGATTTCTAGTAACATATTTTTTTCTCCTATGCTTTCCACAAGCATATCCTCCTATGCCACTTCTAAAATTCTGAGGTTAAGCAATGAAGACATCTACAATTTGGTTTCCCATTCCTATTTGTGTAGCTGAACATTTGTGAGTTATTACAGAGTCTTTCTCTTAGACATGTTCTCTTACCACATACCAGTGGGAGATGACAGACTCCCTCACCTTTTCCAGCCGGGGGAGGAGCAAGAGTCATTTTTATGGGAAAGCTTGCTGGACGGAGACAATTCTATCACACAAGAACCTTAATGAATTATAGAACTTTTTGGTGAATCCGAGTGTTTTACAGTTTATGATTCCAAATGAGAATATACATTTTTCTGTGTTTGATATGCTGGGCAAGATTTGGTAAGATGTTTATTAATAACTTATCATTAAAATGTCTGTAAATTAATTAATATGGCTTGTATTACCTTATGTCATCATAGTATGAAAAACTTGCTATGATTATGATATTTATACCAGACAATATTGCTATTATAAATGTATGTGTGTGCTCATATATGGCTGTATGTGCGTGTTTGCTAAATAGGAACTTTATGATGTATTTATTTGTCAGAAGATTAACAGCTAGAAAACAAATATGCAAACAGAGAATAAGTAGAAACATTCAAGAAAAAAGTATTTAAGGAATAAGGAATTAGTTCAGTGTCTGAAAATTATGACTCACTATATAACTTGCTTCCATTTCACTTGTCTGAAAAGTCTGACATTTGAAGAAAATTATTGAGTAGGTAACTTATCAGTTGCAAAGCAAGACAATTATCAATGCAGGAGGTCTTCTCTTTTTCTTGTTTCACGTAATAAAATTCCCAAAGTGTCTAATGGTAGTTAGCTAGAACTGCAGTTCTTCCGCTGCTTAATAATGGTAATAAAGCTTACTAATGTTAGTAATGTGACTTTCTGCTTTATGGGTGAATTTTTTGTTCTAGCGTGAAGGAGAATGAGTTGTTGGCTATGATTGAGCAAACCATTCTAACTTATGTAAATAAAAGCAGTAGCAGATTCACAAGTCAAGATGAATAGCTCTCTGGTGGAATTTTGTGAATGGTTATTTTTTATGTCTTATATGTCTTTTATAAATCTGTGTATATGCACTTGAAAAACCACAGTATACCAAGTAGAAATTAATATTTTTGCTTTTAATATTTTTGTTTTTATTTTCACTTGGCTATTTGAAATATTCCTAGGTTTTGGAGGTGTTTGAGCTTCATATTTAAATAGATAATCTAGGCAATAGTGCATAGTTTATATTGTATATTTTACTCATTGAGATTCTTTTTTAGGTTTGTGATACATGGTATTAGCATCTTGACTGAAAAGCTAGAGGATCGTGAATTCAACGCTACCAGACTTACGTCTATTCTGATATGATAGTCCATAGTTATTTTGATAGCATAGTTTACACACTTCTGGTCCAGGCTTTCAGAGATTTTGGTTATGATTTTGACTAGGGTTATCAAATTTTGTACGTTTTCAACAGGAAAAATGGAGTTATAATTGGTACATATATTTTATTTCTGTTGAAAGTTTAGCTCGTTTCTGATGATGACTACAACAAGACAGCAAAATTAAAATAAAATTAGTAAAATGTTTAAAAAGTATTTATAGAATACAAAGCAAGCAGAAAGGTAGCTAAACAGACTGTATAAAGTTATTTATTTACATGCTTATTCAAATTATATGCATATATATTCTATTGCATTTGCTAGT
This sequence comes from Grammomys surdaster, assembly GCF_004785775.1. Taxonomy (NCBI): domain Eukaryota; kingdom Metazoa; phylum Chordata; class Mammalia; order Rodentia; family Muridae; genus Grammomys; species Grammomys surdaster. The sequence continues at coordinate 9,033,463 of NW_021620961.1, forward strand.
TGCTAAAGTTTCAGTTTTGTTATTGCTGTTATTCTTGAGGCAAGAAGAGGAAAATATTTCTTTAAAAGGCTAGATAATCAGTAGTTGAAAATTTGTGAATCAATGTTGTGTGTTTTTAGTTCTGCTATCTGGCAGTGAATGCAGTTTTAGATTCAGTGAAAACAGAGCGTTGTGGGTCTGTTAACAAAGCTTTATTCGGGAATACTATTAGATTAATTTTAATTTTCAAATATCACAAAGTATTGACATTTCTATTTTTTCACTCATTTAGAAATATGAAAGTTATTCTTTGGCTACTGATCATATTTGGCTTTCATGAAATGGTTTGTCAATTCCTATGTTTTTCTTCTCTGATAGACATACTTAAGACAGGTTAATTCACCTCTCCTTTTTACATCTCGGAGGTGAGAAAATTGAAATGTAGAGAATTAGAGTCATTTTTTTTCTAAAATTGTAAACCTTGTCCTAAGCTATACAGTTCAGATAGAAATTTGTTTAAAATGAAAAAAAAATTCTCTTACAGATTATTTAAAAGTAGAGGTTGAGGTACTATCAGAGGAAGATGACTTGGTAATTTCTAGGATGTGTGTGCATTGTTCAGGTGTCTTCCTTGGCTGCTATGAGCATCCTGCATGTTTTAGCTTCTACATCTCTGAATGGCACAACGCAGATGATCTGTTCTCAGCAGCTGTCAAATGTAAGAATGAGTTTGAAGTAAAAGATTCTACTACTGGTAGATAGAGACCATTTCTGTCTTCTCCTTCAATTCAGTGTTGAGAGAAATATCTGCTAAGTGAAATGCACAAGCAAAATTTGTCTTGAAGAGGATAACAATGGAGTCATAGTTGCATAAAGCATAGAGGGATAATGGACCAGGGTTAAGGGGATCTTCCAAAAGATACAAGAGCACAGTAAAACAGGAAGAATGAACTCTGTTATCTATTGCATATTATGTCAATATTACCTAACAAAATGTACTGTGTACGACCAGATAAAACAAAAGACAGGCTAGCTTCTCATCACCAATGGATACCATAAGTGGTAAATGAGAATCCTCATACATGGTTTCCCCTTTGATCTTTACACAACATAGATGTATTGGATTGTCATACCCCATTATTTCTTTTAATGTATCATAGGTGTTCATTCTCATGGGTTTGACTTTGTTATGTGTAACACAAAAATAAGAAGAAGTCCTATTATTATTTTAAGAAGTCCTCACTATCTTCACTCTGACATGACATTCATTTGTCTTTTGTACAAATTTCTTCTCCTCATAGTTCTAAAACCATAATGTAGAATTGAACTATACATAAATGAATTGTAGTAGAGTTAATTCTATATTTGGACCAAAGTATATGTTAGAGTTTAATCAAATCTTCTCTATTCTTATGTAGAATACTTTTGTCTCTCAGTATTTATTTTATGTGAGTATATATTTTTAATCTCCTCTCTTTTCCTCCAATCTATAATTCTTTCTCTATGTCTTTTTTCTCCTATTCAGCCTTCTTCTATATTTAAAAGACCCAATAGACTTTAGTCTCGAACACCCCTTTAAACTAGATTAAACTAATTTATGATCTCCTGTCACTTAATCCAAGTACTTGATAAGTTATTACCCCATGTGTTCCTTTTAACTTGAGCTCGTGAAAGAATAAACCTCCTTAGCCTGTTACTCACACTCCTGAAATATCTGATTGTGTCACAAGTTCTGCATGAGGTCTCTTCCTAGGCATAGGCCAATTAAGCCCTAAAGAACTTTCATGGTTGTCTAGTCAAATGAACAGAACACCAAATGTAACAACAAAAGCCACCTCCCCCATGAAATTCAAACCCAAAATCCCCAAAATTAATTAGTAGAGAAAAAAACTTCCAAGAGAAAATAATGGAGAACTGGAAAATATAAATGTAATTTATCAATATATTAATTGAAATATTGATTTATTTGCTTCTGGCTTTTTAAAAATTATAGTTCATAATTTCCATTGCTTATATAAGGCAAACCAATTATTTCTTATGTCAGTTATCCAAAATGCACTTAATTTTTCAGTTTCTATCCTCATATTTTTAAACTAGAACTAAATGTCACACACTTTAAAAAATAATGACTCATACTCACGATTGTTAAAAACAATTCATACTGTGGCAGATAACTTTATCCTTTCTTACTTTTACTAGAATAATTACCACTAGGGTTTCATCATTTTAATAAGCATACTTCTATTTTCATATGTGAGAGAGTATTAATTAAAATTATGTTCTCTTGGTCTTGTTTTATGATATTTTTGTGAGCAGATTATCTAAAAAGTTCGATTTTAGGTTTTTGGCTGAGTAATGAATGATCTACATTTTATGTAGTTACTGTGTGTGCATGTCAGTTTATATTTGATATTAGGATTAGCTATTTGAGTTTTAAGATGACTGGGAGCTAATATAGTGGTATATACCTGTAATTCCAGCATTTAGGAGGTTGAATAACCATTAAGACTAGGATTTCCTGACCATCCTGGGGAAATAACTGAGACTCATGTCTAAAATAAATAAATAAATATACATAAATACATACAGCTTTATTTTTGTATCCTTTACAAATTCTTAGATGATTACTATCCTGTATCCTTTGAAAATTTACTTAATCAGTGTATATGTATATGCAGCAAAATGTACAGATTTAACTGAACACATTGACACATGTTGAAAATTACATGTACCATATTTTAAAAGATACCCAAAATAATATCAATTAGGATGTAAAAGATTTCCTATACCCCAATTGTCTTATACAATTTGCAATTAATTTATTTCCTTCTTCTGATTCCATGTAACCCAGGCCTATTATCTGATATTCTAGATTAAATATCCCTTTTCTAGAATTTCATGTAAATGATTGTTTTCCATTTTTCTAAATTTTTCTATATCTTCTACTTGAAATATGTTTACAATTGACCAAGTTTGTCTATGCAGAAATAGACAATGAGAACTCAACTGTTCATGTGTTTCCTGATTGGCATAAAGGTTCCTTCAAGAGTAAGACATTTATGGAAAGCACACTTTATGAACTTGTACGTGCTTCTCTGAGGATATATTCTTAGTTGTCAATGGTTAACATCTAGATATAAACTGTTATGGTTTAATAAGGAATATATTTTCACTATAAGAATTTATTAACCTGTTTCCAAAGCACCATATCATTTTTCCAATTTCTTCCACAGTAGCTTTATGTCCTCAATATGCTAGACTTACAGATTGTAATACTTTCCCTTCCCATTAATACTTTTAATATGTGTATAATGGCATATTGGTTTGATATCAATTAACGTATTTTAGATGGCCAATGATATTGGATGTCATTTCTTGGTATTCTGGGTCATTATACCAGACTTCTACTAAATGTCTTTAATTTTTTGCAGTTTGTACAGTCTTTATGTGCTCAGACATTCATGCATGATTTTTAAATATGTTTTTTTCTGGTGCACATACTGCTGTGCATTAATATTCTTGCTAATATTGTTTAAGAAACACTCCTATTATATTAGATAAAGCAAAAAATCATTTTTTTCTTTGATTATATGTTTGTAGCTATCCCACAGAGCCTGGTGATCTCATCAGTGTGTATAGAAGTGAAGAATATGCCTTCCACTATCCAGGAATTATTCAGTAGGGAATAGTATGATCCTCTAACCCTTGTTGGGCCCAGTCTAGTACAGGCTCAGTGCAGGCTGAATCATCTATGGATATACCATGATTATATTGAATATGAGATGCACAAAAGACAATATTCACAGTTCTTATCCCTGTCTTCTGGTTTTAATTTTTTTCCACCTGCTTTCCCTTCATATTTCTTGAACAGTAAGGAGATAACATAAATGCCCTGCTTAGGACCAAGCATCACTTTTCTAAGTACTGTGAACAACCATGCATCCCTGTATTTGTCACTACTTATTGTAAAGAGAAGACTTTTTTTGATTGAGGTTAGAAGTATTATTAGCCTGTGAATTTTGTGAAGTCATTGTTATTAATAGCTGAGTAATACTCCATTGTGTAAATGTACCACATTTTCTGTGTCCATTCCTCTATTGAGGGACATGTGGGTTGTTTCCAGCCTCTGGCTACTATAAATAAGGCTGCTATGAACATAGTGGAATGAGTATCCTTATTATATGTTGGAGCATATTCTGGGTATATGCCCAGGAGTGGTATAGCTGTGTCCTCAGGTAGTACTATGTCCAATTTTCTGAGGAACCGCCAGACTGATTTCCAGAGTGGTTGTACCAGCTTATAATCCCACCAACAATTTACGAGTGTTCCTCTTTCTCCATATCTTTGCCAGCATCTGCTGTCATCTGCATTTTTTATCTTAGCCATTCTGACTGGTGTGAGGTGGAACCTCAGGGTTCTTTTGATTTGCATTTCCCTAATGACTAAGGATGTTTCCTTGGTTGAGAATTCTCTGTTTAGCTCTGTTCCTCATTTTTTACTAGGGTTATTTGTTTTTCTGGAGTCTAACTTCTTGAGTTCTTTGTATATATTGGATGTAGGATTGGTAGAATTGGTAAAGATATTTTCCCAATCTGTTGGTTGCTGTTTTGTCCTATTGACAGTGTCCTTTGCCTTACAGAAGCTTTGCAATTTTATGAGGTCCCATTTGTAAATTCTTGATGTTAGAGAAGAAGCCATGGTGTTCTGTTCAGGAAATTTTCTCCTGTGGCCCTGTGTTCGAGGCTATTCCCCAGTTTCTCTTCTACTATCATCCTGTGTGAGGTAACCCAGTCACAAAAGAACACACATAGTATTCACTTACTGATGAGTGAATATTAGCTCAAAAGTTCAAAATACCCAAGATATAATTCACAGAACATATGAAGCTCAAGAGGGAATACCAAAGTGTGGATGCTTCAGTGCTTCTTAGAAGGAGGAACAAGATACTCACAGGAGGAAATATGGAGATAAAGTGTGGAGCAGAGACTGAAGGAAAGGCCATCCAGAGACTGCCCCACATGGAAATCCATCCCATATATGGTCGCCACACCTGGACACTATTGTGGATGCTGGGAAGTACTTGCTGACAGGAACCTGATATGGCTGTCTCTTGAGAGACAGTTAGAGCCTGAAAAAAATGAGTTGGCTTGCAGTCAATTATTGGACTGAGTGCTGGGTCCCCGATGGAGGAGTTGTAGAAGGGACTGAAGGAGCTGAGGAGATTTGCAGTTCCATGGGGGAAGCAACAATGTCAAATGGCCAGACCCCCCATTCTCTGGAGTTCCTGGAAACTGAACCACCAACCAGAATACACATAGAGGGACCCATGGCTCCGGCTGCATATGAGGCAGAGGATGGCCTGGTTGGATATAAGTGGGAAGAGTGGCCCTTTGGCCTGAGGGTATTCGATGCCCCAGAGTAGTGGAAAGCCAGATGGGAAGGAGGGAATGGGTGGTAGAGAGACAGGAGGAGAAGGACTGGATAGGGGGTTCCAGAGGAAAGACCTGGAAAGGGGATAACATTTGAAATGTAAATAAAGAAAATACCCAATAAAAGAACAAAAAGAAGAAGTATCATTACATTTTAGATATAAATGCACGTATTTAGAAGGCAGCTTGTCAATTTAGCCAAACAGTGGTAGTAAGCCTCCTCTTGGGCCTAAGGTCTTCTCCCTCATGGAGTTTTGGATGGGTTTATATTACCAGGCATGAGTTTCTTCATCTGGACTGGACTCCAAATTCATTCAGAGAGAGCAGGTATTTACCTCCATAACAGCTGTGCCACTATTGCACAAAGTGAGTACATTTTTCCTGGTGGATTGGTATTGGTGTTCCTAGGGTTCACAGTGGAGTAAAGAATGTTGATGCCTTTCCTTCCCAAGCAGATGCATAGCATTGCCTGGCACCATGAAAGGGAACAGGTAGTGAGAAAATTTCCACAGAACTAGCTTTATTTCTCTGTATCTTCCACCCACAGGCTATGTTGTCTTTTACAACAGCATCTTACCAAGTAGGTCTGTTGGACAACCAAGACAATATCAGCACCCTGTGTTATTCTGGGATTCTTTGGGGCCTCCTTAGACAATAGTTTACAAGGAACTATGACATATTTAGCTTTGGGAGTTGGAGAACCACATTACCTAGCCTTATATGATAACACTTTTCTTCCTCTAACCCATGCCCTCAGTGATTAAAAGTATTTGTATTCTTGAAGATAAGAATGAAAATTTTATAATACCTTCAGTTGAAGATGTGTCTAATTTTATATATTCCTCATATACATTCTTTTTATTAGTAAGAGTTGATGTGCAACAGTATACAGATGAATTTTGCGGTTAATTTTCTGTGTTATTTAGCTTTTTAACATCTTAAGTTAAATCGGTATCTGTTTCCACAACCACTTCAAATGAATTTCTACGAATCATGTCTCTATGAATCTAACATTTTTACTTAAGAATATCATCAGGCTTCATTATGAAAGCAAGAGGACCTGAGTTTGAATCCCCCGTACTCATGAAAAAAGATGGGCATATCTGTGAGTGTCAATAACACCAGCAATAAGGGCCAGAGACAAGTGGGCCTTTTAGGGTTCCCTAGACCATCAATTTAGTTAAAATCTAGCTTTTGTGTCAGTGAGGTATCCTGTCTCAAGGAAGTCAAGTTGAGAGTGATAGAAGCAGATATCTGCTGTTTCTATATGGTCTTCTCGTGGGTGCATACACACATAGGAGTATGCACCTAGAGATTGATGGGTATCACACTTGTGCATGTGCACAAATACACACATCACCATAGGAATAAGTGTAACATAAACATTTGTGAGTAGTATTTTTTAAGAATGCTTAATTGGCTACGCCCTCTGGCCTTCTGGTATCTCATTATTATGTAAATCTCTTGAGACTGAGGCCTGTAGTCACACCCTCTACCTGGCTGGGTGACACAAACCTCTTAGGGAGGGGCTGTATTGCCCTACGTGACCGAAAATTGTGGGTCAACAGAGGCGTGTCAGGAGCCTGGGGCTTGGGGGGTGTGGCGAACACCTGCTGTTGTCCCACTAGGGTCCAGGGTTCCAGGCCTGTGCCCAACCAGGAACCAAGCTATCCTTTCACGGCCCGACGTATCAATAGTTATCATGATGGCTAAAGATATTCATTTGAGAAAGCATCCGATAAATTAGATGCCACTCTCATAATTGTTGACAGTAAACAATTTCAAGAGCATGTATATTATGAAAGTTTGGACAGAAGTGTGCCCTAAAAGATGAATCACATATCTTACTGACAATGTGTTTCAGTCACTGATAATTCTATATCCTTGAGTTGTCTTGATATTCTCAGAATTCCTGTAACATCTCAAAAGAACTCAAAGCACGATCAAGGGGGACTATGTGAAGTACATGCCCAGTGAAGAAGGGATTGATGATAGTGAAGAATGCCACATGACTGTAAAGGAGCAAACAGTAAATTGGACTGTAGTCCCTTGATGGCGTTTAGGGGATTTTAAGATAAACATCTTAGGTAAAAGTGATAATACATCAGTTCATTTCTGTGAAAAATGTGGAATGACTTAAAATTGATGGGGAAAAGAATTCCATGTAAGCATCTTCCTTTCACCACGACTGAGCTATTTTATATGAAAAGGAAGAGAGAGAGAGGGGGGGAGGGGGAGGGGGAAGGTGAGTGATTCTGTGCAGTGAGATGAGTAGTATTCACAAGGTTGTCTGTGTGTAGTATTGTTCAAGAGTACAAGAACATATCTGTCTCAGACTTACATGGCCACATTAATCACCACTAAGTGAGATTGGAAAACCCATTGCCTGTGATTGGCTTGGGAACATTCACTATCCCATTGTCACATCACCTAGTAAAATCCAGGATCATCCAGGATACAAAAAGACTATTAGTCTTCATGTATTTCTGTTGAAGGTCTCACTCTCTACACTTTAATCTCTTTGATGAATTGTTTCAAAAGGTGAAAAACTGAAGTTACCAGTACTCTGTTTGTAGTCAGAATATTCTGTCTTCACCATTTTAGGGTATTTAGATTTTTCATCAAAAATCAATGGAGTTTCTAAAAATCCCGGTGAGTCTGATTGAATGATTGTTCTCTACATTGTGGTGAGTTTGTTGAGTTTACAAGCAATGCCATCCAACGATGTCCTTAGCTGATGAAGCAGCCCTCTTCTCTTCATTCAACAAGTGAAAACCCCCCCACCAAAAAGCAACAAGTTTTAATATTCATCGTTTGTCTCCACATTATCTCTCCTCTTCATAATCCTAATTCTGCCTTCTTCCATGTATTCCTGCAAGGAGAGATTTCATAACTTATATGATTTTATAATTCTAATGTTTATTATGCAGTTGTATATTTTCCTTAATTGGAGTTTTAATTGTCCTGTTTTTGATCTGATTCTGTTTTTTTTTATAACTTCTAAAATTTGCCTCAATAGCTTCTTTCTCTTTCTTTTAAAATGACATTGTTTTCTTCTATTCCGAATGACAACACCATAGAAAATCAGCAATTCATGCTACGACTCGTAGTAAATAGGACATGTTTCTGATGACTATTTGGATGTAGGTGTTTATTCCTTACTGTCTTCTTTTGCTCTGATACTTACTACACATACAGGATCAAAACTCTTTTAGTTACATACCCATTGTTAACCTGGGAATATTGTGCAGATGTTACAGCTGCATAGCTAGTTTCTTTCTTCTAAGTAAGTGCAGCAATAATGCATCCATACTTTCAAAGTTAGAATTATCATAAGTATTGTATGCTAAGTACAATGTTAAAATAATATTTGTTAGTCCTTGTCTTTTATTTCCCTGTGATCAATTTTTAGATTTTAAATCACTGAGATATTTACTAATGTTTTTATAAATATTTGACAAGTACTGAAAATTTTATTTCCTAAATACTATTGCTAAATTAATGCTCTAGAAGTAGCACAAAGCAGTGCGCTTATAAAAATATTTATGCTCATGTTTAATCAATAATTTACAATTCTGGAAAACTACAAACATCTAAATATAGAGGGGCCATGATTTTACTGCCTACAATGACCACTGGCTATTGAATATTTTTAATTATTCCACTTTCTGGCCTTCATTCTTCTAGGACAGGTATATGAATAGATGACTAAATAGGCAGATGATAGATGATAACATATAGATAAAGGTATTTTATACTTTATGCCATTATACAAAAACTTGTCATTAATATCCTCAGTACTAAGATCATTGCTTATTTTAATTCAAATGTAAAATAAGTTTAATAATTTTGTCTAATATATACACACTGCACACATACATATAAAACTTCCAAACAGTATTTTATTGCTGGCCTGGTTCTGCTTTTGCCCTCGGGGTATCCAGGCACCATTGCATACCTGCTCAGAATGGAAGAAATGAAGCTTACCTGTGGGGCAGGATGATTGGTTCCCAGGATCTTGGCTCAGAGTGGCCAGAAAAAGCCTTCTCAGAGAGATTTTCAATGAAATAGCTTTCTTTGACTGGGGGTGAAAAGGGCTATATAAACCTTGGGGAGTCGGTAGGGTGTTTGTACTTTATTGGTACACAGGTGATGGGAATGTTTCATTTACATGTAAAGGAATTTCAGGTGCTTGCTGGACATGGCCTTGTAGGCAGGTAGAAGGGATATTAAACCTGTAATTTGAGCACAAGGCTACTTAACTATCTCAAGGCCAGCAGAGGTGGGGGTCATAGAGACGATTTGCAACTGAGCTTGCAGACCCAGAGCAAGTAGGGCACCCTTCTATGTCCTGCCATCTTAGGACGAGATTTTCAGGATTTGGATACATCTCAAACTCACTCTTGCTCTGGTCTTGCGCCCCCAGTCATGCGAATTTCAGGCCCCACATTTTACCATTCTATCCTCTCAGCACATATCTATTTTGTATATCTACACTACCAATCTTATTGGAATGATTTCTTGTCTCTTTCCCTGTCTTCTTTTCCTCTCCTCCTATTATTTGTCTTCTCATGATCTTGCTAATTTGTCGAGGCTAACCTTGAACGGGAGTAATTTCTGCCTCACACTTTTCAAGTGCTTGCATTGAATGCCATAGAAGGAATTTTATACTACAGTAAGTTTACGAGCAAACTGGTACTGTATTATTTTTGTTTGTTTTAATATGGTTAATGGTGAGATAATTTGTTTTATGTATGTAAGTACACTTCTGTAAAGCTTTTGTGAAAATTCACAGTGTATCTAACTTTCCTGTGATCCTTCCAACTTGATTAGTAATAACAATAATTTATGCCAGAGGCATTTTATTTTATTTTAAAAGAATATTTGTAACTTTTAATCTATCACATTTGTTCATATTTGTCATTATTATTTTTTATTACTTCTAGTTCAGGAAGTCTTTTTGCCTGATCCACAGACAGCTTTAACATTAAGTTGCTCAGTCAATCATGTTAATGTGCAAATGAAACAGAATTCTTCTATTCAGTTGTATAACCTTATACCAACAAAACTGCAGTATTATCCTAATATTCAGATTGACATTTTTATCTTTACAGAGAATAATAGAACATGTCTTGAATTCTCAAAGTTAAATGCAATGAATTCATTGAAAGATTTATTTTATCCCAAAGTAAAGATAGAACTGCTGATGTACTCAAGGAACAATGTCAATTGTGCAGAACCTCTCTTCGAGTCCAATAACTCACTTAATACCCATTTCAACTCCTCGAAGAAAACTGTCTGGATTATTCATGGGTACAGGCCGCTTGGTTCGACCCCAGTGTGGCTGCGTAAGTTTACTACGACCTTTTTGAAAGAGGAAGATGTGAATCTCATTGTCGTAGACTGGAACCAGGGCGCTTCAACTTTCATTTACAGTAGAGCAGTTAGAAATACCAGAAGAGTTGCAGAGAGTTTGAGAGGGACCATTGAACATCTTTTGGTAAGTTGAAAAAGTCTAAGGTAGACACATGATATGTAAAATATGCTTTGTTATGTGATACCATGAAATTAATACTTTTTCCATAATCATTTGGAACTTTAACTTAGACATAGTAATTTTAAGCCATATTTTGTCTACTCTAAATAATAATTCCATATTTCATTTTCATGTATTTTTAAATATGAGAAACCTTTTATTTTAAACCATTAAAAAATTTAAAGCTCTTTCAAACTCTGAATTCAGACTGAATTAGTGATCTTATTTGGGGAGTGGACATTACTGTAATGTTTATATATATATATATATATATATATATGTTATCGTTTCTGAGAGAGATCTGGCTAATATGTGTGTCGTTGGTAAATATGAGAGGAAAAGAGCCTAGGAAGTAGTTTATTCTGACATCTCTGAATATAGATTTCAGTTTCCATCAGGTCTGCTCAGGTTTGGCATGGATATATTAAATTCAAGGCTTCTTATAGGTCTTTTATTTTTAAATAGTTATTGTTTACTAGGCCAACCTTTATGGCATAGTAAACATTTTATAGTCGCTCATATCTTTTCTGAGAATTGGTGGTAACAGTAAGTATTTCAGAGAAAGACAGGTCACATTCTATTTCTTGGGGCATTCTTGGTTTTAAACTCTGAAGTTTAGTTGAAATGAACTTCCAAACTTATGCTAAGTTGAACAGGCATAACATCAAAGCATCCACACTAGGATTCAGACTAGAAGGAGATCAAAGCTCAAGCCTGTCGCCTGTCATCAACTTCACTGTGAACAGCCACTTCACATCTCTGCCAAATTTCTTTGTTTATATACTAAAAATAATAAAATTTATTGTATATTGCATGAATATTAAATTGATGTAGAAACATATAGAACTATATATGCAAATGTGTATCTACTCAATCAACACATGACATATACTAACAAGTGAATAAAATAATGTTTTAATTTTTTTTAAATCTCCAACTTTAAAAACATTGTAACCCAAGACAGAAGTTGAGAAAGCAGGCACTTCATACTGTGAAAAGTGTGAGTTAAATAGAGAATTTTAGGAATAAATCATAGCATTTTGCTTGCAAAGGATTTACAGGAGGTGGGAGAAAAGTAGCCATAGCTTTGTGGTTTGGAGAGCTACTCCTTCCTTTTTTGAAACATTACTTTGAGGAATTTGAAGAACATAATTTTTTTTTCTGGGACAGTCCCTGTCTTGCTCTGCAATAGTGGTGAAAAATGATCATCATTTTATGAGCTTCAAACGTCACTGTGTAATCTGGATCATCACTAATAGCTCCCTTGGGAGTCTGCTGAAAACATACACTAAGAGAGCTCTCAAAACTGTCTAACTGAGGTCAACCAGATGTCCATATCTTGTCTTTCATTTGGTTTTGCTGTACTACCTAACCTGTGGTCTCAGAACCTACCTTAGATCCATATACTTCATCTTAGCATTTCAAAATTAAAAGTGACTTTTATACTTTTACCAGTTCTGCTAGGGGGTTTGATATACTCTGAAGGGAAGAAAGAAGAAGGTTAGCATATATTTTGTAATCAAACAGCTCCAGGTTTGTGTCTTAGTCCATTTGAGCCACTGGGTAACAATCACTTTAAACTGACCTTATATACAAACAAATTCCTGTCTCACAGTTCTACAAGGACATGGTGGAGTCTGGGTGTGGTGAGGACCAGTTCCTGGTTCATAGTTTCACAGCATTCTCATATCATGGAAGATTCAAATGAGCTTCTTTAGGTTTCCTCTGTCAGGACCTTAGCCCCATTCTTGAATGCCCCAACTTTGTGATGTCATCCATTACTTTCTTTATGCCCTACTCCCTGTAGAGGCCATACCATTAAGGCTTAGAGTTACAGCATATTAATTTTCAGAGGCACAAAATGTAGACCTCAGTGACTTAGAATACATCTTTTTCATATGTAGCTTTATATATGTCTTTGGCTTCTGTTTTCTTCGTAAAATGGATATTTAATGGCGTGTTTTTAGTTAATACTTAATTTTAGCATAGGCTTATTTTTAAATAATAGGATGGATCTGAATAACTCACATGGCAAACATGAATATTAAATATAGAGCATAAAGCACATGTTAAGGAACTTGGCACAAAATAAGCACCCAATCATGCTCGTTATTACTATTTGGTCATTATATGTCTCAGTAATTAAATATTATTTTTGCATATCTCATTATATATTATGGGTGACTAAAACTTTAAATTTTTATTAAATTTAAATTTACTTTAAAATTTCAAGAAAGTTTAATGGTATCACTGGAAATGAATAGAGAAAGATCAGCTACTTTTTGGTGTAAGCTGAACAAATCTGTGTCGTTCACAGTTGTAAGTCCACTTCCTTATGTTTCAGAAATATAAGAAGCCAAAATCAATAATGGATTTCAGAATGTCAGTATACTAGGCATTATGCCTGATTATCCAAAATTAAAGTTATTGCATTATATTTTTCATTTATAGATCCATGGGGCATCACTTGACAATTTTCATTTCATAGGCATGAGCTTAGGGGCTCATATTAGTGGCTTTGTAGGAAAGATATTTCACGGTCAACTTGGAAGAATTACAGGTAAAACAATCTTTTTCTTTTCTAAAATTATCTTTTTGATACATTTCCCATTAGAGTTTACTCTATTTAAGATGTAACAGGCACAGATACAAACTATATTAAAATACAGCTTTGTAATTGTAGATTGTGAATACTTTCTTAGTGATTATGATGATCATGAAAAGCAAGTACTGAGTTTTGTAGCTTTATCTAACTACCAAAGATTACATGGCAAAATCTATTCTATTCAGTTCAAATAGCATTTATTCATTAGCTAAAAATTTTATCTCTATAGTTCATATTCATAAGCACTATGGTATTTTCATTGTTTTAAGCATTCATTTGAGTACTAGACAAATCTGGAGTTGCTATTCTAAAGCATTCTTATTCTCAAGTTCACTCAGATTTACAAGGTAATCTTAATTATAGCTAAAGGCAGCAACCCCATGTTGCTCACATAAATTTTCATCATTTATGTGATACATCATGTCTATGTTAGGTTTATTAAGCAATTATTCATATCTATATAAATAGAATTATTATGGTAATTCCAATGACTTGTCAGGGATAAGATTGTCATAATAAAGTTCCATAAAAGAGGGACAGGAGAGGTGAAATCACTTATATAGGTGCATATACTTGCTTATCTATTGTTTTACTGCCATAGGTTTCTTACCTCAGAAAACTTTAGAGAAAGAGTTAGGTGGGCCACTCAGTCAAACAAGCTAAATAAAATAGGGACAATAGAAGGATTTAAGGTGAACAATAGATAAAATATCTTATTTATATAAAACTTAAATCAATAAGTTAAAGGACAACATTCTGGAGTCATTTTTTTCCCTTCTGCCATATGGGTCTGGGAAAATGGTCTCTTCCTCAATGAACTGAATTTTATTCCCACCCCCTTGCTATGCTTCAGAAAGTCACAATCTTGGGATTTTATTTTAGAATTCATTCTACAGAATAACATTCATATTTCATGGGATTTGAAACATTTTTCCTTAAGGATATGTAAGAAATTCTTGGAAGGTATGAATGTTAAGAAAATAGAAATTTTGTTACATGACCACTATTGATAACTGAGGAGCATTTTTTACCTATAGACAAATATCAGATGAGGCTGGTAAGGCAAAGAATTGAAGGTCCAGAAGACATTTATTAAGGCTTTTCCTCCACCACAAGAGGTCATAGTTCCCATTATAAATACACAGTTACACAGCTTACTCTGTCTACTCCTTAGATAAATTTGCTAAAATATCATCAATATTTTGTTGAAACATCTTTCCTGTGATTGAAGGGTGCTGGTAAATATTCACATAATGAAAGTACTTGCTATGTGTCAAATTTAATTTAACTTCGGATATGTTGGGACAGGTTTAAACTAACATTGCAAGTGCTTAGGTTTATAATTGAAAATCAGACAAGCGTAAAGTAGAGCAAGCTAGTAAAATACGACTCAATTGACAGTTTATGTTTTGCACTTCAGGTCTTGACCCAGCTGGTCCAAAATTTTCTGGAAAGCCATCGAATAGCAGATTAGATTACACAGATGCAAAGTTTGTGGATGTCATCCACTCAGATTCCAGAGGTAAAATTATAAGTATCTGTGAGATTTGTATTTAAAAGCAAAATGTGAAATGTAGATCCCAAAGGAAGAGCCTGTAAGATGAAGAAGAGTTGTGGATAAAATATTTGGGGTTTAATTCTTCATTCTGACTTTATAATACTTCTTTGCCATGTTCAATGCTGCTATTTAGGTTTCTTTCTTTTTTTATTTCTTTTTTCTTCTTCTTTTTTAATTGGATATTTTCTTTATTTACATTTCAAATGTTAACCCCTTTTGTCGTTCCTCCCCCCATAAGCCCCCTATTCCATCCCCCAACCTCCTGCTTCTATGAGGGTGTTCAATTCCTTTACCTGTTTGTGTTTTCCTGTAATTTTTTAAGGGACTTTGTGTTTCCTTCTTAAGGGCTTCTACCTGTTTACCTATGTTTTCCTATATATCATTAATGGCGTTATTTATGCCCTTCTTGAAGTCCTCTATCATCATCATGAGAAGTGATTTTAAATCCAAATCTTGCTTTTCTGGTGTGATAGGGTATCCAGGACTTGCTATGGTGAGAGAACTGGGTTCTGACGATGTCAACTAACCTTGGTTTCTGTTGCTTATGTTCTTTTGCTTGCCTCTCACCATCTGGTTATCTCTTGTGCTACCTGCCCTCAGTGTCTCTGATTGGAGCCTGTACCTCCTCTGATCCTGGTTGTGTCAGAACTCCTCAGAGTCCAACGATCTCTGCGATCCTGAGATCCTGGGTGTGTCAGAGCTCCTGGGAGTCAAGCTGCTTCTGGGATCCTGAAATCCTGGGTGTGTCAGAGCTCCTGGGAGTCAAACTGCTTCTGGGATCCTGAAATCCTGGTGTGACCAAGCTCCTGAGATCCTGTGGTCCTGAGCGTGTTAGGGCACCTGTGATCCTATGATCCTCTGTTAGAGCACCTGGGAGCTTCCTCTTGGTGTTGTGGGACTGGTTGCAGAGCTAGCATCTGAGGTCTGCTCAGGGCACCAGCTCAGACCAGAAGGAACCCATGCCACTGGCTGGCCTGGGGTTCTTGTGTCCCTGGATCCCGTGTGTCCCATTATAGATGCACAAGAATAGAAAAACGCATATGAAAACTTATATAGCCATAAAGAAAGATAAAATCCCAACATTTTCAGGAAAATGGGTAAAACTTGGAATCACTATGCTAAGCAAGATGACCCAAATGCAGACAAGTATCCCCTCTTTTATTGTTTTCATAATCTAGACTTAAAATAATGTTTGCATGGTGCTGCTAGGAGGGCTTTGTGGTTCAGATCACACACTGCCCTTGGCAGAGATACAGAGTTTGATTCTCATCACTGATACCAGGTGACTCACAACTGCCCATAACTCAAGATCCAAGGAGTATCAAATAGTTCTGGCCTGTACAGACACCCACACCCATATACAAATCATTAAAAACAATAAAAAATCTATAAAATTATGTTTATATATATATGTACAGACATGTACATATGGCAGACTTGCCTCAAGAATCATTTATGAATTCACAATAAATATCTGCTGTTTTATCTTGGTGGCTGAGTAGCCCTGTTGATTTTATCCTTACTCATTGGCAGGTGGGAGATCTGTCTCTACTGGTGCTTCTTGCATTTTAGCTATCATGTTGAACTGAAACATGCAGAGGTTTCAGAGATTGCTCCAAACAGCTGACTTTCTTCCAGGGCAATGGCTATCAACCTTCCTAATGCTGGGACTCTTTAATACAGTTTCTCATGTTGCAGTGACCCATAGTCAAAAAATTATTTTCATTACTATTTCATAACTGCAATTTTGCTACTGTTATGAATTGTAATGTAAATATCTATGTTTTCTGATGGTCTTAGGTGACCCTTGTGTAAAGATCATTTGGCCCTCATAGGGATGGTGACACATAGGCTGAGAACCACTATTCTAGGGTCTTATTTAAAATTGTGGCATTGTTTGCTTACATTCAACTGAGTAGATTATAATGCTAAATGAGGGATTCCCCATTGCTTCATTGATGGCACACTTGTTTCTATGGAGTCTTAGACTTGTAATGAAATGATTTAAATTGTCTTTCATCTTTTTACATTGAAACTTCTTTCATCTGCTCCTCATGCTATGTATACCCAGCATCTTATGACTCTTTATGATATTGTGACATATTACTGGGTTCTGTTGTATGCTCTACCTAAATCAAGTTGCTGAATCTTGATTCATACCTAGACACTAATATTAATCCCAAGAATTCAGTAACATGAATTTCCTTTATCTTCAGCTAAAGTATTTCAATCTTACCTGACAATGAGATTTCACATGTAAGTATAGTCCCAAGTATTCTGAGATTGATATACCTTTCATTTTTTTAATATATATAATTTATTTATTTATTTTTTCAAATTGTAATTTATACTCATTAACACAGGGGTTATAAACACAAAAAGGCAGGATGTGGGGAAGGGGATGGCACTGGAGCATGGGTGTTCAGGGGGAATACAGATATCTTTCAGAACAGGGTATCGGTTGGGTGAGGGTTCAGGGGATAGGTCACTATGACTCTGCCTATGATTCACTTGTCCTTATCTAAGTTGGTATTGTCTGTCAAGGCTACCTATTTACAAGGTCTATAACTACTCAGGCTGGTAAATTTCCACAAAAGCTGCCTGTTTACATTAGCTTATAGCCATCTGTTTCAATGTTTTTCCACTGAGACCCAAGACTTGGTGTTAGTATACACGTATGACAGGCCTATTGCTGATTTTAGGCCTATGGCTGATTTTAGGCCTTCAGTGTGTAAGCAGGGCTGCCCCTGACATCTCCTTCCTTCTCTAAGAATAGAAGGGCTGTGGCAATTCTAAACTTGCCAAGGCGGGGATAGAGGCCTGACCTCCAGTATTTGATGGGGACCTTGTAATGGCTCCAGTCCCCCTGTTGTTGTCCAGTGAGGCATGAGGGCCATATCCATCCTGATGTCTTTTTCCTGAAGAGGGGATACTTTTGACATCAACCCCTATGCAGTCAGGCTTGTCCCTCAGGGAACCCAGAGAGATATTTTTAACTTTTATTGATATTCCCTTGCAATGCTTAGCCTTGCAGCCTAAGCAAGAATTCAGGTCGCCTGTCAGAGGGGGGTTCTGGGTGGTCCCTCTCTGCTTGGTCTAGGGGCAGAAGTCCCCTCTTTTAGGTTGGGTGGAGATGGGTTTTGGGAACACCCTGGATAAAGTAACAACCTCATCTTGAGTCTCGTGGTCCACCATAGCTAACTTATGATAATGTATCTGAATAGGTTTTGCTACCAAATTATTTATCTGTTGTTTCACAGAGTTAGTCAGCCTATTTAAGGCCCAGGGGCCAGAAGAAATAAGCAAAAAGAACCCAAATAATGGTCCCAAGATGAGAGGAGGTAGGGTTGACAACCATTGAGAAGTTGAAAACCAATTCTTTTACCAGTACTCATCTTTCTCTTTCTCTCTCTGACTTTTCTCAGGGTCTTCTCTGACTTTTTTCATGCTCTCTTTAACCATTTCTGTCTTGTCTATGTAAAGGAAATATTCCTCTTTAAGGACAGTACACAGTCAAGTGCTGTATACAGCCTTTTCTATTATAATGGAGTAAATCAAGTCCAATAAGGATCTTTGCGATTTTTGGAGGTATCTTCAGACAGCAAAACAAGGGATTTCTCCATATTAGTGATGTCAGTCTCTAGCTGTTTGATGTTCTTGTCATTGGCCCTTCGAACGTCTGAGTAGTTTCGAGGCCAGCATCTGGATTAGAACTTTTTTTTTTTTGGTTTTGTTTTTTCAAGACAGGGTTTCTCTGTGTAGCCCTGGCTGTCGTGGTACTCCCTCTGTAGACCAGGCTAGCCTCGAACTCTCAAACTCAGTAATCCGCCTGCCTCTGCTTCCCAAGTGCTGGGATTAAAGGCGTGGGCCACCACTGCCAGGCAGGATTACAAATTCTAACAGCAGACATCATGGGTGATTCATTTTTACCTGGAAAGAAAAAAGAAGGGAATTCTCAGGGAGATTTCTCTTCCCTGGATGTAAATTGTTATTCATTTTATTTATGGTTGGGCCTGGCTTTGTGGGGGTATCTATTTATTTCATTAATCTTTTTGGTAGCCAATTAGCTGTGCCTTCTGTGGTATCAAACAGGCATATCAATCCTCAGCCCCATAAGGGAACTGGGTCTGGGCCATTCCCTTTAAGGATAAGAGGGTCCTTCCCCTTTTCTGTGGCATAGTTTTTATTGATCTCGGTGATGCCAGAGGCAGTCAGCAGCAGATTTGTCGTGAGCTTTCAGTTTTAGAGCGTTAAAAGTGAACAAGGCATGATGAAGAGTATTTCAGCGGGACTCCTTTTGGGGGGGTACCATTCCCCCTCTTTTGTTTTTAAAGCCAATTTTTCAGGGTTCTTGTAAAATCAGGACAGAAGCACCAACAGTCGCTCCTTCCACACTAAGAGAGTCATGCGGAGATTATTTAAAGAAATATAAATCTATATTAATAATCTTTTTTGTCAAAGGACTGTTATGGCACAGCCGACAACTAATCAGACTATATAATATATCGATTAGTAATAGCTTCTACTTTTTGTGAGATTACTTCAATTTTGTCAACTAATTGTTGAGAGGAATTAGGATTTACATCTCTCTTGAGAATATTAAACAGAGACTTAAATTCTTTTGTGGAGAGCTTAAAATAATATCTTAGCCAGTTAGCATCTCCTAGAAACTTTTGAAAATAATATGAATTAAGTAAACTCTCTTTTTTTTCAGACCCTTTATCTGTTTTTTTTTTACTAGATATTTTACATATTTACCTTTCAATGTTATCTCTTCTCCCATTTCCCCCAAAATCCCTTATCCCATACCCGCTCCTCCTATTTTTTGAGGGTGTGCTCCAAACAACCTCCCAGTCCCATCTCCCTGCTCTTGGATTCCCCACACTAGGGAATCCAAACTTTCGGGGACCATGGCCTTCCACTTTCACTGATGTCTGACAATGCTACCCTCAGTTACCTATATAGGTGGAGACATGAGTCCCTTCCTTTGTGCTCTCAGGCTGGAGGTTTAGACTTTGGGAGCTCTGGTTGAAACTTTTGATACTCCTAGAAAGGACCAAAGCACTCACACTTTGGTCTTCCTTCTTCTTGAGTTTCATGTGATCTATGCGTTATGTCTTAGGTATTGTGAGCTTTTGGACTAATATCCACTTATCAGTGAGTGCATACCATGTATGTTCTTTTGAGACTGGGTCACCTCACTCAGGATGATATTTTCCAGCTCCATCCATTTGCCTGAGAATTTCATGAACTCATTGTTTTTAATAGCTGAGTAGTACTCCATTGTATAAATGTACCACATTTTCTGCATCCATTCTTCTGTTGAAGGACATCTGGGTTCTTTCCAACTTCTGGCTATTATAAATAAGGCTGCTATGAACATAGTAGAGCATGTGTTCCTGTTGCATGTTGAAACATCTTTTGGGTATATGCCCAGGAGTGGTATAGCTGGGTCCTCAGGTAACACTATGTTCAGTTTTCTGAGATAACGCCAGACTGCTTTCCATAGTGGTTGTACCAGTTTACAATCCCACCAACAGTGGAGGAGTGTTCCTCTTTCTCCACATCTTCGCCAACATCTGCTGTCACCTGTGTTTTTGATCTTAGCTATTCCTACTGGTGTGAGGTGGAATCTCAGGGTTGTTTTCATTTGCATTTCCCTGATGACTAGGGATGCTGAACTCTTCTTTAGGTGCTTCTCAATCATTCGTGCTTCCTCAGTTAAGAATTCTTTGTTCAGCTCTGTGCACCATTTTTTAATAGGGTTCTTTGATTGTCTAGAGTCTAATTTCTTCAGTTCTTTGTATACTTTGGATATTAGCCCTTTATCACATATAGGGTTGGAGAAGATCTTTTCCCAATCTGTTGGTTGCCACTTTGTCCTATTGACTGTGTCCTTTGCTTTACAGAAGCTTTGTAGTTTTATGAGGTCCCATTTGTCAATTCTTGTTCTTAGAGCACAGGCCATTGGTGTTCTGTTCAGGAGCTTTTCTCCAGCGCCTATGTGTTCGAGGCTTTTCCCCAGTTTCTCTTCCATTAGTTTCAGTGTAGCTGGTATTATGTGGAGCTCTTTGATCCACTTGGAGTTGAGTTTTTCTACAAGGAGATAAGAATGGATCAATTTGCAGTCTTCTACATGCTGACCTCAAGTTGGACCAGCACCATTTGTTGAAAATGCTGTCTTTTTTTCCAATGGATGGTTTTAGCTCCTTTGTCAAAGATCAAATGATCACAGGTATGAGGGTTCATTTCTGAGTCTTCTATTCTATTCCATTGATCCTCCTGCCTGTCTCTGTTCTAACACCATGCAGTTTTTATCACTATTGTTTTGTAGTACAGCTTGAAATCAGGGATGGTGATTCCTCCAGAAGTTCTTTTATTGCTGAGAGTAGTTTTTGCTATCCTGGGTTTTTTGTTATTCCAAATGAATTTTAAGACTGCTCTTTCTCTCTCTGTGAAGAATTGAGTAGGAATTTTGATGGGGATTGCATTAAATCTGTAGATTGCTTTTGGCAAGATAGCCATTTTTACTATATTAATCCTTCCAATCCATGAACATGGGAGATCTTTCGATCTTCTGAGGTCTGTTTCGATTTCTTTCTTCAGGGGCTTGAAGTTCTTGTCATACAGGTCTTTTACTTGCTTGGTTAGATTCACACCAAGGTATTTTGTATTATCTGTGACTATTGTGAAGGGTGTCATTTCCATAATTTCTTTCTCAGCCAGTTTATCTTTTGAGTAGAGGAAGGCTACTGATTTGCTTGAGTTAATTTTATATCCAGCCACTTTGCTAAAGTTGTTTATCAGGTTTAGGAGTTCTCTGGTGGAAGCTTTGGGATCACTTAAGTATACAATCATATCATCTGCAAATAGTGAGATTTTGACTACTTCCTTTTCAATTTGTATCCCTTTGACCTCCTTGTGTTGCCTAATTGCTCTGGCTAGGACTTCCAGTACTATATTGAATAGGTAGGGGAAGAGTGGGCAGCCTTACCTAGTCCCTGATTTTAGTGGGATTGCTTCAAGTTTACATTTAGTTTGATATTGGCTACTGGTTTGCTGTATATTGCTTTTACTATGTTTAGGTATGGACCTTGAATTCCTTATCTTCCAAGACTTTTACCATGAAGGGGTGTTGAATTTTGTCAAATGCTTTCTCAGCATCTAGTGATATGATCATGTGGTTTTTTTCTTTGAGTTTGTTTATATAGTGGATCACGTTGATGGATTTCCGTATATTAAACCAACCCTGCATTCCTGGGATAAAGCCTACTTGATCATGATGGGTAATTGTTTTGATGTGTTCTTGGCTTCGATTAACTAGAATTTTATTGAGTATTTTTGCATCAATGTTCATAAGGGAGATTGGTCTGAAGTTCTCTTTCTTTGTTGGGTCTTTGTGTGGTTTAGGTATGAGCGTAATTGTGGCTTCAGAGAACGCATTGGATAGTGTTCCTTCTGTTTCTATTCTGTGGAATACTTTGAAGAGAATTGGTATTAGGTCTTCCTTAAAGGTCTGATAGAATTCTGCACTAAAACTGTCTGGTCCCGGACTTTTTTTAGTGGGGAGACTTTTAATGACTGCTTCTATTTCTTTTTGGGTTATGGGGCTGTTTAGGTGGTTTATCTGCTCCTGATTTAACATTGGTAACTTGTATTTGTCTAGAAAATTGTCCATTTCATCCAGATTTTCCAGTTTTGTTGAGTATAGGCTTTTGTAGTAGGATCTGATGATTTTTTGAATTTCCTCAGTTTCTATTGTTATGTCATCCTTTTCAGTTCTGATTTTATTAATTTGGATACTGTCTCTCTGTCCTCTGATTAGTCTGGCTAACCGTTTATCTATCTTGTTGTTTTCTCAAAGAACCAGCTCCTTGTTTTATTAATTCTTTGTGTAGTTCTTTTTGTTTCTATTTGGTTGACTTCAGCCCTGAGTTTGATTATTTCCTGCCTTCTACTCCTCTTGGGTGTATTAGCTTGTTTTTGTTCTAGGGCTTGCAGGTGCATTGTCAAGCTGCTAGTGTAAGCTCCCTCCAGTTTCTTTTTGTATGCACTTAGAGCTATGAATTTTCCTCTTAGCACTGCTTTCATTGCATCCCATAGGTTTTGGTACGATGTGTCATCATTTTCATTAAATTCTAAAAAGTCTTTAATTTCTTTCTTTATTTCTTCCCTGACCAGATTATCAACGAGTAGGGTGTTGTTCAGTTTCCATGTGAATGTGGGCTTTCCATTGTCTTTGTCATTTTTGAAGACCAGCCTTAGACCATGGTGATCTGATAGGATGCAAGGGATTATTTCAATTTTTTTGAATCTGTTGAGGCCTGTTTTGTGCCTAATTATTTGGTCTAATTTGGAGAAGGTACCATGAGGTGCTGAGAAAAAGTATATTTTTTTGCTTTAGGATGGAAAGTTCTATGGATATCTGTTAGGTTCATTTGGTTCATAACTTCTGGTAGCTTCACTGTATCTCTATTTAGTTTCTGTTTCCATGATCTATCCATTGCTGAGAGTAGGGTGTCGAAGTCTCCCACTATTATTGTGTGAGGTGCAATGTGTGCTTTGAGCTTTAGTAAGATTTCTTTTATGAAGGTGGGTGCTCTTACATTTGGCGCTTAGATATTCAGAATTGAGAGTTCATGTTGGATGACTTTTCCATTGACACGTATGAAATGACCTTCCTTATCCTTTTTGATAGCTTTAAGTTGAAAGTCGACTTTATTCGATATTAGAATGGCTACCCCAGCTTGTTTCTTAGGGCCATTTGCTTGAAAAATTGTTTTCCAACCTTTTACTCTAAGGTAGTGTCTGTCTTGTGGCGGAGGTGGGTGTCCTGTATGCAGCAAAAAGCTGGATCCTGTTTGTGTATCCAGTCCGTTAGCCTATGCCTTTTTTGGGGGGGGAAATTGAGTCCATTGATGTTAAGAGATACTAAGGAGAAGGTGTTGTTGCTTCCTGTCATTTTTGCTTTAGTGGAGGCATTGTTTGTGTGGTTGTCTTCTTTTGGGTTTGTTGGAAGAGGATTATTTTTTTTGCTCTTTCTAGGGTGTAGTTGCCCTCTTTGTATTGGAGCTTTCCTGCTATTATCCTTTCTAGAGCTGGGTTTGTGGAAAAATACTGTATAAATTTGGTTTTGTCGTGGAAGATCTTGCTTTCTCCATCTATGGTAATTGAGAGTTTTGCTGGATATAGTAACCTGGGCTGGCATTTATGTTCTCTTAGGGTCTGTATGACATCTGTTCAGGATCTTCTGGCCTTTATAGTATCTGGTGAGAAGTCAGGCGTAATTCTGATAGGTTTGCCTTTATATGTTAGTTGGCCTTTTTCCCTTACTGCTTTTAAAATTCTTTCTTTGTTTTGTGCGTTTTGTGTTTTGACTATTATGAGACGGGAGGTATTTCTTTTCTGATCTAGTCTATTTGGTGTTCTGTAGGCTTCTTCTATGATTATGGGATTATGGTTATTCTCATTCCTTAGGTTAGGAAAATTTTCTTGTATAATTTTGTTGAAGATATTTATTGTCCCTTTAAGTTGGGAATCTTCACTCTCTTCTATACCTATTATCCTTAGGTTTGGTCTTCTCATTCTGGCCTGGATTTCCTGGATGTTTTGTGTTAATAACTTTTTGCATTTTGTGTTTTCTTTGATAGTTGTGTCAATATTTTCTATGGTATCTTCTGCACCTGAGATTCTTCTATAGCTTGTATTCTGTTGGTGATGCTTGTGTCTATGACTCCTGATTTCTTTCTTAGGTTTTCTATCTCCAGGGTAGTCTCCCTTTGTGATTTCTTTATTTTTTCTAGTTCCATTTTTATGTCCTGGATGGTTTTGTTCAATTCTTTCACCTGTTTGTTTGTTTTTTCTTGTAATTCTTTAAGGGATTTTTGTGTTTCCTCTTTAAGGGCTTCTACCTGTTTACCCGTGTTCTCAAATTTTTTGAGAGTGTTATGTCCTTCTTAAAGTCCTCTATCATCATCATTAGAAGTGATTTTAGATCTGGTTCTTGCTTTCCTGGTGATATGCAGAGTTCAGGACTTTCTAATGTGGGAGAACTAGGTTCTGATGATGGCAAGAGCCTTGGGTTGCTGGTGCTTGTGTTCTTGCGCTTGCCTTTCGACATCTGGATCTCCTTTGTGCTATCTGGGCTGTCTCTAACAGGAGCCTGTCTTTCCTATTATCTAGGTTGTGTGAGAACTGCTTGTGATGGGTTTTGCTGCTGGGATTAGAGCTGAGGCTCAAGATTGCTCGGTGCTCAGGTGGAGACTGGAAGGAACCCGTGCTCCAGGCCAGGAGTGAATTCCTGGGTCCCAGTGGGTCTCAGTTACTCCCTGTTTGGGGCAGGTGTTGCAGCCTCCTTGCCTAGGATACTGCTCAGGTTAGACCTCCTGGGAGCCCCGCTTCCTCTGGGTTCTTTGAGATTGGATGCAGAGCTGACTCCCAGGATCTGCTGAGTGCTCGGGCCCAGACCAGAAGGAACCCATGCTCTGGGCCAGGAGTGAATTCCTGGGTTCCAGTGGGTCTCAGTTACCCCCTGTTTGGGGCAAGTGTTGCTGCCTTCTTGCCTAAGATACTGCTCTATTGCTTGGGTTAGAGCTCTTCGGAGCCCCACTTCCTCTGGGTTCTATGAGATTGGGTACAGAGCTGACTCCCGGGATCGGCTGAGTGCTCGGGCCCAGATCAGAAGGAACCCTAGCTCCGGGCCAGGAGTGAATTCCTGGGTCCCAGTGGGTCCCAGTTACCCCCTGTTTGAGGCAAGTGTTGCTGTTTCCTTACCTGAGATGCTGCCCGAGTTAAAGCTAGTGGGAGGACCTCTTCCTCTGGGTTTTGTGAAGTTGAGTACAGAGCTGCTACCTGAGACCTGCTCTGTGTTCGGGCCCAGACCAGAAGTGCCTTGATATACCTTTCATGCTCCCCTTGGTTATAGATTGAAATATTGGTAATAGATTCAGAATTTGAATCTTGTCCAGAGTCCTGGAAATCTACAAGCAACTATAAGCACATAAATCATTGTCACATGGTTCATGCCACCTTAGCACAAGTTCTAACCAGTGAGGGCAGTTAGCTTTGTAGATTTTGCTACTGAGTAAAGCTAGCATCAGCAAGCCCAAGGCATCATCATCCAAAGAGTGAGAAAAGCATCAGACTACCCTGACAGCTGTATGCAAACTTGTAGTATCCTGTCTTGTGCAGATCCTTGCCCATTGTATCTTAGCCAGTTTCTTTGTGGACTCTAGTCTGTTCCCACATATACCATTGACTCACTGCCTCCAAGTCTACACACATCCATTTAAGTTGTCAAACTGCAGAGTGAGAAATTCTCAGCCAAGCTACATAAGAAGGTGTCCAGTCTTAACTTCTACTTTAAAAAGTATTCAAGGACTATCCTTGCTGTCAGGTGTCTTTTATTTTGATTTTTTTCTCCACTACATACATTGATTACTATCTAACAAATCATTCTTTCAGTTTTTCTTATATTTTCTCTATCACACAACATTTCCACTACAAAGATTTCCTCCCCTTCTACCTCAAAATATTAGGATTGGCTTGTAGTAAACAGGTGAATAATAAATGTACAAAATTATTGACACATAATTTTTATGAGAATCTATTTGAAAAGGAGGTACCAGAAAACTGCTAATTTTAAAAAGAGCATCCATTTATTGTAACTCATATACATAATCTTAGAACTTAGAAGGTAGAATAAAGAGAATTATTCTGAGTTTGGGGCCAGGCTTCAGTTACATAGTGAGTTCTAGGGTATTTTGAGCTGTTGTTTATATGAGTATGGATATATGGATATATATTTCATATGTGTATATGTCTGAAAAGGGAAAAAGTGATGGGGAAAGAAGGAGGGAGTGGGGAGAAGAAGAGATGGAGGGAATGGTTGCTAGAGACAGAAGAAACTAACAAAGATAGAACAACATTTATCTTTATTTCAAACTTCTGAAGAATGAGTGTAATGGATTTTAGCAGATGTTATGGAATTGCTCAAAGCATTTTAAAAGCTCTGTGATTTCATGAGTGTTTTCTTCCTAGGTTTGGGTATTCAAGAGCCATCAGGACACATTGACTTTTATCCAAATGGAGGAAAAAAACAGCCAGGTTGTCCTACATCACTTTTTTCAGGTATATTAAAAGTATTTTCATTCTTTTTTTATTTTATTGAAACTATATTTTTTATACAATATATTCTGATAACAGTTTTTGAGAATTCAAAATGATATGATAAGTTAAATTACCTTTTGGCTTGTTAATCCATGGGCAATATTGACTTAGGGAAGTTATTGGCAAGAAATAATTTAAAGGCTGGGGCAGACACAGAGTTGGTTTGCTCCTGTGGAGATACTGAATCCTCAGCCATCCTAGAGGAGCCACTGCACTCAGAGCAGCCTGTAAGAATTCCATCTCACTCCCTAAGCCTCAGAGATACATCTGGGAGCCGAGGACATTCAGGACACACCAGCTACCCAAACCCCGCCCCTCTAGAATTCCACTTCCCTTCCACCCCTGCCTGGTCCTTTGGGCTGGGGCAGACACAGAGTTGGTCTGCTCATGTGGAGATACTGAAACCTGAGCCATCCTAGAGGAGCCACTGCACTCAGAGCAGCCAAGGAGCCACTGCACTCAGAGCAGCAGATACCAAGGTGGTTTGCACTTGGGAGACATCATATCCTGAGCCATCCTAGAGGAACCACTGCACCCAGAGCAGAAGGATTTCCAGATCTAAGAGGTGGCCTGAGTCCCAGGAGTTCTTCCGCCCATGAGATTAGGATCATAAGACCACAGAGACATCTGGACTCTGAGGAGCTCTGCCACAAGCAAGATAACTGGAAATGCAGACTCCAGTCTTACACAGTGAGGACAGATAACACTAGAGTTAACCAGATGGCGAAAGGCAAGCGCAAGAACATAAGCAACAGAAACCAAAGTTTCTTGGCATCATCAGTACCCAGTTATCCCAATATAGCAAGCCCTGGACACCCCATCACACCTGAAAAGCAGGATTCAGAATTAAAATCACTTCTCATGATGATGATAGGGGATTATAAGAAGGACATAAGTAACTCCCTTAAAGAAATACAGGAGAGTACAAGTAAACAGTTAGAAGCCCTTAAAGAGGAATCACAGAAATCCCTTAAAGAAATGCAAGAAAACACAAAGAAGGAATTAAACAAAAACATTCAGGATCTGAAAATGGAAATAGAAACAATAAAGAAAGCTCAAAGGGAGACAACCATGGAGATAGAAAACCTAAGAAAGAAATCAGGAGTCATAGATGCAAACATTACCAACCAAATACAAGAGACAGAAGAGAGAATCTCAAATGCAGAAGATATGGTGGAAAATATGGACACAGTTGTTAAAGAAAATGCAAAATGCAAAATACTCCTAACTCAAAACATCCAGGAAATCCAGGACACAATGAGAAGACCAAACCTAAGGATAATAGGTATAGATGAGAATGAAGACTCCCAACTTAAAGGGCCAGTAAATATCTTCAACAAAATTATTGAGGAAAACTTCCCTAACCTAAAGAACAAGATGCCCATAAACATACAAGAAGCCTACAGAACACCAAATAGACTAGACCAGAAAAGAAATACCTCCTGTCACATAATAATCAAAACATCAGATGCACAAAACAAAGAAAAAATACTAAAAGCAGTAAGGGAAAAAGGTCAAGTAACATATAAAGGCAGACCTATAAGAATTACACCAGACTTCTCACCAGAGACTATAAAAGCCAGAAGAGCCTGGACTGATATCATACAGACCCTAAGAGAACACAATTGCCAGCCCAGATTACTATAACCAGCAATACTCTCAATCACTATAGATGGTGAAACCAAACTATTCCATGACAAAACCAAATTTGCACAATATCTTCCCACAAACCCAGCACTTCAAAGGATAATTGATGGAAAACACCAACACAAGGAGGGAAACTACAACCTAGAAAAAGCAAGGAAGTAATCTTCCAACAACCCCAAAAGAAGGTAACTACACAAACATAATTCTACCTCTAGTAAAAAAAATAACAGGAAGCCACAATCATTTTTCCTTAATATCTCTTAACATCAATGGTCTCAATTCCCCAATAAAAAGACGCAGACTATCAGACTGGATACACAAACAAGACCCAGAATTTTGCTGCATACAAGAAACGCACCTCAGTGACAAAGACAGACACTACCTCAGAATAAAAGGGTGGAAAACAATTTTCCAAGCCAATGGTCCCAGGAAACAAGCTGGAGTAGCCATTCTAATATCAAATAAAATCGACTTTCATCCAAAATTAATAAAAAAAGATAAGGAAGGACACTTTATACTCATCAAAGGAAAAATCTACCAAGGTGAATTCTCAATTCTGAACATCTATGCTCCAAATGCAAGGGTACCTACATACATAAAAGAAACTTTACTAAAGCTCAAAACACACATTACACTTCACACAATAATAGTGAGGGATTTCAACACCCCACTCTCAGCAATGGACAGATCATGGAAACAGAAACTAAACCGAGACACTTTGACATTAACAGAAGTTATGAACCAAATGGACTTAACAGACATCTATAGAACATTTCATCCTAAAACAAAAAAATATACATTTTTCTCAGCACCTCATGGTACCTTCTCCAAAATAGACCATATAATTGGTCACAAAACAGGCCTTTACAGATACAAAAAAATTGAAATAATCCCTTGCATCTTATCAGATCACCACGGACTAAGACTGGTCTTTAATAATGACAAAACCAATGGAAAACCCACGTGCACATGGAAACTGAACAAATCTCAACTCAATGATGACTTGCTCAAGGAAGAAATAAAGAAAGAAATTAAAGACTTTTTAAAACTCAATGAAAATGAGGACACATCATACCAAAACTTGTGGGACTTCATGAAGGCAGTGCTAAGACGAAAACTCATAGCTCAAAGTGCCTACAAAAAGAAACCGGAGAGAGCACACACTAACAACTTGACTGCACAACTAAAAGCTCTAGAAAAAAAAAGAAGCAAATACACCCAAGAGGAGTAGAAGGCAGGAAATAATCAAACTCAGAGCTGAAATCAACCAAATAGAAACAGAAAGAACAATACAAAATATCAACAAGGCCAGGAGCTGGTTCTTTGAGAAAATCAACAAGATAGATAAACCCTTAGCCAGATTAACCAGAGGGCACAGAGACAGTATCCAAATTAATAAAATCAGAACTGAAAAGGGAGACATAACAACAGAAACTGAAGAAATTCAAAAAATCATCAGATCCTACTACAAAGGCCTATACTGAACAAAACTAGAAAACCTGGATGAAATGGACAACTTCCTAGACAGATACCAGGTACCAAAGTTAAATCAGGAGCAGATAAACCATCTAAATAGTCCCATAACCCCTAAGGAAATAGCAACAGTCATTAAAAGTCTCTCCACTAAAAAAAGCCCAGGACCAGATGGTTTTAGTGCTGAATTCTATCAGACCTTCAAGGAAGACCTAGTACCAATTCTCTTCAAACTATTCTACAAAATAGAAACAGAAGGAACACTACCCAATTCATTCTATGAAGCTACAATTACACTCATACTCAAACCCCACAAAGACCTGACAAAGAAAGAGAAGTTCAGACCAATCTCCCTTATGAACATCGATGCAAAAATACTCAATAAAATTCTAGCAAACCGAATCCAAGAACACACCAAAACAATCATCCATCATGATCAAGTAGGTTTTATCCCAGGAATGCAGGGATGGTTCAATATTCGGAAATCCATCAATGTAATCCACTATATAAACAAACTCAAAGAAAAAAACCACATGATCATACCACTAGATGCTGAGAAAGCATTTGACAAAATTCAACATCCCTTCATGGTAAAAGTCTTGGAAAGATCAGGAATTCAAGGCCCCTACCTACACATAGTAAAAGCAGTTTACAACAAACCAGTAGCCAACATCAAACTAAATGGAGAGAAACTTGAAGCAATCCCACTAAAATCAGGGACTAGACAAGGCTGCCCACTCTCCCCCTACCTATTCAATATAGTACTGGAAGTCCTAGCCAGAGCAATTAGACAACAAAAAGAAGTCAAAGGAATACAAATAGGAAAGGAAGAAGTCAAAATATCATTATTTGCAGATGATATGATAGTATACTTAAGTGACCCCAAAACTTCCACCAGAGAACTCCTAAACCTGATAAACAACTTCTGCAAAGTTGATGGTTATAAAATGAACTCAAAAAATCAATAGCCTTCCTCTACATGATAGATAAACAGACCGAAAAAGAAATTAGGGAAATGACACCCTTCACAATTATTGCAAATAATATAAAATACCTTGGTGTGAATCTAACCAAGCAAGTGAAAGACCTGTACGACAAGAACTTCAAGTCCCTGAAGAACGAAATCGAAGAAGATCTCAGAAAATGGAAAGATCTCCCATGCTCATGGATTGACAGGATTAATATAAAAATAATGGCCATCTTGCCAAAAGCAATCTACAGATTCAATGCAATTCCCATTAAAATCCCAACTGAATTCTTCACAGAGTTAGAAAAGGAAATTCTCAAATTCATATGGAATAACAAAAAACTCAGGATTGCGAAAACTATTCTCAACAATACAAGAACTTCTGGAGGAATCACTATCCCTGACCTCAAGCTGTACTACAGAGCAATAGTGATAAAAACTACTTGGTATTGGTACAGAGACAGGCAGGAAGATCAATGGAATAGAGTTGAAGACCCAGAAATGAACTCACACACCTATGGTCACTTGATCTTTGACAAAGGAGCTAAAACTGTCCAGTGGAAAAAGGACAGCATTTTCAACACATGGTGCTGGTTCAAATGGAGGACAACATATAGAAGAATGAAAATTGATCCATTCTTATCTCCTTGTACAAAGCTCAAGTCTAAGTGGATAAAGGACCTCCACATAAAGCCAGATACACTGAAACTAATAGAAGTGAATGTGGGGAAGAGCATCAAGTACTTGGGCACAGGGGAAAAGTTCCTGAACAGAATACCAATGGCATATGCTCTAAGATCAAGAATTGACAAATGGGACTTCATAAAATTGCAAAGTTTCTGTAAGGCAAAGGACACTGTCAATAGGACAAAACGACAACCAACAAATTGGGAAAAGATCTTTACCAATCCTACATCTGATAATATCCAATATATACAAAGAACTCAAGAAATTAGACTGCAGAGAACCAAATAACCCTATTAAAAATGGGGTATAGAGCTTAAAGAATTTTCAACGGAGGAAACTCGAATGGCCGAGAAGCACCTAAAGAAATGTTCAGTATCCTTAGTTGTCAGGGAAATGCAAATCAAAACAACCCTGTGATTCCATCTCACACCAGTCAGAATGGTTAAGATTAAAAACTCAGGTGATAGTAGATGCTGGCGAGGGTGTGGAGAAAGAGGAACACTCCTCCATTGTTAGTGGGTCTGCAAGATGGTGCAACCACTTTGGAAATCAATCTGGCAGTTCCTCAGAAAATTGGACATAGCATTACCCGAGGATCCAGCTATACCACTCCTAGGCATATACCCAGAAGATGCTTGAACATATAACAAGGACATATGCTCAACTATGTTCATAGCAGCCTTATTGATAATAGCCAGGAGATGGAAAGAACCCAGATGTCCTTCAACTGAGGAATGGATTCAAAAAATGTGGTATATTTACACAATGGATTATTACTCAGCTATTAAAAACAATGAATTTGAGAGTTTCCTAGGTAAATGGATGGAACTAGAAATTATCATCATGAGTAAAGTAAGCCAATCACAAAAGAACACACATGGTATTCACTCACTGATTATTGGATATTTGCCCAGAACCTTGAAATGCTCAAGATGCAACTCACAGGCCACATGAAGCTCATGAAGAAGGAAGACCAAGTGGGGGTGATTCGGTCCTTCTTAGAAGGAGCAACAAAATACTCAAGGGAGCAAATATGGAGACAAAGTGAGGGACAGAAACTGAAGGAGGGGCCGTCTGAAGACCATTCCACCTGAGTATCCATCCCATGTGCAGTCACCAAAGGTAGATGCTGATGTGGAAGTCAGGAAGTGCATGCTGATAAGAGCCTGATATGGATGTCTCCTCAGAGGTCTTCAAGAGTCTGACATATTCAGAGGCAGATGCTCATAACTAGCCATTGAACTGATAATGGGGTTCCCAATGGAGGAGTTAGAGTGAAGGCCATTGGAGCTGAAAGGGATTCTGGCCCCATGAGCAGAGCAACAATACCAACCAACCACAGCTCCCAGGGTCTAAACCACCAGCCTGGGAGCACTTAGGGAGGGATCCAGGGCTTCAGCTGAATATATAAGAGTGTAGGGCCCTGCTGGGCACAGGTGGAAAAAGAGATCCTTGAACTCATGAAGGCTGGACGCGCCAGGGGGTGGGAATTTGAGGGTGGGGAGGTGGGAGTGAGGGGGTAGGTAGGGGTTACATCCGCAGAGAAGAAGGAGGAGGGGTGAGGGGATAGGGGGTTCCTAGGTGAGCGGGGGATGGGGTAAGTGACAACATATGAAATGTAAATAAAACATCCAATAAAAAAATCTAAAAAAAAATCATTATGTATTGAGGATATTGCATCTTCAAACCACTTATCACAAAACAATCACACCTAATTTAAGATATCCTTTCATGTGATTTTTTTTTTCGGTTTACCCATTAAAGTTCCAAATAAATTTTCACATGAAAAAAAAAGAAATAATTTAAATTGATACCACTTAATATGCAAAGGTTACTAGTATATACAACTGGTCATGGATGAAACCTGTTTTGTGTGGTTTCAAAAATTTTAGTACATTATTGTAACAATGAAGAACAATTTTCAATCATATAAAAAATGTCTATAGCTAAAGTATCCTATAATATCCTAAAAGTTGAGTTTGCACTTATGATCAATTATTTCCACATATACACAGATTTGACAACTCTGGTCACTTCTCTGTCCCACGCATGGGATTATGCATGCTTTCTGAGTGTGGAATGGGGCTCCCTAAAGCATTATGGCTGTTAAGCACATGAGCAAATGCCACTGTGACTAAAGAAGAGTGAACCAAAGAAAGAAAATATAAAAAAATTTGGAAAGGGAGGTGACATAAGTATTTTTTATTGGATATTTCATTTATTAACATTTCAAAAGTTATCCCCTTTCCGGGTTTCCCCTCTGCAAATCCCCTATCCCATCTTCTCCCCCTCTGCTTCTATGAGGGTGCTCCCCCTCCCATCCATTCACTCTTACCTCCCCTCCCTGGCATTCCCCATACACTGGGGCATCAAGCCTTCACAAGACCAAAGACCTCTCCTCCCATTGATGCCCAACAAGGCCATCCTCTGCTACATATGCAGCTGGAGCCATAGATCCCTCTATGTGTACTCTTTGGTGGTGGTTTAGTCCCTGGGACCTCTGGGGTCTGGTTGGTATTGTTGTTCTTCCTATGGGGTTGCAAACCCCTACAGCCCCTTCAGTCCTTTCTCTGACTCCTTCATTGGGGACCTGGTGCTCAGTCCAAAGGTTGATTATGACTATCAGCCTCTGTATTTATCAGACACTGGAAGAGCCTCTCAGGAGACAGCTATATCATGCTCCTGTCACCATGCACTTCTTGGCATCTGCAATAGTGTCTGGGTTTGGCCTTTGTATATGGGATGGATCCCCAGGTGGGGCAGTCTCTGGAAGGCCTTTCCTTCAGTCTCTGCTCCACAATTTGACATAAGTGAATTTTAACTCCACTTTCCTCCATAGACATATTTGACATTGCATCAATATTTTAGCCATATACAATTAGAAGGGAGAAATATTATAACAGTAAACATTGTTGCAGTGTGTTAGTATAGCCTGTTAAATTGAAACAGTTACTTTTCTTTGGATTACTTTATGAAGATGTTTCATTGATTTCATAAAAAAGTCATGCTCAATTTAAAATTTTGATGGGACTTTTTTGATAGGTTGAACTATAACTGCATTTTCAATGCTTTGTATACATAAGAAATAGAATTTGGTATAATTAACGGTCAGTTTTTCTTTATTTCACTTGCCCTTGGTTTAATGTATTTACCTTTACTTTTGCATGTTTTTTTCACACCTAAGGAATGAATTATTTTAAATGTGACCATCAGCGAGCAGTTTACTTGTTCCTCGCAGCTTTTGAAACCAACTGCAACTTTGTTTCATTTCCTTGTCGTTCCTACAATGATTACAAGAATGGTTTGTGTATGGACTGTGGGGAACTTTACAAAGACTCCTGCCCAAGACTTGGTGAGAGAAGTTGTTGCATTTATTATAATAAATATAATATTTTGAAGATGAGTAATACCTTTTGAAGATGAGTAATACCATCAGTGTAGTATTTTAGGCTGGATGCTAAAGTGTGCTTTTTATTAAAAAAAATTGCTAGTATATTATGGTTTGGGGAAAATTTATCAACAAGGTAATGGTAGATCCAGTGTATACATTCCCTATCAATTTTTGTCTAAGGCATTTGCCCTCCTCTCTTCCTATGTTTAGAGGCAGAATGTTCACTGGAAGCTTTGCTTTTATCTTTATTTCTTTTAGTAGGAAGTCTTAGGTACAAGTGAAGAGGTGTACCTCATAGCTAGCTAGCTTTATATTTGTTCTCAGCAAGTAGTCAAGAATTCTGTGTAGTTCATGCCTTCCATGTCAGTAAAACTTATCAAGGGCAGTTATGTTGGCAGCTTTTGAAAATGAAAATCTGACAATAAAAAAATAGAGAGAAAATAAATAACCCACAAAAAGATGGAATGAAGAAGGAGGCAAGGATAATGAGGGGTATAAAGTGCAGTATATATGTTGCCTTAGTTGGAATTTGGTTGCTGTGAGGAGACACCAGGACCACAGTAACTCTCCCCCCCCCCAAAAAAAAAGCATTTAAGTAGGGGCTTGCTTACTGTTTAGAGATCTAGCGTATTGTCATGGAGCAGAGCATGGCGACATGCAGGCAGACATGATGCTGGAGAAGTAGCTGAGAGTTCTCCATCTGGATCAGCAAGCAGTAGAGAGTGACACTGGGCCTGGTGTGAGCATCTGAAACTTCAAATCCCTCTCCCAGGAACACAATCCCTCCAACAAGGCCACAGCTCCTAATATTTCCCCTCCCTATGACTCTATGAGGCCCCTTTTCATCCAAACCACCAAATTCATATTATCTATATAGATGAAATTGTGAAGGAATAAATAAGTAAATAAAAGGTGTTCAAGTAAAAAGTTTTTAAAAATGACTTAAAACAATTCCAGAGACTGTTCAGTAATTTTTCAAAGAGAACTCCAGATCTCATCATACCTGGTTAGTACCATGGAAAAGTATTCCAGAAATGCTTGCAAAGTCAAAGGTGCTCTAGGAGTAGCAGGAGTTAATTAGGAAGACTGAACCCAGGGCACCCTGCTTTATTTAACCTCGCTAACCACACATGGGGGCATCTCTACATAAAACATGGTCTATCCAGAATTTGGCCAATCCATATTTCCATTCATTAGATTTCTTCTGTCCATGTGACCTAATTAGGTTATTTATTTACTTTACATCTACAGAGGATTGCTTTACTAGTAGTATTTTTTTCTATCTGTGCTTCAAAATAACTATAGAGATTGTTTAAGAATGTAAGGTTGAAGTAAAGTTAAAAAATTCTAAAATATCAGTTAAGTACTATGGCGACCATATTAAATATAACAATTTTGAGGTAGTCAGAAGAGGTATCTGGATATATTTAATATATTATTAATTTAATACTTTGTAGATATGTGTATATATAAGAAATATATTCAGTACATAAGATTTATATTATTTATGTATATCATGGTACACATACCATATATATATACATATATATATATATGTGTGTGTGTGTGTGTGTGTCTGTGTGTGTGTCTGTGTGTCTGTGTGTGTGTCTGTGTGTGTGTCTGTGTGATATATACTACATATATAGTATAGAGATGATAATTTGGGGCTTTATTTTCAGAGCTAAATTGCGTGTTAAAATTTTACGTAACCCATTTATAATGAATTTACTAAAAAATTGTGAATAAACTTCCGAATTTATAATATGATGTAAAAACTGATAAAAGTGAATCCTAGTCATTCATATTATGTCAAGTTCTAATAAGTAGAATGGTTTTGTGAATCTTGAATATAAGAGTTACTTTTAAAATTAATGTAAAGTATCTTGCATATTTTTAA
The DNA here is from genome assembly GCF_004785775.1 of Grammomys surdaster. NCBI lineage: Eukaryota > Metazoa > Chordata > Mammalia > Rodentia > Muridae > Grammomys > Grammomys surdaster. Next base: position 9,070,800 of record NW_021620961.1, read on the forward strand.
GGCACCTTTTAATCTATATTTGTTCATGCATGCTGTTTAAGAACTTTAGTGATTTGAAGAGTTTGTGTGCTCTTTGATAGAAATTCAATTCCTGTGTTCTTTCTCAAATCTTAGGTAATCAAGCTAAACTATGGAAAGAAGAGTTGAAGAAAAAAACAGACGAATGGCCTCTTAGGACCATTGCATTTTTGGATACTAGTGGCCAAAATCCATTCTGTAGTAAGTTGTTTGCATTATTTTTTTAAATGAGCCATTATAGACAAACATATGTTATCTGAGAATAATGGCAAGCATGGTTATAAGTAATTGTTAGGTATGACTTTTTCACTGTTTTTAAACCTGCAAATTGGAGAATCCCGTTACTTACTTCTAAATACAGTGGTTAGATAAGTATTATAATAAGTATAAGAAACAAGACAATGGCAATCATGAAAGAGAAGAGGAGAAAGACAATGGAGTCAACATCCATTGTTTGAATCAACCACACTAGTTTCATTTGTCTTCAAGCACTGCTTGGATATGCTTCCTGTACTCACACATACTTCTGGCGTTCACATGTATTTCCGGTACTCACATGTACTTCTGGTGCTCACATGTACTTTCTGCACTCATATGTACTTCTGCATATACATGTAGTTCCTGCACTCACATGTAGTTCCTGCACTTACATGTAGTTCCTGCACTCATATGTAGTTCCTTCACTCACATGTACTACCTGCACTCACATATATTTACTGGATTCATATGTATTTCCTGCAGTCATATGCACTTCCTGCACTGACAGGTACTTCCTGCACTCACATGTACTTTCTGCACTCATGTACTTCTGCACACGTATGTACATCTGTAGTCACATGTACTACCTGCACTCACATGTACTTCTGGTGCTCACATGTACTTTCTGCACTCATATATACTTCTGCATACACATGTAGTTCCTGCACTCACATCTAGTTCCTTCACTCACATGTATTTCCTGCACTCACATGTACTTCCTGCACTTATATGTACTTCTGTCCATATATGTACTTCTGCACACATATGTACTTCTGCCCATATATGTACTTCTGCACACATATATACTTCTGTCCATGTATGTACTTCTTGCATTCACATCTCCATGTGTTCAATGCTCTTTCCTTCTTCCTCCTTCTCTTCTACACCTTTTTTCTTTTTCCTAATGTTGAATATTCTCTTCTATTTCCTATTTTCAGCTTTATACATATATTTCTTTACTTCACTCTTCTTTTCATTGTTAAATTTTTTATTTCTTTATTCTTTATTGTTAAACTTATCCTACTGATGACTTTTCAGTACTGAATCATTTGGGCAAATATTTTTTTTATATTTTTAATTATTTATTAATTATTTTTATGCATCAAAGCACTATGCCTTATGTTTTAAAAATGCATGTGTGTGTGCATGTGCATGTGTACAATATCAGCTTTTTTATTATATATTAGCATATCTAGCTGAGGTAAAACAGCTCCAATGAACTTACACTATATACAGTTATTTAAGTTCACTGTCATTCCTCAGCATCCAAAGCCATCGACAATTAAAGTTGTTAAGCACATTTACCTGTATCTATTATCAGGTAATTGGGAGACCTTATAATAAATACTTAAATATGTTCCTTAAAAACATAACATTGTTTAATTGGCTCATATAATGTTTCTATTTGATTTTATGCTTTCAGAAAGGTTATAATTTAGCATTGATTTAGTCAAATTATCAAAATTTTCTGGCAGGTTCTTGTTCTTCAAAAACCTGATTCATTTTTTTTTTAATTTTCTATAAAAATGTGAGTCCTAGTATGTTGACCACCCTTCAGGGCAGGTCCCATTTCCAAGAACAGTTGGGAAACATAATCTGTACTCGGTGAGGTGTTTTGGAAAACTCAAAGTTCATTGGTTTAGAAAGTAAGACTGGGGGTGGTGTGTATGGAAATTTGGGAATGAGGATAAATATAATCAGGATAAAGTTTTTGAAATTCTCAAAGAATTAAGAATAGTATTTTGTGTATGCTACCTGGTTGGGGGTCCAGTGTCTGAGAGATCTTGGGTATCCAGATTAATTGGGACTGCTGGTCCTTCTACAGGATCACTCTCCTCCTCAGCTTCTTTCAGCCTTTCCCTAATTCAACCACAGGGGTCAGCAGCTTCTGTCCATTGGTTGGGTGTAAATATCTGCATCTGACTCTTTCTGCTGATTGTTGGGTCTTTTGGAGGGCAGTCATGATAGATCCCTTTTTGTGAGCAATCCATAGCCTCAGTAATAGTGTCAGGCCTTGGGGCCTCCCCTTGAGCTGGATCTCACTTTGGGCCTGTCACTGAACCTTCTTTTCCTAAGGCTGTTTTTCACTTTTTGTCCCTACTGTTCTTTCAAACAGGAACAATTATGGGTCAGAACTTTGACTGTGAGATGGCAACCCCCTCCCTCACTTGATGTCCTGCCTTTCTGCTGGAGGTGGGCTCCCTTTCTCCACTGTAGGGTATTTCATCTAGGGTCCCTCCCTTTGAGTCCTGAGAGTCTCTCACCTCCCAGGTCTCTGGTATATTCTGAAGGGTCCCCCCAACCTCCTACCTCCCTAGGTTGAGGGTGCCTGTTTTGATTCTTTCTTCTGGCCCTCAGGGCTTCAGTCCATTTTCCCCACCCAATACCTGATCATGTTTTCCTCTTCCCTTCCCTGTCCGCTTTCCCATCTAGGTCCCTCCCTCCTCCCCCCTCCTGTGATTGTTTTCTTCTCCTTCCCAAGTGGTATTGAGGCATTCTCATTTGTGCCCTTTGGCTTGTTAACCATTATGAGTTTTGTGGACTGTGTTTAGGATATTCTGTCCTTTTTTTGGGGGGGGGGGACTAATATCCACTTATTAGTGAGTACATACCATGCATGTTTTGAGTCTGAGTAACCTCACTTAGGATGATGTTTTCTAGTTCCATCCATTTGCCTTCAAAACTCAAGATGTCCTCATTCTTAATAGCTGAATAGTATTCCAACTATATAAATGACCACATTTTCTGTATCCATTCTTCTGTCATGGGACATCTAGGTTGTTTCCAGCTCCTGGCTATCACAAACAAGGCCACTATGAACATAGTGGAACAGCTCCCTTGTGGCCTGGTGGGGAATCTTTGGGGTCTATTCCCAAGAGTGGTCCTCAGGTAGATTTATTTCCATATTTTTTGAGGAACCTCCAGATTGATTTTCAGAGTGGTTGTATCAGTTTGCAATCCCACCAGCAATGGAAGAGCGTTCCTCTTGAGGCCCCCAACACATATATAGCAGAGGACTGCTGGATCTGGGTTCATTCAGAGAAGTTGCACTTAACTCTCAAGAGACAGGAGGCCACAGGGTGTGGAAAGGTCTGGGGGGGTGGGAGTAAGGTGGTGGGGACATCCTCATGGAGGCAGGGGAGGGGAGGAGGGTATGCGATGTAGAACAGTCAGAGGGTGAACTGGGAGAAAGAGGATAAATTATCCATTGGTAAAATTATTTTTATCTGAATATTTTTATTTGCATATAAAATATGCATATATCATGAGTGCTTGTGTGTCTATTTGCATGTGTAGTAAAACAAAGTTTGAAATATATAGTATGAATAACATTATATGTTTTTATTTTGTAGCCTATTATTTTGCTCTCAGTATAGTCACTTTGAGTGAAACTATGAGAAATGGCACAATCTCCTTTAGTTTATTAAATGACCTTGGAGTATTGGAATACCCAAGGCTGTATGAGTAAGTACTATTTATTATTTATTTCTTTGACAGATCAACCATTTGCTAATTTGCATATTTGTGAATGGCTTAGTAGATAATTTGTAATAAAATTTCTAAATGAAGAGGCTAAAATATTAGTAACATTTTATATATCATGTTCTACCTTCTCATGCTATAGGACAAAATTAAACACGAAACAGATAGATAGCACATGGTTTCCAGCTCATGGCCACAAATGTTAGAGGAATAGGTAAAGCCATTTTGTGGGCATGTCTTTGACTCTTAATTCTAGTGTTCCTTCTTAACATCTTGCTTGCTTACGTTTTTGAGCTTTCGAACAGTATCATTTTCATGGTGTCATAAATAAAAATCTTGTGCCATCAATTAATGATAATGTGACACAAATTTAACATTCAGAGATCCCTGAATCCCAAAACTCCCAAAGACATGTTGAATACACCTTTTCTTCAATGCCAATTGACTTTTTACATATGTATAATTCAACATATACATTTCTAAAGTTACATAACCTTTAAGCACAATCTCAGCTCAAATTTGCTGATGATCTATTTATTGCTTAGATTCTTAAAATACGAAATAAAATTTCTCTTAAACAAAAGAATGATATAAAGGTGAATGTATATTTTGAAATTGTAGTTTCCAATGTGCTGGTTTAAACTATTACAAAGTCATTTAATAGTGAAACTGTTTTTATGTCTGGTGACTGAGTAAACTAAATTTTATTTGGCAAATAACAGGCAATAAACTGGCTTCAACTTTGACCTGTTATTGCTGACCTCTGAGTTGCAGGAGATACAGTTGCTACGTCCAAACTTTACTGTTGTCACATCTTAGCTACAATACCAAAAACTGGCCAATAGGATATATTCTATGGCCAATATATTGTACCTTGTGTCTAAATATAGTATAACCTACAGATTGAGTCAGTTGTCAATTAAGAGAAAGAAAAGCATCCACGACTAGATGAAAGTTTAATTGTAGAACAATGGTAACCTTCTTAATATTGTAGTTCTACAAACATTTAATTTAAAAATCTGCAATGGCATAAAATATTATACATAACCATAGTAGATGTACTTTGTAGCATAGAAAAAAATATGTCAAACTTTGATATTCGTGAAGATCACAAGAAAATAGTACACATTGGCAAAGTACTGGAAATCTTCAAGGTGACATGAAACTAAGAGCTTCCATCATGGATGCTGTGAGCATTGTCAGGAACAAAATCCTGGGTCAACATCAGAGCAGTGAAAAAATTACATGAGTATTTTCATATTGTATTATATAAATATATTTTTAAATTCATAAGAATCACAGATTAACGGTGTCATGAAAATGGAAGTGTGAAATAATTTTTTCTCCTCTCTTTCACCTTTTTTCAGTCTCTTAAAGAAGATACAAAACACATCATAGAAGAATTTTGATCCAAACTCATTACATCTGTCAGGGTCCACATTTCATTAAGAGAACTTTAAATTCCTTTCACCCAAGCTTCTGATATGTTATGTGTTCTAATACAAAATATTATTCAGTAAATAGTTTCTTAATATTTATCTCTTAAATTGGATAAAGTTTTTGTATATTTATACATATATACATTTTATCATTTATTTTTACTAGAAATATACTGTTACCTTTTAAATTAATTCTAATACATTACTTATGACTAAATATATTTAGATTTTTAAAGTACTTCAGGGCATTCAACCTGAAATAGCGGTATTGTTCAGAAGGAACCAAAACACTGGTGGAAGTAATGCATAATTGAATGTAATGAGCTTCAGGATAGATTACCACACAATAGGCTGTGAGAAGACAGCAAAGGAGTCAGTGCCCCTGAAAGTAAGGCAATCTCATAAGCAAACTGGGAGAAGTTGCTTTTTAAAGTCATTAAGAGCGCACAGACTACACTGTCGACACAGTTGCTTCAATTTTTTTCAATGTGTAAAGAAATTTGTTCTGAGTTATTTTGCAAACAGTTAAACACTGTGAAACAATGATGTATTTTGTTTATAGTGGATTCAGGATATAAAGGGATAAAACTATGGGAACAGATTCTTTATAATATGTTTACTGAAGTGTGGCCATTGTTTTTCTATTAGAGTTATTTGGCATTTGAAACTTTGTCCAAGTAAGAGAAGAATCAAAGAATCTTAAAAGTCATCGCATGTCCCCTTCAAGAACCCAAATAGGAACATTTGTTCTTTGTCCAAAATGTGCAATATTATATAGAGAAAAGTAGGATCACCTATGACTATTTAAGGATTCCTCCTCTTTCTGTCAGTCTCACCCCTCATTCTCTTATACGTGATCTGTGAACACTACATTTTTTCTTTTTTCTTTTGTTTCTTTTCCTTTTCTCTTTCCTTTGTGTTTTTTTTTGTTTTTTTCTTTGTTTCTTTCCTTCTTTTTTTTTTTATCTTTGTAAATTAGGACTCCACTGCAAATATACTGGCTCATAATTTTCAAACATATTGTTGTGGTATGATCATTTTTTTCCATATCAAATGTAATGTGTGGTGCGTGCGTGTGTGCGTGTGTGTGTGTGTTTATATGTGTGTGTGTGTGTTAGAAGGGAGAGTACAAATGGTACTTGCATATATGTCAGAGTCCAAGGACAATTCTTGGGTATTGAGTCTCTGCTTCTACCATCTGTACTCAAGGAATGAAACTCAGGTTGTCAGGTGTGGTAGCCTCTTATCCATTGGGCTGTATCACCACACCTCACTGTAGGCTTCTAAGTAGGCGTCTAAGGGGACATGAGCATTAGATATTCAGATTTGAGTAGTCACTCAGATGAGTGACAGTGAGATTATAGGAAATTTGAGAGTCTTCAGAGATGGCATTTCAGTGATAGACAAAAGGAATTAGACAAATTTGTTGGAATAAAAAAAAGAACAAGAGATATTCTAGAGGTTTGGAGGCTTCTAAATCTATGTGTGATGTGGTTTTATGATTCATCTGAAGTGTGTAGTTGATTAATGCAAACCAATCTAGATCTAGAATAATTTCAAAATTTGAACAGTGAACCCTCAAAAATGTTGAAATAAAAACCCTGTTGAGTTGAGTTGAGTATCTACAGAATGTATCCAATTTAATAATTCACTAAATGTTTTGAGAGAAAACATGCTAAGCATTGGAGGTTTTTAAAAAATATATTAGATCTGTCTTTAAATATTTCAGACTAGTGCACCAGATAGACTTTAAATTAATAATGAAACAAAAATTACGATATCCATCATTCCTCCAGTTTTAATAATTGTTTACACTGAGAAAATCTGATCTCAATTGAGGAAAAGAGGATAGAGAGATGGAGGAGGACAAAGAGGGTGTGTGTGGGTGGGGAGGACAAATTGGGAACTGCGTTGGGGGAAGGAGAAATAGAAGAGAGAAGAGGAGAGAGGAGAGAACACGTTGATATTGAGGAAATACAAGTCCAGGCATTTGGAACCCATGAGGAAGGTGGGAATTTGTAGTGACATTCCTAACTGGGTGTGTTGCAGTAACTCTGAGATATGTGCATACGCTCTTTCAAACACATTGCGATATGTTTAATGAAGCTATATCCTGGAGGGAAAATTGAGTAACCCTGTCAGAACAAGAACAGAGAGATGTAGTTTGGAGGGAATGGCGTCATCCTTTGGAAAGCCTAACTTATATGAAGAATTTAAGCGATAGTAGAGCAAGGAATGGTCAAGGTTGGCAGGAAATACTGTGTTCCAAGTGCTACCCTCTGTTCTAAACGGACTCTTACCTCTGCTTCAGCACTTTGTCCTGCAAAACAGGTACATATTTCAGTGAAGATTTCCCCATATTTTCTTTTTTCTCCTTCCTTCCCTTTCTCCTTCTCATTGTTTTCTTCTTTTTTCCTTTCTTCTGACCCAAATCCTGTGGTTCTTCTGGCCTACCTCTTTTATATCCTTAATTTTATCCACTGAGAGATGGCAGTACAGAGGACTTTGTTTTGTTTGGATTTGGCCAAGATCATAATGCTGGGAATTATCTTATGGACTCATATTTCTGGTACACAGAGATGAAGAAATTGGGAAGGAGTAATAAACAGAATTTACAAGTCTTTTTTTTATAGCACATGATTAATAGATGGGTGAATTCTAGAAAGCAATTTGTATTTTTTGTTTCTGTTTCTAGTTTTTGGGTTTTTTTTATATTTAAAATGGCCATTCTTTTTTCCCATTTTTATTTTTTTATTAAGTATTTTATTTATTCACAATACAGATGTCATCCCCTTTCCCCATTTCCCCTCCCTAGAACACCTTATCCCATCCCTCCTCCTCCTTTATGCTTTTATACCATTTTGATTACATGCATGCATTAAGGTCAGTTCTAGCAATACAATAGATGCAAATAGTCAAGGAACAAGCAAGGCAATAAACACAAATAGTCAAAGGAAAAGCAAGGCATTAAACCCAATTACATGAACACTCCCCTGATCACTGTTTTTAAGGGCTTATCAGGATGACCAAAGTATCTTCCCTGTCCTAGCCCTAGGTCATTTTCACATCTGAAGCCTACTTCCTGGTTCTACCCTAAAATTTAGATTCCTGTCTGAAATTACTTCTTTGTTCTAGCCTAATATTTAGGTTCCTGTCTGAGATCACTTTTTTATTCTAGCCTAAGATTTAGATTCTTGCCTGAAATTACTTCTTTGTTCTAGCCTAACATCAGATTCCTCCCTGAAGCCTACTTCCTTGTCCTTGGCCAATGTCATATTCCTGCCAAGCACCCCATTTCCTTGTTTTTGGCCCATGTCAGATTCTTGTAAAATGGTCATTCTTATAAAAGTTGAAAAAGGAAGTTTCTGGCTAAATGAAGTCCAAGCATATGCCTGAAGCATGGATACCGTCCTTATACCTTGAGGGTGGTCATGAAATTATGCTTACAAAATCTTACTTTTCATTTGTTTTTTCTGAGACAGTTTCTCTGTATAGCCCTGGCTGTCCTGGAACTTACTCTGTAGACCAGGCTGGGCTCGAACTCTGAAATCCACCTGCCTCTGCCTTCCATGTGCTGAGATTAAAGATGTGTGCCACCACTTCCCGGCTTACTTTTCATTTTAAATCTCAGTGTTTTGTTGACAATTTCTTTAAGGAAAATTATTCTAAAGAATGTTAGAGAGGGTTGTTTTTCACTTGTACTCTTTGTCAATTGAAGGAACTGTGATGTTTGAAGAAGGATCTATAAAGTCAAGTACAGATAAAACAGTCTTAGACACAAGTGTACACTCCACGTGTCTATATGGGAATGCATTGATTCTTACTGTTGTTCTACTCAGTTTTGTCTGACCTCCTCCCTATAAAATTTTCCTTTGTGTTCTGCTTCATTATTATTATATTGGTTTAAAAATATATTTAATTTATTTACATGTTGAACATATAATTTTTTTCTATGTAGGAAGAGCCAGTCATTTGCTTATCTTCAAGAAGTCAAGATTCTTGCTCAGTTTGTAAATGATATTGTGAACATTTCACATATTTGCATGACATATTTTCCATCTACAAATCCTTACTGTTCCACGTGCAAGTACAGAATACAGAGCCTCATGTTAAAATCACTCACACATCCAGAAAGGTAGGAAATGGAAATTTTAATTACAATATTTTTGTCTTAATATTAAAAGTTCTCTGTAAGTTTTGGGTAAGAATTTATGGATTCAAGCGTTGGTTAATTTTATTATTAACGAATCCTAGAATGTTAAAAATATATTATAAATATTATAAAATGGTATACAATGTATTTATTTTGTCTTGAGTGATACTAAGGATTGTTTTGAATCACATTGTCTAAGCAAGAGAGAAAACACACAAACACACATAATTTCACAAGGTATTACAAGGGTGGGGAATTTACACCACATATCCCTTGAAGGTTTGTCAATATTTTCTTTTGTTCATTTTTGTTTGTAAGCTCAAAAATAATGTTACTAGAGTTTACGAAAAAATAAAAGAATCAGCAAGCTGTAAATCTCAGCAGCTTCAATGAAGATTAAGACAGAGAAATGGAAGAGAAGTAGAGAAAACAGACTTTTTGTGTTAGGGTTAATCACAAGAGTCTGGGTAGGATTCCTACTACCATTGAAAAGGTCAGGCATTGGTCTGGAACTGTAATGCCAGTGCTGCAGGAAGAGACAAGGGGAATCACCAAGGCTTGCTTGCCAGCCAGCCTAGACCATACAGAAACCTCCAACTTTAGTAAGGTATCCTATTTCAAAGAAATAAGGTAGAAAATGATAGTGAAATATGTCAACTTTGTGTTCTGGCCTTCGCATGTGCAGGCATAGGTAGATGCACCACACATCATACATACATGCATACATGCATATCTCATACATATCCCACCTCATATTCACATCACCACAGAAATAGTTTGTGAATTGGTTGTAATCTCTTAATTTGTTGTACTATTTCTATTTTCACCCACCTTTTATCTATCTATCTATCTATCTATCTATCTATCTATCTATCTATCTATCTTTTTTCTATATATCAATTGGTGTATAATTTGAATTCCCAATTATCTTTTATAAATAAAAGTGCAGTACAGAAGATAAGTCGTTGAAGAAAGTAAAAAAAAAAAAGTAGTGATATAGTGATATCTGTATGTGTGTATGAGTGCATTCAGGAATGTACATGTGTGTGTGCTAATATTTTAGATATCATTCTTCAAGCACCATTGACATTTTATTGAAGATGAGGGTCTCTCCCTGGCCTCATAACAATGGGCTGCAGTAATCTGTTAAATTTATGAGAACGCCATTGTGCCATTCTTTTTATGTGAGTGCTAGAGATCCAATTCAGGTCCTCATCTTGTTACTGACTGAGGTATTTCCTGAAGCTGAGAACATACATTTAGATGAGTTTTATATTCACAGAGGAGTGTGGAGAAAGTTAAATGTAAATCATTTTGTAATTTCATTATGATAATATATATACCCTTAATAAAAAATTTTAAAAGAGTGGTGCAAAACAGAAAGTACCTCATTTTTAAAATTGTGTTATTTGGTTTGTTGCCATCTAGTTTCCTGAGTTCTTTATATATTTTGGATATCAGTCCTCTGTCAAATATGGATTTGAGAACATTTTTTTCCCATTCTGTAGACTACCATTTTGTCCCTTTGATAGTGTCCTTGCCTTACAGAAATTTGTCAGTTTCGTGAAGTTTAATTTATAAATTGTTGATTTTGATTCATATGTAATGTTTCAACCAAGACATAATTATTAATATTTTTGTTTTTGCATAACTGTTTTATCAGCTGATGTTTATGCAGATACATTCTTTATAGTACTCATTCATAGCTTAAGAAAAAAATAAGATACAGTCTTTAGTATGAACAGCAGTGCATAAAACACATAGGTATGAGATTTTGTTCCCTAAAACATAAACTGTGGGTGAGTTGTGATAATTTACTAGATTTATAAAACTTACATGCCATTCCTTTGACTCTGAAAATAAAAATCTAAAGTACACTCTCTATATATCTAGTGAGGCTCTTAATATCTTCTGACTAGTGATAGCAATGCTAACAGGTATTTGGATGAAAGTATATTTTGTTTCATTAACTAGAGAATCGATGTAACTATGCAGTAGCCTTTTCTCTTTAGATACGGCCATACGGAAAATACATAGTCTTATGAGAATTCAGACTGCCAAACTGGGGCTTATGTGAGTTACTAAGGATGTGACGCCTTATGACCCACCATAATTTGCACAGCCTTGATAAGCAATTATATCTCCAGATACAGTTTGTTAGAAACCACACAGAATCTCCTCCCAGCAACTCCTAGTAAATAAGATGGTAGACTAGAGGAACTAAGAAACATGGATGATTTCCAGAAAACTGACTACCCTCCTGTTTTAAAGATTAATACTAAATATTTCTTAGTGGTATGTATTTGTATGGCTTTTAGTATGTGTAGGATTTCAGTTACAACCAGAAAAAAATTTAGACTATTTTCTTCACTAGAGTTTATTAGTGATAACTGACCTTTGGTTTTCAGCTCCACTTCCAACCCCTACCTGCTCTGACTGGCTCATACTTTTCCAGATATTATAAACACAGGATTATAGGTCATTGTAAATGTGGCATTTTACATGTGGCTGCTGTCTATATCACTGAGAATGGATAGCCTAATTCACAAACAGGAAGCAGAGAACATCCTGCAGATGGAGGGATGCTTCTGAAATAGGAAGCCAATTCCAGTCTCACTCCTTCTCCCAAGAGCCACACCTCCTAATCCTTTCTGAACTACCACCAACTGAGGACCAAGTATTGAAATGCCTGAGGCTTATGGGAGACAGCTCATTCAAACCACCACAACTAGGTTTCTTTTTGGTTTTATTTTGTGACTGCTACTTGATGGCTGCTTGGTTTTAGTTTTTTCAACAGCTATGAAAATATAGCTTGTTGTTAATTGGCATTTTTCAAATGGCAATGATGAGATCATTTGTACTCCTGCATTTGGGCATTTATACATTTAGCTAAATGAGATTAATGGTAGTGTAGGTTAATTGTTGCTCTGGCTTTTCGTTTTCTATTTGTGTGTGTGTGTGTGTGTGTGTGTGTAAATATAACTTCAAGTATGAATTCATGTGTTTGTTCTGGCATACGTACATATGTGAAGGCACGTGTATTGTAATGGCTAGAGATTATAGTCAGCAATTTTCTTTACTCAACTTTGATTTTTTTGGAACCTAGCATTCCACTGAATCTGAGCCAATGGATTCTGTTTCATAGGAGATAACAGCAAGTTCTAAGGAATTGGAATCTCTCCTTGCCCCACCCGAGTCCTGGATTACATGGGTGATGGGGCTTCTAACTTCTGTTCTGTTTGCATGGGAAGAACTTTACCAAATCGATATTCTCAGCTCCTTCTTTAGATGCTTTTGCTGATAGGGGCATGTTCTCACCTGATTTAAGTTACTTTCTAAAGTGATTTTCACAACAGTGTTTTGTATTGTGGCTGCATTATTAAGGAAGTACAATATAACATCTTTGAAAAATTCCTCATGTTTTCTTTGCCCTGAAACAAATTTTACTTTCAGTACTTTTACAAGTCACTATGGTGTCTGTTGCCTTGATTGTATTAAAAAGTCTATTGGTATATTTTCTTTGGATAATCATTTTTTTCTGAATTGGAACAGTTAGATTATAATATGCCTGATAATTTTGTTCACATATCTTGGCCTGCTGTAAGAAATTAATTATATAATATTATAATATTATATAATATTGTACTATAATAACTTTAAAGCATAAAAGGTAAAAAAAATCATATTTTCTTCTATGAAGGAATTTGATAAATTAATTCTTGCCTTTGAATCCCATTGTCCTGGCTCTGCAGATTTTGTTCTTTTTCTTTTTTTGTAAGATTCTATCTAAAGTTTCAACCACATCTTGAATTTATTTTTGTTTCTATATCATTTATCTAAATTCTTTGGGGATTCTTATTTCCTTTCACCTCCCATGTACTTCAGATCCTCTCCTCTTCCATTTCTCTTCAGAAAAGAGCAGGTCTCCCTGGGATGTCAACTGAACACAGAACAGGTTGCAATAAAACTAGGCAAATACTTTCATATCAAGTCTAGATGAGACAACCCGGTTGGAGGTAGAGCATCCCAAGAGCAGATGAAATAGAAAGAGACAGTCCTTTCCCTCCACTGTTAGGAGTCCCAAAAGAACAGCATGCTACAAAACCAGAACATATATGCAGATGATGCAAATCAGACCCATGCAGGCTCCCTGGCTATCATTTTAGAGACTCTGTGAGCTCCCGTGAGTCCTGCTTATTTGATTCTGGGGGCTCGTGCTCTCTTGGAGCTACAAGCCTCTCTGCCTTCTATAGTTCTTCTTCCTCTTTCTCCTTTTCATGTTTCCATGACTGCCTACTAGTTGGCTATGGATCTCTGTATTTTCTATCAGTTGTGGGATGAAGCCTCTCTGTTGGCCTAGGTACAAATTTGTTCTTCTGTTGGGTGTGGCCTGCACTTTAGCAGGGTTATAAATATATTTTATGACTGGAGAATTTTTATACATATCTTTTAGGTTGATTTCTGTGAAGCTATTAAATTATTTTTGGATAGATGTTCTTTAGAAGGCCTGATTTCATGGTATACTAGGCAGACTTGGAGAAGTATTTAACCTAGGTTAATTTACTTCTACCCTTTAAACATATTTAAAGCACACTTTAGCTAGCTATTGACCTGTATGTTGTGAAATTACACTTCTCTAGCAGTTAAGACAAGGTATATTTCTGTCTCTGTATTGATGCTTAAAATTTTTCTCTAAGTTGTTTTGCAAAGGAGTATTAGAAAAGTAAATTTGACAAATCATGTAAAGCTCTCAGGAAGATTTTTTTAAAATGCATTTTTTATCATTTGTTTTGTTATTTATAGATTGCAGTAAAAACTAAATTGGATTTAATTTCAGATATTATCTTAGAATCTTATTACTTCCAATATTATTAAAGTGTATGTTATATCAATGAAATATTTTCCTCTTGTATTAATATGTAGTAAGCAAAATATTAGAATTATAATATTTAATGTGTATGCTAAAATAAAAAATATAAAAACATTTTTCCTCTTGGGACTTGTAACAAGTAAACATTTTCTTTGAAATAGTGTTTTCATGAGAAAGCAGGACATATTCATTGTATAAGATAAAACACTGAAAGTCAGGGCAGTGAAAATAGATGGCTTTTCATGATGTAAAGAGAAAGAAAACTAAACTCTTGCATACGTACTGGCAAAATTTAAGGTTTGTAGGCATACACATCTGCTTACACTGGTCTTATAATTTTTCACATGTCTTATGAAGTGAGGGTTATTTGATATAACATATTATACATGCCAATAATCTAAATCCATGGTGATTAGTTTGTGAGCTTCTTTATATTTTAAAAAATGAAAGAAGATATCCTTGCTTTGTTCATACATCTTAGACATGCAGTCTGGAAAGGCACTGAGCAGCTGAGGCAACTTGTTTACTTGTAGGTTTGATACATTTTTAATGTAAAAAAGAGTATAAAAATGTGGCACAGGAAATTCAAGTATTGAAAGCCATATTCGTGCATAAATACAGCAGAATAGAATAAGAATTGCTATAAGTTTTTGAGGGACTAGAAATCTTCCCTCCACTTTTCTTTAATTTATTTTAGAAATTGTGTTTATTTCATGTGCATGTGTATTTTACCTATGTAAGCAACCTTGCACTCCTTGCATGTAGTGCCTCCATATTCCAGAAGAGGGAATCCAATCCCCTGGAACTGTCTATAGCTGCTTTTTGGTTGCTGGAAATGAATCCCCCATAATCCTTTGCAAGAGCAAGAAGTGCCTTTAACTACTAGTCATATCCAGTCCTCAGAAGCACACACTATAACATAATGGAAGCTGCTTCTGCCAATGTCTGAAACTTTTTCCAGTATGTGAATAGCGTCATTCTATAATTCTAGTGCCACCATGTGAAAATGAACGTTGTAATCAGTCTTTTACTACTTCATGCATGAAGTATCCTCTGTTAATTTTTAAGATGATCAATGTTTATATTATATATGCAAACATAAAATGTATTTCTTATAAAAGTCAAGGATTTTAAACAAAATCTGCTTTTGAGTGTTTTATAACATTGATAGCTGTAATGATTTATGCCTGAGGTTCCTACATATACAGGATAGAGCAGAAGGTTTAAAGTGAACTCAAGACCAACCTGAGCTATGCAATAAGACAAACAAATAAACAATAAGCAATAACAACAAAACACCCAATAGGATTTCCACCAGCTAGGAGGTTGATAAATGTAAGATAACCTGTATGGTTGTCTTGACTTCTTTTGACATAGCTACTATTGATGGTTAGTTTATTTCTATCACTTGTTAATTTTTTCCCTTTCATAGATTTTTATGAAACTTTTGCTATTTAATTTAATTTCTTGTGGTAATGATTTAAAATCAGCTTCTACTCAAACCAACTATCTAAGCTGTGGCGGCTCTGCCTAGCTCAGCCTCCATGTTTCTTGGCAGGAGGCCATGTGTGTGCAGCTAGAACCGGCCAGCCAGAAACACCACCCCTGCCACCCACAAGACACCAGTGTGGGGGATGGCTCTACAAATCTTCCACGCTGTCTCTGCAAGGCTAGACATTGCCCAGACCATCCTGCCATCCACACAGGCCCAGTAGAAAAATGAGACTTTAATGCTTAAAGATTAATCAAAGGCTTTATATGTTTGATATTGCTCAATAACAATATGCCCACAAGAAGAGAGTTGTTTCCCAATTAACTAATCTAAATAAAAGTTATTACCCATGACTGCTCACCTTACCTGTGTGGCTCTCCATTGTTCCTACATCTCTGCTCTCAGTAACTCTTCCTCTTCCTTTTCCCCTTCCCCTCCCTATTCTTCCTCTTCCTCTCCCTATTCCTCCTCTTCCTCTCCTTATTCCTCCTACCTTAGCTCCTCCTACAGGTTTTTATGTTTGGTTTTTGCTTCTGTCTGCAAGTTTCTTCAAAGATTAACAGGAAAATAAGCATCTGGACAAGAGTCCTAATTAACCACAATTGTTTGATATATTAGTCATCTCAAATACTGTATACGCAGTCTCATAAAATGTATAATATAATACATGGTGTTATTTCCATTCTAAAGAATGGCAAAATGGTTGAAGTAATGCATGTAGATAAATATGTTTCATATGTCACTCTCTCTCTCCTTGGAGTTAGTCATGATGGAAAGAGTATTATAACTACTTACTAATTTCAATAGCACTGTTTATTGCCCTATACAATTATTCTATATAATGTGAACATCTTGTAGAGTAGCAGAGATAGAAGTGAAAATGGGAATAATTTTCCTTCTCTTAAGTATGTTCTCTATGATATCCCTACACAGAGGAGACAAATGAATTCAGTTGTACAGCATTGTTATAATGCCCTTCTTTTGGAAAACTAGTTAGTTACAGAATAGACTATTCTTATATTACATTAATACATTAAAAGGAAATAAAATTGGTGCCTTACTAATAACTGTTTCCCCTTTTTTTCTCTTTCAAAGACCACCAATATGTAAGTATAATTTTGTACTTAAAGAAAGAGTACAGATAGAATTTCAACCAGATGCATGCAACACGCAGATGGGGTGAACGCCTTCTTTCATCCAGTTTAAAACTATGGACTAACAAATTTGTCAATTGCATCAATGTAACAAGCCACTGCTTTAGAATGCGTTATATTCAGTCTGTAATTCAGGTATATCTATTTTAATACATTTTGGAGAATCAAAATTAAAAAACAAAGTAAGCACATGACAAAGCACATTTTGACTATATTCTAAAGCTGTTTGTTTCTCCTTACCTGCTTCCTAGCTGAATTTTAGCAATGAATGTTGACATCTGCTACTTAACTTAATAAAATGAATATATTAAAAGCACAGTTCCTAAGGGAAATGGGAAGTTTAGTGATTTGCAGTAGAGCAGATTCAATATTACTGTACATCTCTATTATGGAAAATACATTTAAATGTTTTTTGAGAATATATTGTTTAGTGAAATAAGTTGGGTTCATGTGAACCTTGTGAATATGAAGAACTTGTTATGTACTGCAAATAAGGGTGTTGTGCTATTGTGCTCAATAAATTAATAATTTATGGACCTACATTGCTTAAGATGAAATCCTAAGATGATAGGATTTTTGAGTAGATTAATTTGACTTTTTCCATCAGTCGTATAAGAAATGTTTGTGAAATTTACTCAATAAAATTATGAATAGTGTCTGTCCCCATGATGACAAAAATAAACATGATTCTACCTAATAGTCACACGGATCGTTATTATTTTTGGAACTTAATAACCTATCAAATTTTATGAAACCTCATGAAACAAGACTTGTTACATAATGGATAAGGAGAACTAGCATAAAAATGCTGAAGATTAGTATATAACTCAAATTCAATGGGAGATGTCTGGATTCATGTCAGTCATCTTGTGAATGTACTTTCATCAACCTGCACTTGTAATGTAGGGAGTTATATTAATTAACAGTATTATTAAAAATACATTCTACATTTCCTTGACATTTTGCAGCCCACCTGTTTAACTGAGGCACTTCTATGCAACAGGTCTCAACCCCTCTATAGTTTGTCTTATAAATTTCTAAAGCAAAATATCAAGTATAGTGAATGCTCATGTTCTTTATTTTTCTGTTTTTTTTTGTTTGGTAGTGTTTTAGTGATGACTGTCTTCTTGTGTATGTCAAGCAAGACATATGAAGAAGACAGGTTCTTCTATGTATGTGAGGGCTATCTGTCCCTTACTGTTTCCAGTATGTATACTTAATATTCATGTAAGTTTACCAGCAAGGCTGGAGTGTAACCCACCCCATGTATCTTGTTTTCAAACCATTCCATGAAGTTGTATGTAATTAATTTTAAAATTAAAACTTTATATGCATATGTGTGTTTGCCTATGTATGTTGGGTCATATGTCTACGTCCATGCACACACAGAGTTGTGTGTGTTGAAGCCAGAGAACCAACTCAAGTGTCAGTGTCATGAGGGCTGTACATCTCTTTTGAAGTAGAAATTCTCATTGCCTGGGTCTTCCCAGTTAGTCTAGGCAGGTGAGTCAGCATGTCCTTATAATTGTCCTATCTTTGCCTCCCCAGCATTGACATTATTAACTTACAAAACCATGTCTGGCATTTTATTCAAAAGAGTATTTACTCACTTAGTTTAGTTTTGTGTATGCATGTGTGTCTGTGTAGGACTGTGTAAAAGTGAGTGTACTTGCCTGCAGAGTAAAGAAGAGGGCATCAGATCACTGGGAGCTGGAGTTATAGGTAGTTTTGAGCCTCTCAGAAATTAGTACTGGGAACTCAACTCAGTTCCTCTGTAAGAACAAGACTTTTAATGACTGAGACATCCTGTCATCTCCATTTCTGTCATTTTTACACAGGTTTTGGAAACTGGACTCAGGAACAGACAAGTGATTAATTTTCTTGCCAAAATTCTTTATCTAACTGAATGCATTACTCTTTGCAATATTCATCTGATTTTGTGAAGTTTTTGCTGATATATCAAAAGCTCCAAGTAGTAAAGACTTCTAAAACTTCACAATACCACTACCAGCTGGGACCTTCAACATATAATCCTTCATCCAGCTGACAGTTAAGATGATATTAGAGCACTATTAAGTCAATCTATGTATTGAAACCTTTACTTGAAATATCTCACGTACCTTTACAAATTTTCTGTAAGCATGCACATTGAATATCCTCAGGGACTGGATTAAGAATCAAGAAATAAAAACTGAATGAAGAAAAATATTGGAAAGACTTTTTGGGTCATGATGTGATTGCTCTGAAATGAGTAGTTAGTTAGTGAGCATTCTGTAAATCTGTGAATGAATAAGTGATCGAGAAGTCAAGTCTTCCACAGAAGCATAGATCAATAGAGGGATCTTGGCTCCCTAAATGTGTAATGTGGCTGGGGAATATTGAGCCAAGTGACACAGAATTTGCTGAATGCGACCATCTTGTCAAGCTCACAGAAACACATGCTCTTCTTCTGGGGTATGTTTTTAGATTTTTCAGATGAAGACATTGCTAAACATTCCCAGACAGCTCCTCAGCAAAAAATATAATCTTGTTTCTCAGGTGGATTAAATAACTTGGATGAAAAATATTGAGGGGTAGTTTTGAGATGTAGGACTTCAAAACACAAAGAGAATTTTCTTTAATATTTTATTGTCTTGTAAATTTATTGTAGGGTACATGAAAAATGGAAAAGAATGAAAGGTGAACAGCTGGTAATACAGATGGTGTTGGTGAATGGAATTTGGATTTCTGTAGCACGGCTTACATTTCTGGAATGCTAGGCTCTTGGCTCAGGGAAGAATTTTGTCTCCTAGGGGCATGGAAGTTTGTTTTTGCATGCAAACTAAAGGTGGTTTAAATGGGACATAAGATTACAGAAAGTGTTTGAAGATTAAATTTAAGCCACCATTCACCCAGACTCATTGTCCCAAATTGCACACACTTCAAGGTTTCTTTCCTTAATCCTTATCAACAGGAAAATAGTATTTAGCTCAGACTCACTCACATACCATTTTCCTCTTAGGACTTTTCTTGGCTGTTCCCATGGTTAATTTATTTGTCCCAGGCACACCTCCCACCTTTGCCTCTGTCTCCACTGTTAACCAGAAATGCTGCTCCATATTTGTGTGATAGCATAGACCTTATTAATCTCTTTATACTTGTCTTCCATCCTGAGAATGCAATTGGAAATATATACATCTTTATTTTAGAATCTCAGTGAATGTCTGGATTATTTCAATTGTTCAGTGACCTATGTCAAATTAAAGAAGCAGTAACATTTTCAAGTTTCTTTTAAGTAGGGAGGCGGGGAGTGTGGGCAGCAATCATTAATATCAGACTGTCTGGAACAAATTGTTACAGGTATGTCTGCTTGAAGATCAGAGCATTCTTAGAGATAATTTGATATTCTGTAGGTTTTAATTCTTTCCAAAACAAGACTTAGGTATGACAAGATTTTGACCGGGACAGAATATATAATAAGTTTAATTAGAAATGAATTGAAAAATATTCTCCTAGCTATATGAGTATTAAAACATTCATTGACATCTGAACAGATAAACTAGAGAGCATTTTAATGCCGTCCATTAATAACTCTTTAGGAAAATTAGACATTGCTGGCAAGCAAACAGTGTTCACAGCTATACAGTTTCTAAAATCATTGCACATTATCAGAAGAACGTGCCATTAGCTTCAAGAGTGTTTTGTTAAGGATATAAAAATATGTAAAAATGTTATTTACTTACCAGAACTTTCACCAAAAGGAGCACTTGATATTTGTTCGATTAAGTATATATTCAATTTTTACATGCAATAAAGAAAAGCATTAAAGAAAAATTATTTAGAAGCTATATCAGGGTTGAGATGGTAGAGTGTATAGGTGTTATCTTGCCTCAACATCTGTTTTCATTAAACAATCCAGTAGATAGATTTTGAAGTTATTTTTTTTTAAAGATTTATTTATTTATTTTATTTATGAGTACACTGTCGCTGTCTTCAGACACACCAGAAGAGGGCATCCAATCTCATTACGGATGGTTGTGAGCCACCATGTGGTTGCTGGGATTTGAACTCACGACCTCTGGAAGAGCAGTCAGTGCTCTTAACTGCTGAGCCATCTCTCCAGCCCTTGAAGTTATTTTATTATATAAAAAATATAGAAAAGTTAAATCTAGCAATAAGGCTGCTTTGGCAAGGGATCATAGCCAAAGACCTCTAGGTCTATATGACCCAGCCAAAATGTAGAAACACCCTGGATTGTAATATGATCTGGCTGGAATACAGACATGCCTTTAGTACCCACGTTTAATCTGTCACAAGGAAGGTAAGGTTAGTTATTAGAGGGGAATAACCATGTTTGAAAGTGATGTGTAATTGGGAGGCAGATAAAGTGACAAATCAGAGAAAGATTTGACAGAATGAGTTAGGGATAGGATATGTTCTCTCATGCCATAAGAGCATGGGAAAGATAGGAAATGAAGGTTACTTAAGAGGGGAGGGGGGGAAGGGAAATAGTGTGATGTATGTGTTTATTACAGGGACAGGTTACAGAGAACCAGCTAGATACAGGTGAAGACAGAACAAACAAGTGAATGAGAATTAGCCAGAAAATTTTACATATCATCAAAGTTAGCATGACACCAAGCAAAACAATTTGTTCAGAAGTAGAGAGAAACCAGATTTAATAAGTCAGCTTGGAAGACTAGCTAGCAAGGAGGTTAGAAGCTTCCAGGTCTAGGCCTAGGGACAGTTATATCAGAGAAAGAAACACTCTTGACTCAGCCAAAGCCATGTATTCCCACAGCTTGGATATGGCTCTCGTCTCTTCCCTTCATTTGTGAAAATAAAAGTGACATTTACAAAATTAATCACAATATTCCAGATTCTAAAAAGAAATCTCAGAAACAAAACAAACTCTTCCCTTATATATTCTATACAGTAACTATTATGAAGATATTACAGGTTTTTTTTCTTTTTTCCAAATCTGGAGACTAACTCTTCAGTACAAAAATGGTGTTCATTTTAATGGGGTCCTGTTTGAAAGACATTCTTAATCCAGTTGCTGGGTGATGCAATGTGTTGTCCTGAGGCTGCTTGTATTCTAATGTTGATTTGGGCCCCCAAAACTGGGTGGCCCAGAGAAAAGAGAGTCAGCACTTAAAAGCTAGCTGAGTGACCCTACCCTCAGTTAATTGTGATTGGTATATAAAGATGTCAACAGCCAATATCTGGGCGGAAGAGAGACATAGGTGGGGTTGAGGTTTCAAGGTATTTGGGTAGAGAGGACCATGAGGAAAAAAGAGGAAGAATAAGCTGCTGTTGGATAAAAGTGGAAGGTGCAGTAGAGAAGGGAGATGTAGTCAGGGATTAAGAGAGAGGAGAGCATAGCCCTGAGGGCTGCCCAATTGGAACTAAGAGCAGTTCACAGGAAACAGTAAGTACTAACTTGGAGTTACTGATAGGCAAATAGATTCTAACAACATGGAGGCTAGGCAGTTGCCTAGCTCTTGTGCTGATTAAGGATTATTGTAAATATAAAGGCTGTTGGTTTTGTTGTTATTTTTTGTTTGTTTATTTGTTTTGTTTTATCCAGGAACTCAATGATCAAGGCAGGGAAGTGTTGGGAGCCAACTCTTAGCCGAAAGCAGCTATCATCTTTACAGTCATATCGAGCCATATACCCTGACAAGAGACTTGTTTTTAACAGCATGCAACAGCTGAGCACACTCTGATAAACATCTTATTTTTCTTACATATCTTGTTTTGCTGTTTAGTGCCACCAGCAGCTAGGCATTCATGGTCTCCACACTGCTAGTTAGGTGCATGTGGTATCTGTACTGCTAGGCACATGACGTAGTGGCTTTAGCTGAGCTTGTCCATGAGGGCAAGGCACATGGTAAAGGGTATAAATACCCAGGATTTCCTTTAAATAAACGAGACTTGATCAGACTTTGTCTTGTCTCCATTTTTTGCATCTCTCGCCCCTCCATCCCCATTCTGTCTCTTGCTAGACCCTGACCTGTGGACCTGAGCAGCAGAACGGGCAGTTACAAAGTAGCAGAATGGGCCATTACAGGGAAGCAGTCCCAGGCCAGGAATTTTTAATAGTTATTACAAGGTGAGTTTGGGTCAGGATAAGAGATACTGCTCTAATTTATCTTTTCTTCATGTAGCTATCCAGTTTGATCAGCACAATTTGGAAAAGATTCTGTCTTTTTTATCTGGTAGTTATTTCTGGACTCTGTCAGAAATTTGGTGATTGCAGGAACTATTGTCTGCATCTTTAAACCATTCCATTGATAACTGTGTCTATATTTATGAGAGTATCATGCTGCTTTTGTTACTTTAGCTCAGTAATTTAAATTTCAATGAAGAATGTCAAAGGTATACTGATGGGGATTGTATTGAATATGTAGACTGAATTCGGTAGGATGTTTATTTTCAGAATTTCAATCCATCTAATTCATGAACTTTAGACATCTTTCTATTGCTAACACCTTCTATTTCTATCTTCAGCCTCTTGACATTTTTACTGCACTTGTCTTTTACCTCCTTCACTAGATTTATTCAAGAATTACCTTTGAAGACTTTAATGTACAGGATTGCTTCCCTAGTTGTTTTCTAAGTACGTTGTCACCCTTAGGCACCAAATAAGTGCAAATTTAAATTACACTGAGATTATATCTTTTCCTAGTCAGGATTACCAGGATTCAAAAAGAATACAAATAATGCTGGCTTAAATGTGGAGAAAGAGAAGCACTGTTTTACTTTTAGTGAGCATTCAAACTGAGCAGCAACTATGGAAATCAGCGTAGAGATTCTTTAAAAATCTAAAATATAGCTCTACCGCCTGATCCAATTATATCACTCTCAGTCATTTCCAAGGGACAAAATATACTACAATAGTAAACTTGCTCATTCATGTTCATTGCTGCTTTTATTAGAATAGCCAGAAAATAGAAACAATAAGAATGTCTATGAATTGATGGGTAGACAATGAAATGTGGTACATACCCACAATATAATATTATTCTGCAATAAATAAAAATGAAATTATGAAATTCATAGGTAAATAGATGGATCATAAAATAATCATCTTAAGAGAGGTATCCCAGACCTAAACAAGGGGACAAAGACAAATACCACATATTATTTATTGTATTTGGATGCTAGATTTAAAATATTGGGTATGTGTGCTTAAACTGGAGTGTCCAAAAATGTAAGAAAACTAGTTAATAGCCATAGGGTAGATTTCAAGGGAATTTGGATATAATATGGTTGGTATGAAGGAGGAAAGAGGAATTATGGTATAGCAGGGGTTAAATGGACTAAAGAATGAAAAATCTGGGTAGAAGAGTGTGTGGAGGGATACTCAGCAATAACAACCTTTGAAACTTCTATTTGAAATTCTACTACTGTAGATAGTATTTTTATATCTTTGCTTGTTTATTAATTTATTTATTTACTTTACATCCTGGTCCTAGCATGCCCTCCTCTCCTCCCACCACCACCCGCACAAATCCTTACACCCATTACAGACCTCTCTTCTCCTCAGAGGAGGGAAGCCTCCTTGGGTACCAGCTCACCCTGGGACATCAACTCTCAGCAAGAATTTGCACATTCTCTGCCCCACCAGGTAGTCCAGCTAGGGGAAAGGGATTCAATGGCAGGCAACAGAAACAGAGATAGCCTCCATTCCAATTGTTGTGGGGGACCCACATGAAGACCCAGATTTACATGTGCATATATAAAGAGGAGTTAAATCAAGTTATTTTATAATAGGGAACAGTGTCTCTTCCAAATACCACAGGCTATTAAATAAAACGCTCAGTGCCAGGTACAGGATTAAAGTTGTTGGTCGGCGGGGTATTGTAAACTCTCAGACAGTATGGGCCATTGCCATTGATCTTGGCTCCATTTAGTTCTGTTTATGTGACTGTGAGAGAGAAGTGCTCCATTATCTTGTCCAGATGTGAACAATGTGAGCTGCAGCAATGACTGGCTTGGTAAAGTTTGTCCATTGGTGCAATAGTGGCATAGATAGTATAGGAATATCCAACTGTTTTGTTGTTGTTGTTGTTGGTGGTGTTTAAGATCTGCTCCACAAGATGAAACTAATCTCTAGTACCATTAACTGGGTCCCAAACCCATGACTGCTATGTCATAGGATTGAATAGAAAATATGTTACTATTCTGTTAATATTTAAATAATTTTAAGCTGTCCCATATGCTATCTTTAAATGTATATTAGTGCATCTCTCATGTATCACCAGGGAAGCCCCTTTATATCTTCTGGATTTCTATTTCAAGCCATATCCACTCTTCCCAGTATAAAAGTTTCCCTCTGTTTGTGTTCCATTGCCCATTTCTGGATTGTGTCATAGGTACAGACATGTTACCACCAGGCTTTCCAGAATCAGGCTCTAAGGATTCATAGTGAGACATTCCCCACACTTGTATTGGAGGAAAGGCTCTAGGACCACACAGAGCGATACATTGCCTGAAATCACCAGAATGACATAATTCCAAGCAATGGAAATTTCTCATTCATCCACTTACTCATTCAATATATATTTATTATTTTTAGTTTTGATGTAGGATCTCATTTTGGAGTCTAGCATTTTTGTATTTTTTAACTTTTGTATTTAAACTTGCATGCCACATCCACAGTCTTAGCATATTAACAGCTAGAATCTGAGGGTTTTACTATATCCAGCTTCCCCATGGGAATTTGAATGAGTTCACAAAATGCATCTCAAATTGAGGTGTGGATACTATGGCTTTCTTTTCTCCATATTGACTATATGATGTCCCTGTTGATATGGAGATATGTTGTCCATGTAGAGCTGTTGATTTATGTGATGGGACATTCCTCAGGTGTGAGATTCATTGCCAAAGTCAGAAGCCAACACTTGTAGCAACTAGGGCTGATATTTCAGTCATTAAGGACACATCTAATAGCAGATTGTAGTCCCACTGAGCATGGATAGTACTTTGGGAGCTTGACCATCTGTCTACCTGCTACTGACCACTCCTTTGTCCTTTTCTGCTTCACCTATTTTAATAGAGTCTCTGATGTTAACCTTCTTCTGGTCACTTCCCATGGTTCTCATTCATGCCTTTAGATGTGATACATATGCCTGTGTCGTAACGCTTTGTTCATGGTTGTGGGGTGGTGGGCTGGGAGAAGCAGCCACTTGGTCGAGCATAGGCCTCGAACATCCTCCACCAGTTGTGGGGCTGTAGCTCGTGGGTGGGTCTGGGTCCTGTTGGGATGAGTTGTGGAGCTGCTGGGAGACCAAAGAAGCACTAAGATGCAGAGGAGGCATGGGGAAAAAGTTCTGGTGTCGCCCTGCAGAGTAGATGAGAATCTTGGTCATAGTGACTTGCTTGGCTGGGTCATGGCTGGCTCGGCTAGCTTGCTTGAGTTGGCAGGCCTCCATGGCTGGAAAGTAGAAAGGTCCTCTGCGGGAGATTGGGCAGTGACTCATTTGGTTGAGGCCCCCTCTATGGTTCTCCATGGCAGGCCCCAAAGACAAGAGAAAGTACATAGTTTTAAAGGTTTATTGTCATGGCAGAAAGTAGATGAAGCTGTACCCCATTTCCTCAGGGTGGGGCTGAGGTTAAATATCTTTTGTGAGTAGGAGGGTCTGGGAAGGAATGTTTAATTGGCTATGTCTTCTGGCCTTTAGGTATCTCATTAATATGGATATATCTTGAGGCTCTGTGGCCTGTAGTCACACCCTCTACCTGTGCTATGTGACCTAAGGCCACAATCCTTTCTTTGGAAGGGGATGTGGATTGCTGACACTAAGTGAAAGGAACCAGGGTCCAGGAGCAAGGCCAAACTCTTACTGTCCCTTTAAGGTATACAGGGTTTGAGGCCTGTGCTCGATCAAGTACCCAGGTGCCTCTCATAGCCCACCACCCCAGAGAAGAAAGGGTTTATTCAGATTACACTTTCACATTGTTGTTCATCACCAAAGAAAGTCAGGAGAAGAACTCAAGAAGGTCAGGAAGCAGGAGCTGATGCAGAGGCCATGAAGGGATGTTACTGGCTTACTTCCCATGGCTTTCTCAGCTTGCTTTCTTATAGAAGGCAGGACCACCAGTCCAGGAATGGCACTATCCACAATGGGCCCTTCCCGCTTGATCACTTATTGAGAAAATGCCTTACAGCTGGATCTCATGAAGACCTATCCTCAAGCATGTTCCTTTCTCTGTGATAACTCCAGCTTGTGTCAAATTGACACACAAAACCAGTCAGTACAATTTGTATATCTAAACATCAAACTACCTAAATAACAAGATTTAAATATTAAGTTTCTCAAAATATCTACTGAAAATGAGACGCTGATCAAGAAAAAGTATCACAAAAAGACCCCAGGAATTTTATTCTTTAATTCTAAATTATCCTATGGTTTTATGTGTTAAGGTATTACGAGTCGGATTGTGAAGGAATCACAGATCTTTACTAGTAAAATATAACACATTGTCACAAGAGGGCAGCCTTTTAACAGAAATTTTTTCACAACCAAGGACCTTGAGCAGGTTTCTGTTGCTCCCTATTTGTTTTGTGTTTGAAATTTCCAGGTAGTTAATATAAAATAAAATGCTGACATGACAATCCACGGTTGTTGAGCAAGTACTTTGCTCTCTTGCAAAGTTTTATCTTTATATCCCTGATAATCTAAATGATTGATACATTGGATAAACCATCGATGGAAGGTCTCAATCTTCTCTTTAGCTTGTGGTTTTGAAATGTCTTGGGAGAAAGTCATGCTCAGTACACTGAGCGAATCAAGTTACCCGGTGAATGTACACTCCTGTGAATGCATCTCTTTTCTACCTCGGAATCGAATCAAGCAGAAACTACAGGGCAACCTAAGAATTGCCGTTCTAGTTTTCAGCCTTTCAAGCATCACAGAACACTGCGTTCCTGAGATGTGTTTTTAGAGTGTGAACAGTAACTTGTCCTTGTCATGATCTCTTAGACTTGCTAGGAACTCTCAGAAGTTTCTCGTCACTTCCTCATCAGTGATTGTCCTTAGCTCAGTAGAGGCAGCAGCACAGAGATCAACCTCAGGTCCAGAAGCAGCTTGAACCTGTGCTTCCTGAATTTGGAAATTCCAAGGCTAGTACCCACCATTCCGTGGCAACAGGGGCCTCCAGTTGTTCCTGTTGCAAGGTAGTAATTGCTGGCAGAGCTCAGGTAAGGCCCAGATCCTTCTCACAGTTTGCATGTTTATTGCGTTGTCTAATTTGCAGTTGGGTTCACCAGGAAGCTGATGTTGCTCAGGTTGTTTTTAATTCAAGGCAGACAAATCACCCATGTTTTTGTTTTATTTTCTTTTCCAACAGGATCTCACATTGTAGTACAGGCTAGTTTCATAGCAGCCATCTTGTCTCTGAGCCTTTCATGTGATTAGAGTTATGCACTGTCACAGACGGCAAGGCAGAAGATAGGTAAGAGGTACTCCTCTCTGTCATTCCTGACAGATTTTTCCTAAGTGTAATCCCGGGGCTAGTTAGCCCCTTTGCTTCTAGCCCTGTGTTCTATTTCCGTACAGCTTTCAACTTTGAAATGACTTCATTCTTCTGGTAGGTAAGTGCCTTCTTCCAGTTATTTTCCTGTCTCTGACTTTGCGTTCTGGTAAGTGGTTTAATATTTCAGTTCTACTTAACTGCAGTATTGCCTTCCATGCATTGCCTGCATCCTTCTGTTTTGGTTTCTTCTATGTTTCAAATTATAAACCCAATATTTTTCCAGGAATTTGAGTTGTAAGGCCTACATCAAAGTTAAGACATTTTAGAAATCAGTATGAAGCTGTATTTTTCTTTAATTTTCTCAGTTATGTAGAAGAAGAAGAAGAAAATAAAACCATAGTGCACAAACTAAGATAACATAGAAACTGATGGTTGACACTTGTCTTTATTTCTTAGTAAGCCCTAGGGATGCAATGATGTTAAGAACAGCAGTTATCTTTCAGCTAGGGATTTGAAAAGATAGCAGCTATGAAAATCAAGGCCTTAGGATAAAAATGTCTTCCTTAACCAGGTTGTGAAGGAGAAATGATTGACTTGATGTAAGTATTCTGGCCCAAGGTAAAGAAAGACTTTGTGGTCCCAGATTGAGACAAGGTAACATCATAACCCTGTGGACTTGTAGCTAGCAAAATTTGCATTGTAGACCTGGCATAACTGAAGAAGCCTTGTGATTGTGGGTCTAGAACAAAACTTTGTATAAACTGAAAATCAAAGACAATAATGCTACCTATGTCTGTCTTGTTTGTTAGTATGTGTTGATGCATCCTACCTGTTATAAATGTCTTGTTCAATAATCTGTCTTTAGGTTCTAGAATTTAGATCAATACTGGAAAAAAAGGATAGAGAAATTGGATTGATAGTTTCATTCTGCTATCCAATGGCTATTGCACATGCCTCACAAATGCACTGGCCATGTTCATTTTATATTATTTTTTCAACTTGACAAAAACTTGGGTCATCTGGGAAGAAGGCATCTCAACTGATAAAATTGGCTTATGGGCAGTGGGGTACATTCATATTTGATGATTGACTAGCCTACTGGAGGTGGTTTCTTGGGGGTATAAGAGAGGCAGCTAAATGTGAGCTTGGAAGCCAAGCCAGAAAGGCAGAAAGCTGCATTCCTCTATGGCCTGTTTCAGTTTCCTGCCCTCATTTCCCTTCAGGATGGGCCATGAGTTGAATGTTACCATTAAACCCTTTCCTCTTGAAGTTGTTTTTGGTCATGGTCTTTATGGCAGTAATTAAATGCAAATTGAACATCAATTGGTGTCTAATTACCAGCCCCTCTTGACAGTTCTCAGTCTTGAAACTAGAAGAGGAAAGTAAACTTTGGCTTTATTAACTTATCTACACCAGAGCCATTGAACAAGAAGTAAATATTCACCACATTATGCTCTTTGCTGCTAAGACTGTTGTCACAGAGATAGCTAATCTCTGTGTAAGGTAGATTTGAATTTATTAAACTCTTAAAGATTGAAAACCACATTTTACTTCCTGATGATAAAATCATAATACTTACCATTTCTATTCTAATATATATATATTTCCATGTATTCTTGAGCTTCATTAAATTGACTTTGTGCCAAGGGAGGATCCATTAAATTCCTCATCACTGTAAGCTCTGAAAGCAGAAGGTTAAAACATAAATTAATAGTAGACTCTGGAAAGTATGTCAGCATGCTAGCATAAATTGGTACTGAAAGAAATAATTTAAAACTGGTCACTGTGGGCAATTCTGAATTCAAACTAGAAAAAAGAATCGATTAATGCTCTAAGGGATAATAATAGCTGTTCATATTATATCTAAAACTCTAATATATATAATATTGTATTCTGTACAATAATGTAAAGCATGTATCGCTAGCTAACATTTTAGGAACTGAAATTAATTTGAAAGTAATTACATAAAATTTTCAGTTTATGACTGGAGGATTTTTTAAGTGAACAAACTCAAAAAGAAATATTTTTGAACAAAATTGAAAATCATTCATAGTTTCTAATAGTTGGGCAGTGCTTACCTAAAAAATAATGTGACAAGATATTCTTATAACTGTGTTGTAGTTACAGGATTTGGTTTTAAGTGGAGGAAGTAATTGGGAGTTTGGGAATTCATATAAACTAAGTGTTGGGGCTGCATTGTATTTTAGACCTGGATGAGTAAACCTTATCCCTTATATTTCAATTAAGGGGAAAAAACAGCTGTAGCTATTACTCAGTTGGTAGAGTGATGGTCATTGTCGTTATAAATCCAATTCTAGCCCAATACAGAAAAGCATAATCATTGTTGACTAGTCAAATGGGCAGCTTGTGTCCACATAGCAATTATAGGTTATCTCTGTAGTCAAGATTGACTCTCACATAGAAAAAATTAGAAATGTGAAGAAACTGAATATGAGCCAAAATACCAAGAAAAGTTCAAATTTAAAACTCTGACTCAACCTGTTGTAAATTTACACTAAAATGTCAGGGTTTGAGTGTGGCTATTCATGTGAGTGACATGTAAGTGTGTGTTTTGATTATGAAGAAAGCTGCAATTTAGAAATCAGCAGGTTGACTAATGAAAGGGGTAAATGATGTGGTAGTAAGTAGTTTAGCTTCTTTATACATTCCAGCTCCCAGTTCCAGGTATATATGTTAGAGTAGAGGACAGGGAAGGCAGGAAACTCTTGAAGCTGCTATCCACATTACCTCCACAGTTAGACAAAGAGAGCAATGAGTGCACTTATCCTGTTGCAGTTCTCTAATTCTGTACAGTCCCAGTTCTAAACCCAGGAAATGGTGCTCCCCATGGTGTGTAAGGCTTCCCACATCAATTACCTTAAGATAATATCTGCATTAATTAGCCTTTTGTCGACCTGACAGAAGCTAGAGTCACCTGGGAAGAGAGAAACGTGGCTGAGAAAATGGTTGTGTAAGCAAGCTGTAGAAAAATTGCTTTCTGAACAGGTTTTGCTAGATTATGTAGAAAGCAAGCCGAGGAAGATGAGGTTAAGTTAGCATGCATCATTCTTCCATGGCCTGTACTTCAGTTCCTGGCCCCAGCTTCTTTCCTTGAGTTTCTGCCTTGATTTCCCTACCTGATGGCCTGTGACTGGGACACTTAGGCCAGAATGTTTTATCTCAGTATTATAAAGTAAACTAAGACAATCCTACGGCGATAATTTCTAGTTCATTTTACATGTCATCTTCAACAAAGCATGCTGTGCAAACTAAGTAAGTACATGCAAAGGAAAGAAACTCAAGACTTCTCTCTCACCCTGCACAAAATTTTATCCAGACTGGGTCAAGGACCTAACATAACACTTGACCCTATGAATCTGCTATAAGAGAAAGTAGGAGATAGGTTTGAACTTACTGGCACAGGAAAGGACTTTGTGAGAACACGGGCTTTAAGTCTAAGAAGTAGGAGCTGGGGAGTTGGCTCAGCAGCTAGTAGCACATGTTACTCTCCCAGGGGACCCGTGTCTGATTCCCAGTAGCATCATAGTGACTCTAAACTGTTTGCCACTCCAGTTTCAGGGGATCTGATGCTCACCCTCATGAACACTGGGCATGCACGTGGTAAACATTTTTGCACACAGCTTGGACCCAAATTAACATAAAATAGTAAAATTAATATGAAAACAAACAAAAATTGACATTAATATATGAGACCTCATGAAACCATAGGTTTCTGTAAAATAAAAGAAATCAACACTTGAGTGAAGAGGCAGATGACAGAATGATAAAAATTTTACAAGCTATATACTTTTTTCAAAAATTTAATTTTGTACACTGTATTTTCAACTAAATCTTTTTCTTCTTATCTCTGTTTTATTCTTTCTTACTCTCAAATCCGTGGCTTCTTGTTCCTTGTTATTACACACACGTACCACACAAAACACACACACATACCTATGAATACAAATACCTGAGTCCATTCCATGTTACTTGAGTTTTTATGACTGACCCTTGATATTGGATCCTCAACTAACTTATTCCTGAGTAAGACTGGTTTTCCCTTCCTTGGGAGTCATTGACTGATGATAACTCTTTATATAGATACAGCTCTTTGCGAGATTTTCTCCATTTACATTAGCAAGTCCACTAGTGTTGACATTATTCATGTAATTTTTAGGGAACAACTGTTGAGGTTTCATAGTTAAAGCTTCCCTGTCACAATATAAAATAGACAATCTTGAATCAGGCATCCTGGTGATATTGCTGTAACAGTATTCTGCCCCCTCTTTTGCACCTTTTCTTGATGTTTAGAACTTATGTAATGACTGTATCAGTTGGGGCTGGGTACCCTGCATTAAGCTAGTGTCTGCATTTTGACCAGCTATGGCTTTCTCCAATCTCTATTTGTTGCAAAATAAAGTTTCTTCGATAAGGAATGTAGGCTATATTTATCTGTGGTTCTAAGGTAAAGTATTGATAATGCAGTTAAAGATTATACTGATTCGGAAAAGTCACAATAGGAATTCGTTCCTAGGCTTTATGATCTTATCTGCTTGGTTTAGAGAACCAGACATGAATTGATTACATTATTTTGAGTGGGTCTTGAGTTCTGTTAGACAGTTATTGGCTACTGCCAAGGTGTGATTACCACTGTTTCACCTTTGAGGATATCTTGCTACATAGGCCATTGCTTTGCTTTGTATGTAGACATCACAGCTGGATAGGACTATTGATTACTTTTCTCCATTGGCAACTTGCATAGCAACTTCTAATACTATGAAAGTTGGTTCTCAGGACAGTGGATGGCTTTAAGGTTTGTTCAACAGGAATCATTAAAGTTCAACATCTGGTTATGTGGCATTTTCTGAGATAGGTACTTACTTTAAAATTCTGCAAGGTGACCAAAGGCAACACCAATAGCCTATTGTTTTGGAGGTGCTTAGACTCCCCAGATCATATCTCTTATTAAATCAACTTAAGCACAACACATTCGTAACATTTTTTCTATGGAAGAATGTTCCATGTTCTGTAGACTTATATCTATATCTGGGATGCTTTATCATCATTTATATTTAACAAACATTGCTACAGAAGTTATTTTTATTCATATCAGATACAGAAATATGTCTATTAAGACCTTTTAACTCATTGTACCTTAGAAGTCGGTGATAATTACTTTGAACCACTAATACAGACATTGTCCTTAGTCTTTAGATATTCCATTCCTCTTTTGCTGAAACTTGACTCTGAGATTTTAGCTGATACAATATAAACTACAAAACTAAAAGCACTCCCCAAAACATTGGTTCATATTGGTCTGTAATAGTGTGCCTCTCCTTGCCATTGACCTAATTCATCTGACAGAAATACATCTTTAGCAGTAGAGTAAGAGGAGTGATTCAGAGGAATGCCAAACAAGAAGGAAATTCCCACACTTAAAACTCCTCCCCAAGAGCCAAAACATGACAGTTTCTTTTTCTTAAAGCTTTTAGTTTTTTGTCTTTTATCCTATTTCTTCTTCTTCTTCTTCTTCTTCTTCTTCTTCTTCTTCTTCTTCTTCTTCTTCTTCTTCTTCTTCCTCCTCCTCCTCCTCCTCCTCCTCCTCCTCCTCCTCCTCCTCCTCCTCCTCCTCCTCCTCCTCTTTCTTCTTCTTCCTTTATTATCTTTAATCGTTTTTACAGTCCAGTTGTTATTCCATTCCTGGTTCACTCTCCCACAGTTCCTCATCCTATTCATTTTCCCCCTCCAAGAGGATGTCCTCACTCTATCTCCACTGCCACCCCACCAGACCTTCCCACTCCCTGGGGCCTCAAGTCTCTTCAAATGTTAGCTGCATCTTCTCTCACTGAGGCCAAATCAGGCAGTCTTCTGCTGTATATGTGTTGTGGAACTCATATCAACTGGTATATGCTGCTTGGTTGGTAGTTCAGTATCTGAGAGATCTCTGGAGTACAGGTTAGTTGAGACTGTTGGTCTTCCTCTGGAGTCGACGTCTTCTTCCTCAGCTTCTTCCAGCCTTTCCCTAATTCAACCACAGGGGTCCCTAGCTTCTCTCCATTGGTTGAGTGTAAGTATGACTTTCTCAGTAAGTGATGTGTTGGTCTTCTCAGAGGGCAGGCATGCTAGACTCCTGTCTGGAATCACACCATAGGATCAGTAATAGTATCGGGCCTTGGAGCGTCCTCTTGAGATGTATTCTAAGTTGAGCCAGTCACTGGATCTTCTTTCCCTCAGTCTTTTCACCATTTTTGTCCCTGCAGTTCTTTTAGACAGGAACAATTCACATGACAATTTCTTAAATTAGCAAGTTTAAGTAGTAGTCCATGGAAATAAAGTATGCATACAGCAAGATGCAGAGGTTCTGGAGGCAGTTTTGTTTGCATATTAAACCCAGTGTCAATCTATATCTTTAATTATAGTCATATATGAGGGTATTTTGAAACATTTATTTATGTGTGTGCTTGTGAATGTGTGCCACTGTAGGAGTTAGAGGATGACTTGTGGGATTTGGTTCTTCATTTGTGCCTTGTGGAGCAAATTCTGATCATTGTATTTAGCAGTAATGATGCTACATTCAAATTGCCACATTCAAATGGTAGCAGTGTTCTCACAGAAGCAAATGATCTGATTTCTCCATAGATAGGTAGAATCTCATCTGTAGATGTAGTTTAGAGACTTCAAGTGTTTCCAGGTGGAGTTTACCTTCAGTTCTTGGCTCTACTCTGAGTCACTCCTCCTGTGACATGCTTTCCTCTTGGATTTCACCCCGTTTCATTCCTCAGATGACTCATTCCATCTACTCAATCTCTGTTAATTCTTTAAGTTTGTAAGATGTCCAGTCTCATCTGAAGACTTCTTATGTCTCCCAGAATGGATGCCATCAGGTACAAAGCTGCATCCAAGCAAACACTGAAACCAGTTTCAGAAGTTTCCTTCAAAAAGTCTCTGTGATGCCTCAGACACTCTTGACTTTCTGCCTGATAACTGTTGCTGGTACTATTAAATGTGGTTTATATTTTTTATGAGTGCATTGTTTTTGCTTTTGAAATAAGTTAATGTGGACTACTCTGTCTATTTATGATTGAAACTGTTTATAAAATTCAGAGAAAAAATATTTCTATATTTAGAGAGTTTTCCAAATTCTGAATCTGTCTGAAATATCTAGGACAAAGGAATGCATTCTTAATTTTCTTCATAGTTCAGTATGCGTGTTAAATGTTAACTCAGCTACTCAGATGCTCTTACACTTTTGGAAGAATGAAGGTTATCATAGGCATTGTAGGCAGATACCATTTTAGCTGATGAAAGTGGGAGACATTAACCAAATTTTGCTGGTAATTTCTGTTCTTCATACTGAGTAGGCAGTTAAATTTATAGTAGAAATGATTGGTATTTTAATTTTACCCCTTTGAAAAACTGTGAACTACATACATATTTATTGGTCTTCCTGCCTATACTGTCATATATGGTTTTGTTCCTTCTTTTAAAAAATCCACCTTAAGTTGGATTTTAGTGATCAGAATTCTCACTTTTGTATGCAAAACAATGCCTGGACAAAAAATGACAGCAAAGAGAAAGGCAAGGAAATATATCTGCCATCTTGTAGCAAGCTGTATATTCATGTTTTAAACATTTAAAAATTATCTTTTCCAAAAACTAGACAATTCAACTATTTTTCTGTAATCTTACAGCCATAGAATTAGATGGTACTTATGCCTGTTGAAGGATTTCTAGAAGAATATACAACTTCATAACATAGAGGTCACTACTCTGGCAAAAAGACTGAATGATCCCTGTGCTGTATATCGTGCCATTTATAAAGTAAATGCTGGAGTCCTGGGAACTTGCTAATTAATATTGCTTTCATAGACATTTCATTAACCTAAATGTCTTAGGTATCCTGTAGATAGACCACATGCGTTCTCATCTTTAACCTTTCTGTAATGTTCTATAATTGCAGATTTCATTGATTTTTAATAGCAAAAGAAGTGCAATAGCTTATAAATTATCATTTGTTTTTCACTAATAGCTAAAGTGATTTTGTTATTTTATTTCACCTCTTGAGCTAACTATGTATTCTAGGTTAACAAAAATCCCAAAGCACATTGCCATTGGCTTAAACTTTATGGTGACCTCTTTCTTGTCATCTATGATTAGCTGTAGTGTGCTACCATATAGTTAATGGAATCTCCAAATACTCCTTGAGTGGTCACAGAGTATCTCCAGTACGTGCTAAGACTAATTTGTTTATCTGTAGTTTCAATAGGATGGTTTATTTTTTAACCCCAGAGATGGACTAATGAAGCCTAGGAATAAGGGTGACCTGGTTAATGAAATTGCAAGGATACTATTAAGGTTTTCTCATTACACTTTATCATCTGGTACTATCATTTGACAGTGTCTGAGAGGAATGCAAGCCTCATTTTATCTGCGGGTTGATTTTTGAATAGCCTTGTTTTTTAGCATAGGTGTCCATATTTAACAGCATAGATGAAATTGTCTTCCAAACAGTAAGAAGGAAGTGACTCAAGAATATGCTTTATAATAAGAATTTTAGGAATTTTACACTTATTTCGCTTATTAACAGGCTATATTTTCAGAACCAGCTTTTGACTATTTGGACATTATAGAAACATTAGAGTATGCATCTGAAACTCCCACAGCCTAGGTTACTACACATCTCAGCCTAGCATTGTCCATTTTTAACACATTAGAAAACCCATATAGCATCCCTTCTAAAAACAGTAGCTAACCACTTAACAAAAAAGTAAGCATTTATCTGTCTAATCATATTCCAATATAGAAATGCTGCAGGAAAAGTATGTATAAAGTGGAAATGGCATGTTTGTAGAGATCATATCAAGAACAGAGCTTGTAGGATGAAAGGTTGCCCTGGGTGAGTCAGAGAGGAGTGCAGAATGAATATAAGGACTGGGGACATTACTGTCCCTGAACATACTTTATAAATACCGTGTACTCATGATGTTTCTTAGATCTCTTTACATTTATTACCAATGTTTTATCCTCAATAGTATATTGACTTTAGATGATTCTTATGGCTTTATATAAACTACTTTTTAAATAATACGAGTTTTTGTTGTTGTTTTATAATATGTGAACTAATTTTACCAGCAGCATCTGCCGCATCAATGCTCAGCAGAGCAGCATTCTTGAAATTCATAAGCTCACTATGCAAATTGAAACATCCAGAGAGGTATTAGAATTATGCCAAATACCCTGCAAGTGTCTTTAAACTTTTTCCTAATTATAATGACTATCATTGTAAATTTTAGAAATAATACAATTCCAATGGTATTTGGCATGACACTTAAGATGGCTCCTTACTCTTAAACTCTGAACCTCTGTCCAGTAATTTGAATAGGATAAAGAATATCAATCCATTGTTCCAAATGCCTATCTAAATCCTCTTGTATACTCAACACATTAGTAACATTTTTTACTAAATGATTAACAAAAGTTTGGCTACAGTGCATTATAGTTACTAAAATTTATCCATGTCACTTAACATTGATAATTGATTGTTTTTCTCATGACTGTTACAAATGCTTTTCTCCAGTTCAATTAACAGAAGAGTGTCAGGATGTTACATGGACTCCTGCTGAAGTACGTGAAATATAACACAGTATGCCCTCAGTACCTATTGTGACTTTTAATTATGAAAATCCTGTTTTTTCCCCCTCTATGCTCCAAAAAACAGAATAACATTTTCATGTAAAGTATAGTTTTGGAATCATTTATTCTAAGAACTCAACTATAGAATGTGATAATAGAACATCGCATAACTTTTGACTCCAGTAAGAACATTTAGCCTAACATACAAATGCTTTGTAGAATAGTAGAAAAGGCTTTCTTTATATCTAGTTCTATTAGCTCTTTATTATATGTTTTAAATGATGAAACCATAGTGGAAAAGACTTCCTTTGTATTTAATTCTATAAGCTATGTATTACATGTTGTAAAAGCTGAAGCCATAACAGATGTCAGCTAAGGGCCCCCACCCCACCCCCTCACCACAGAGTTACAGTCAAACCAATAGATTTTCCTTTGTGTCTCCACTTTGTCCTAAGGAAAAAGTCTGTAATAGCACAAAAGAAACAGGACCCCACATCCCACAGCAGTAACCCTTCTGCTGGATCTGTGGAGAGTAGCCTGAGGCTGTTTTCAGTAGCTTCTAGAAAATTCATGTAAGTGGAATTAGCACATGCACAAAGAGTGAAATTTGCTATACTAAATATAAACTAGGATACGTAGTCATTCATTCTCTTTTTTGTTCTTTTTTCATATTCATAAATGTATTTCTTTTTATTGAATATTTTCTTTATTTACATTTCAAATGTTATCCTCTTTCCCAGTCTTCCCCCTGAAACTCCTATCCCAGTGCCCCTCCACTGCTTATATGAGAGTGTTTCCCCACCCTCCTACCCACTCCTGCCTCCCTGCCCTCAGATTCTCATAGACTGAGGCATAGAGCCTTCACAGAATCAAGGGCTTCTCTCCCATTGACGCTTGACAAGGCCATCCTCTGCTACATATGCAGCTGGATCCATGGGTCTCTCCATTTGTACTCCTTGGTTGGTGTTTTTTTCCTAGAAGCTCTGAGTGGGTGGTTGGGGGTCTGGTTAGTTGATATTATTGTTCTATGGGGCTGCAAACCCCTTCGGATCTTTCAGTCTTTTCTCTAACTCCTCCATTGGGGACCCCACTGGGAACCCTGTGCTCAATCCAATAGTTGGCTGCGAGGATCTCCCCTGTATTTGTCAGGCTCTGGGAGAGCCTCTCAGGAGACAGCTGTAACAAGCTCTTGTCAGCATGAACTTTGTTGCATCCATAAAAAGAAGTACACTCTATTTATAGTTGGGTTGACTGCATTGATACACTTGTTTAAACAACAGCCCCAGCCATGTAACAATTTAACTAGATATTAGAAATACTGTGATGTCATTAGGCAAAAGAGAAGTTTTAGTTCTTTTCTATTTTCACAGCCTATTATCCTAGGGGGAGTCCATTCCTGACTAAAGCAGAGCTGTAAGGTGCATGATGTCTTATCAGCCCTGTGTAACTGGATTATATACTATATAATGTGGGAAGTATTCATGGAAATGTGACCTGGTCTCAAGAGCATAATTAACTTTTAAGTACCTTTTAAGAAGATGATTTTAAATCAATTACCTATAGGACCTATAAGTATTGGTTAGTATCTGGGTTGATAGAAATATCTGAAGGAAGGAATTTGGCAGATGCATTTTTCCTACATGAGATACTTTCTTAGTGATGGATTTCAGGAATATGTAATGGTACAGGACATGATATATGACATCAATAAAGGAATGAGATGAGCACAGAAGATGAAAATCACAAACAGAACTAGAACTGTACACAGAAATGATGTTGTAAGAAAATTCTCTAATGGCAAAATGAAACAAATTTGCTAGGCAGCATTTTCTGAATATTCCACAGAATTACAGATATGCATACATTATAACAATGAAAGAATTTTAAAATATGTTTAGAACTTGTTAGTCAAGAGTTGATAAATTATTTATATTTGTGGTAAAGCAATAAACTTGAGATTCACAAAGTTCCTAAGAAAAATAAGAATATTTTTAGTTTGTCAAATTATTCAGAACATAGCTTCAAACTTGTATTTCCAGTTACTGGTATCTACCCATTTTCATTTTCATCATGTTTTATATTATATTGTTCTTGAAAAATTGTAATATAAACACATACCATGCCAAAATATCAAGGAATAGAATGAATAGGATTGCAAGAGTCAATATGCAGGTCAGAATAACTCGTCTTTTTTGATAAATGATTTTTGCAGTTCTTGTTCATGTCTTTATTCATAAAGCAGTAGTCTGGGGACTTTTTTGAAGGCTCTCACCTATCAGTGTAGCTGTGACATACAACTAATTAGCACACTCTCAGAGTAGATGGTGAAATTAGGATTAATTTCTTAGTTGTATACCCTAAAATAAAATAACCTTTTAATTATGGCCTTTTCTAAAAAAATAGAGAGTGTATACTTTAAAATAAAATAGATCTTTAAATTTTACAAAATATGACCAATTGACCTCACAGTAACCTGAAGCTCCTGATTATGAAATGTGATATTGTGTAAATTCTAGAGCAAATGTGCTAAAAAAAAAAGCGAGAAGTTTAAAATGACTCTTCTTAAATATTCTTTAAATGCAACATTACAGATTATTCTCTTAACTCTCTTAGTCTGGAAATTTGTGTTTTCTTCTTGATAATGTAAAGTTGAGATCTCTCCCTCCCTCCCTCCCTCCCTCCCCCCCTCCCCCCCTCCCCCCCTCCTTTCTTTTTTTCTTTTTTTTTTAAATATCCTACAGTTCTTACTCACAAATGTATATTGTAGCATTGCAGTTCAGATGACTCCATAAAGGATTTAAATAAATACAAATTTGCCAAATTGAGGTGAAAGTGATGTGAGATTTACTTATATGTGACAAACAAGGGAAACAGACACACAACACAGGATATGTAGAATTCTGGGGAATGTACCTGGCAGGTAGAACATTGATCTTATACATGCTTGAATACAAAGGGCTCTGTGTAAAATTAGGCCTATAGCTGGTGACAGGTACCAGTATTCAAGATCAGTACTCCCAATGGAGATAGGAAGTTGCTATGAAAAAGGGAAGATGATAAGTAGAACATGTGATCCTATGGAAGAAGGGAAACATGGCTACTGACCTAGGAAGACAGACTCAAAGGGACAAGGCTCACTCTTCCAAAGAAAAGACTGATTTGCAATAAGGTGTGGGTGCTATAAAGTGTAAATAGGCAGTTATATCATAAAGTGGTCTGAGAACTCAAAAAAGGCATGTGCACTAATGCTAACAAGCTCACTATGCTCTCAAACATCTAAATACTTAACATCTTCAATTTTACAGGTAACACTGCATAATTCCACTGTATGAGATGCTTAGTCATGGGGACAGGAAGTATGGAAGACACCAGCAGAGAAAGACTGAAAGTCATGGTTTAAGGGATACAGTTCAGTTTTTTAGGACAATAATAACTTTGGAAATGAATAGCAGAGATTGTTGTACAATATTATGGAAATTTAATAATATTGAACAGTATACATAAGTGATTAAGATGGAATATTTTATACTTGTGTAATTAGCTGTAAAAGTTAAGCAATTGTACCAAATAGGTGGGTAACATCATTCAAAAATGGCCCCACACATCCTTATCTGTGATCACACACTTCTGATACCATTGACTGGAGTTTAATGATATTCACTGGCTGGGAAAAATTGATCTCAATGGCAAATTCATATGGATGTACATTAGTCATGCAATAATGATGCCATAGTCATCCTGGTGATTTACTTTTTACACACCTTGCGTTTATAACCCCCATGGACCCACTTAAAGATATTATTGCTTAATACCATATTCTCTTATCACATTTGTCTCTCGTGTCTCTGCTGACTACAGAAAATGTCTCTCCCACAACGCTCTTCAATCATCTTCACTCTGCTGTCCAAACTTTTCTTAAGTCTCAGAGTCTCCAAGATAATATTCCAGACAAGCCTCATCAGCTTCCAGTTACTGATTCATCATGCCCTTAGAGACCTTCTTCCCCCTTCTCAATTTAACATAGCTTTCAAATACCTTTCCAGTAAAATGAAGCTGTTTATATGGTTTTATATTTCCTCCTGTTGCCTTGTGAGCATTTATCCATATTGACATTGATTTCCTTCTGGCCGTAAACTCATCAAGATGAGGAAAATGATACATGATGGGTACTTTTGAGCAAGAGTCAGGTATTTGTTTTCTACATGTAGAAGTTAGTGGGATTGTTCCTAGTCCATGAGAGGCAAAAGTAGGTCAAACTAAGACTTAAAGATGCAAGTGAACTTTCCCAAGATCACAAAGCTTCTAGATTTAAGTACATAAATTTATCTCTTCTGTATTCATCTCTGTTGCTATAATAAATCATTCTGGCAAAAAGGAAATTGGAAGAGGAAAGGCTTATTTCAATGTACGGGTTATAATTCATCATTGAAAGGAGTCAGGTCAGCACTTTACAAGAGACTTCCTTGGTGTTCTACACAATATTACCTCCAACAAAGTAACTGATTTTCCTGCTAAGAAGTATAGGAGAACAATGGGAGATGATGATTCATATTAGCAACCCAGAGACCCATGCTTAACTACCTTTCTTATACAATTAAAATCAACCTCCCAATGGAAGGTCGATTCTCACAATAGGCAGGGTTCATCTAGTAACAATCAGGACAGTCCCCCACAGACATGACCACAGGGTAATATGATCTGAAAAATTCATGTAGATTCCACTCTCAGGTGTTAACTTGACACTTAAGCAAACTAGGACATTGCCCAAGAGCCAATTCTTTCAAAAAACTGTTAGTGCTTCCCTAGATCAAGATCATGATGATGTTGATAATGGAGATTTATAAGACTGAGAAATAAAATGTCCTAACTTGGTAATAGTGTCCCAGACTACTGTCTAGTTTCTTTCCCCATGATACAATGAAGTTTGTAATCTTAAACATTTGTTATAATGAGTATGATAGCCGGGCAGTGGTGCTGCATGCCTTTAATACCAGCACTTGGGAGGCAGAGGCAGGAAGATTTCTGAGTTCGCGGCTGGCCTGGACTACAGAGTGGGTTCCAGGACAGCAAGGACTACACAGAGAAACCCTGTCTTGAAAAAACAAAACAAAACAAAAAAAGGAGCATGATAAAAATAACTACTATGAATGCTTAAAACACAAGTCCTAAAATTAATATTCAAAAGATTTACCAAGGTTGTCATTAATAGTTTATCAATGTTGTACATGGTTGATGTTAAATGAATTTGACTTAAAATGTAATGGAATATTTGATATATTATTAATACAGTGTTAATAACTGCAGCCATTTATTTGTTATCTAATTTTCAGCTTTC
The DNA here is from genome assembly GCF_004785775.1 of Grammomys surdaster. NCBI lineage: Eukaryota > Metazoa > Chordata > Mammalia > Rodentia > Muridae > Grammomys > Grammomys surdaster. The sequence goes on from NW_021620961.1 coordinate 9,114,098, forward strand.
TTTTATTTTCTTTTTCTTTATTTTATTTGCCAGAAATAATGAGGCCTCTTAAATTATATATACATATAATATTTTCTTAAGTATATGTAGCTTTGTAGCAGGGTCCTTACAGATATCGATAGATAGATAGATAGATAGATAGATAGATAGATAGATAAAATGAAGAAAAAGAGGACATACATTTGAGAGAAAGCAAGGCGTATATGAGATAGTTAGGAGAGAGGAAAGTGAAAGAAATGATGTAATCATATTATGATTTCACAAATAAAATCATTGTCAATGGTGTTAACCAATGGAATATTCACAGCACAGTTGGATTAATAATCTGAATCCAAAATATTGTTATTTGAGACATATCTTTAGAATGTGCTGTGTTTTATTCAACATCATGCAGAGAATCCTGTTGGGAAATGACTCTGAGTAGCTAAGTTGGATGGATATTCATAGCATATGTTCTGAAAAGGAAGTTGCCAAGGATATGCTAAGCTTAAATCAGAGAAATATCAAATCAAAGGCTACTGCATTCAGCAAGGTGTGATAACAGATGCCTAATATCCCATAATAGATGGCTGAGGCAGGAGTGTGAAACTGAAGATAGCAAGGCTGTGATTCCTTATTTCAATCAATTGTACAGGGCTAGCATGATGGCTTAGTGGGCAAAGGCACTTGCTGCCAAATCTAATGTTTTGAGTTTCATGCAAGGGACATACTTGGTAGAAGTTGAGAAGCAACTTCCACAAAATGAATGTACTTTTCCATGTCTCAGTATTTCAGACAACTAATGTGTATAGGATGTGAATTTTGATATTGATTGTCAAAGAATCACCAAGCAAATAAGCTGTGGTATTGGCTGGGAGGAATTATCTTGGTGTGGTTAACTGAGATTGACAGACCCAGCTTGATTATTGACAATATCATTCTGTGGACCAGGTTCCTGCTCTGAATAGAAACATGAAAGTGAGCTCAGCACTGAGTGTCTCTGCATTGTCCTTCTTGACTGGGATTACAATGGAACAAGACATCTCAAACCTCTGGTACTACCATAGTGTCCTGGCTAAGATGGACTGTAACCTTGAACTGTGAGCCAGAATAAGACCTTCCTTTAAGATATTACCAGATTACCAGATATTGTATCACAGCAATAACAAAATTATAAGATGAATGTGTTAGCATTCTGTGAGTGTTTATTAGTGCTGCTAGAGATAATATTTGTAAGTCAGATCCCAAGAACACCCAGTTTCCTTTGGCTATCACAGAACCAATGTTGGAGAAATGATCAAATGTTAACATTTCTATAGTATAATGTTACCTAAACTATGCAGATAAACTTACTTCTTAAATTCCAAGCATCATAAAATCTCATAGCCTAATGCTGAAATAACTATACCCTTGCCCTCCTTCATGAGTTAGGAATCTGACTGGGGTTTCTATTGCTGTGATGAAACATTATGACCAAAGAAACTTGGAGAGGACAGAATTTATTTGGCTTATTCTTCCATATCAGTATTCACCATTGAAAGAAGTCAGGACAGAAATTCAAACAGGGAAGGAACCTGAAGGCAGGTGCTGTTGCAGAGTTTCATTGAGCAATGCTGTCTATTGGCTTGCTGCAGGTAGTTTGCTCAGTCTACTTTCTTTTACAACCCAAGACCACCAGCCTTGGGTGGCCACATCCACAGTAGGCTAGACCATTCCATATAAATCACTAATTAAGAAAATACTGTACAAACTTGCCTGATCTTATGATCTCTTGAAAGCATTTTCTCAACTGGTATTCCCTCCTTTCCAATGACTGTAGCTTGTGCTGACATATAAGTAACCCTGACATTAGGAAAAGAAAAGCAATATTCTAAGTTTCAAGTTGAGACAATGGGAAATTTTGACAGATTGTAACCTGCCACATATTATGAAATCTGTTGGATAAGTATAAAAAGTAAAACAGGAATTTCATCTAAGTTTAGACAGAATTTAATATAAGTTAATTTTAAGAATAAGCTATGTAGAACAGTTAGCTTTCCCATCTTAAGAATAAAACCCTCAAAGGTGGTTTCAGATATAGAATTTCAATTTAAATGTGGAGGGAAAGAGTGGTAGCTCTTAATCATATAAATAAGTGCATGTGTCATATTAATGTAGGCTAGTAGAAAGTCTTCTAGGAATGTTGTAGTAAGAATGCTTGTGATTTAGAAAGTTATGGAGAGAGCTAGGAAGGTCAGAATCCTGAAGTTGGGTGACCATCCCAGGTTGAATTAAGAAGAAAGAAGTTTTATATAGATCCTGAGTATAATGTTAGGAAGGCCAATTAAATGGGTATCTCAAGAGCACTTAAGATAAGAAATGGAAGCAGATATGCATGAAGTTATGCCAACCTTATCTCTTTGACACCGAAATCTGCTCATTAGAGAAACGTAGGATTCAGAGTTAAGCATCATAGATATTTTCAGATAAATATTATTGGGGAATTTCAGGTGAATGCTATTAGAGAATTATAGATTTCCTGGCTTCTTCCACAGCAGTTCTTTCTTTAGAGAGATTGTCTGGTCTTTAATTCAGGTTTAATTGTTAAAAAAAAAACAACAAAATGTATAAATGGCTCTTGAGGCTGCTGTCTCCTTAATCACTAGGTCATAACAAATATGCATATGCCCTTAACAGGAAATAGAGAAGAATGTTGCAACAATGTTGGAGGGAAAACTTTACAAATCTTGGTATTCTCTCTTGTTTATCATTGTACAGCAGAATGGTTTTCTGATTTTTACCAGTTAGATTGCTTGTCAGTATGGTCATCATAGAATGGAAAATGCATTCCATTCCACTTCAAAAGTTCTCAGTCTAGTAGTTTCAATAATTTCCAAAATGTAAATGTAGAGATTCTAAACTCTGAACCTTATACCACGAAAACAGTTACAGAATTTCAGCATAAAGTGGCATAAGGGAAACATTTGTACTCTAAAACAGAGTAAGGGGAATGTTCTGGATAGTTCTTTTGTTGACGTGGCACAAGCTAGAGTCCTTTTTAAAGACAGAACTTCAAATACTACAGTAGACTGGCCTATAGATAAGCTTATGGGGTATTTTCTTGACTTGTGATTGATGTGGGAGTTGAAGGATCACTTCCATTTGGGGTGTTGTCACCCATGGGCTGTCAGAGACAGAGAAAGCCAGCCAGAAATAGCCTTTCTCTATAGCCTCTCCTTCAGTTCCTACCTCAGGGTTCCTACCCTGAATCCCTTTGTTGGCTTTCCTTCCTGGTGTAAGGTGAAGTAAGACTTTTTTACTTTTTTTCACAAACTGGTTTTGGCTTTAATATTTTATCCCAACAGCAGAAAGCAAAGCAGGGCAGAGAATAACACAGGTTTGTGCAGTGTTTCTGAACTGAGGATATTTTGGGGAGGATTTTGGAGTTTAGACTGGAAAAACCATTAAGTGCACAGAAATTCATGATCTGTTCTGTGGGAGATTGGAAGGTTAAAACATATACCTGGAATCCACATCAATTGTACTCAGCAGGTTATATTTATATACATATACATGCATATATGTAAGATTAAAAAAAGGAACTATGGTGGGCATGCATCTGAAGGGAGCAGAGGCAGGTGTGATAAGGTATGGGATGGACTGGAGGGAAGAGAAGTGGGGGGGAAGGATGTAATTATATTTTAATTAAAAATAAAAACATTCCTAAAATATCTTTTAATGAAAGGTTCATCATTTATTCTTAACTCTGTGTAATTTTTCTACGTTTATGTTTGTGGGTGGGTGCATGAAGAGAACAGAAGAAAAAATCAACTATATAGAAGCTGGAGTTGTAGGCAGTTATGAGGAACCAATATGGGTACTGAGGACTGAACTCAGGTCCTCTGCAAGGGATGTATGCCCCTTATCTGTTCCACCATCTCTCCAGCCCCATGCAATGTAGTTTATAATAAAATAGGACACAAATAATTGTCACGTTTAGAGTAAAAATATATGTGTGTAGATTTAAACAAACTGCCACAATCTGGTCAACTTTAGTAATATTTATAGAAAATGACATCTTCCAAATATAAATATTATAAATGTATAATTAGTTAGGAGATAATTTGCACTGAATATTTTTAGTACTGGTTAAAAGCTTCCAAGTATTTTTGATGTGTTTATGAAGATAAATATGCCAAATAGACATGAAGACAGCTTCATCTTCTAGATACAATCTATTTTTCTACAACTTACTCGGCAGAAACATTTTGCTTCAACAATGTGGTATTTTATTTTAAGGTCAGGATACATTTGTAAAAGGTCTGGGTTCAACATCACACAATTTCAACATTCCATTATATTATTTTAGCAATGTAAACTGTCTATGTTTATGATGCTGTTTTATGCTGATCCTGATGCAAAAGATAATATTCTGCAATACTCCTCTGGAAAGACACATTTTACTTCCTGATTTATAATTCTAAATATATTGGTTATTGAGGATAATGAAATTCTTTTTTTGTCTCTAGAAGCATGTTTTGATCTGCCATGCCACAATTTGTGTGAATGTCCCTTTATATTGACAAAGTATATAATTTGAATGTCTCTACTGATGGACCCAAGGTAGAAGTTCTGTACTGCTTTCAGTAATTATTAGTCTTATTAACATAAATATTTATTTTCAGCTCTTCTTTCTTCATAATATTGTTAACTATCTGCTTAAAGCATAGCATGATTGTAAACACCTATAATTTTAGGATCAGAAGTCTAAAATAACACACATACATACATACATACATACATACATACATATGAACAAATAGTATATAAAATGATATATCTATCATCTCTCTCTCTCTCTATATATATATATATATATACACTCTATATATTAATATACAGATACCAATATGTCTATACATATAGCTATAGATAGATTGAAGGAGGAGATAGAGAAAGAGAGAGAGAGAGAGAGAGAGAGAGAGAGAGAGAGAGAGAGAGAGA